>NC_051179.1:147353992-147653992 GCF_013339695.2 Rhipicephalus sanguineus | reverse complement strand
TGCGGCTGTATTCTCTTACACCAGCGTTTTGTAGAGTTACGCGAGATCGGATTCACAAGAGTTAGCTGCCAGCCTTACTTCGTATACCATCAGAATTTGTGCCATGGCATTCATTGATTCGCCCTTGCGGTGAAACTGTCACTTTTTATTTAAAAGCGTTAGTACGCATTTGTTAACACGAAAATGTTTTATGCCGGGCTCCAATAAAACCTCAGTGACGTATTCCGTCAGGGAAATGACGTCGAAAAAATGCACATGATCAGATGGCAAAAGAAAGCTCCATCAAGGGGAATCGAACCCACGACCTCTTCGTCCGTGACAACAGAAGCCGGGCACGCTACCCACTTCGCTACGGTCACACACACTGGAGTCTTTACAGACGCGCCTGTTATGGGTTCGAAACAGCGCGAGCAATACGAGGACACAGAAAGAACCATACAGGACGAGGCGCTGAGCTACCAACCATCTACAGCGCGAAAAATACGTGGACACAAAAAGAAACAGACAAGAGCAGGCGCTGAAATACCAACGGAACATTGTCCGTAGTTCAGCGCCTGGTCTTGTCTGTTTCTATGTCCTCGTATATTTCGCGCTGTTTCGAACCCATGCAGCCTTACCAACAAGCTCAGACCCATGCGCCTTTTTATATCTCATACTTTGCTCTCACAGTGCTCTTGGTCGGTGGGGTGGTGTCGCCGTCTGGGAGTGGTGAAGTGAAGTATTGCATCATGACCGCGGCCTCTGCGACTAGCTCCTGCAACGCGTCGTTCCTACGCGTCCGTCCCATTTGGCACGTTTCCAATAGGAGAAGTGCAATTTCGTCAAGCCTTAACACACCGCGAGGTCGCGACCTTAGCCCAAGCCTCGGCCGCGTCCATAGCAACCATCCATATTAAAAAAATTGGCGGCGTATCTGCGTGCGCCGCTGCAAATGCCGTCGAAAGACGATAGAGAAGCGCTGCGTGAAATATGGGCGCCATCTGGCAATACGTCGGGAAACATGAGCTTGTACAGAGGGCATGGAGGAGGTTGTTTCCTTCCTGCGTGGCAGAGGGCTTTCGTCGGCGTGCATAGCGTCTCATTTTCAGCGCAGATTAGGAAACTAGGGTCTTTAGAATTACGTATCTATGTATTTTCTATTAATGGAACACGCCACATAATACTTACCTGGTGACGTTGCGTCTCAGGTATGCGTAATGTTTGCTTTTTGATCGACAATGTACACAAGTATGAACCTAGTCAGCAGTTCAAGATGACTGGGCCTTGGGGAAGTGGTTCGACTTTGACCGGGTGGCTGAATCGGGTGACAGACAGACAGACCAAAATTTCTTCATTTAAGCTCCCCAAGAAAGGCTATCGTCTTTAAAATCGTTCAGCCACGCGCGCCTGCCTGGTCTGGCTGTAGCATCGCGTTCGACGCTTACGTTTGCCCCGAGAAAAGCGGCGGCCGGGAGAGAGGGGAGGCACGACGCGCCTTGCGTTCCCCTTGTTGTCCGGCCGCGGTGTTCGATAACTCTGTAACTTGCAGCGGCATGGCGACGTTAGTCGAAGTTCCGCGTGCAATCGGCGATGCTTTTCTGGCTGTCACACCGCTTTCTCTGATTACGCTCTCACCGTTAGCTACTACAGCTACCACAAAGGTTGCTTTAATCATTGATCATGGACGTTAGTCGTCGGAATGGGGATATGCCATCAAGGGTGAACGTGGGTGCATCCATGTTAAACGGTGCTATAGCTGCCAAACACCAATAAATACTGTGCAAGCTTTCTTACATCAAGGTACAGTACACATTCAACAGCTTCTGTAAGGACATGTTTTACTTTCGGTTTATTGAGATCGCTATGACGGAGGGATCAACCATTTTTATTTTACGGGGGGCTACCATGATCGTGTGGGTCTCAAGTTGTAAAAAAATACTTATTCAACAGTATTAAGTTCGGCTTGCAAGCGTTAACAAAAAGTTTCGAGGCACATAGCCTAAAGGGTTAGTTGAATTTGTACACAATTGTAGCGAGACAGTTTCGCAAATGTATACACTGTAGCCACGGTAACAATTAAAAAGTGCACTTTGCACATTTAAAAGTAACATTCACGCTAAAACGTTTCAAAGGGACTAGGCTTAGTGTCGAAGTTTCGGGAAGCCGCGCTGAAAAATATCACTTCAGCACAGACATGTGATAGACACGACGGGCGCTGACATGCAACTCATCGTTAATACTATCACCGGTGCAAATTCATGTGCCACAATTGGCAAAAATAAAAAAATAAGTGACAAAATTTGATCTGACAAAGCAAGTTCTACTAGGAATGATAAATATACGATACGCAGAATCTTCAAAAAGGTTTCGTACAACGGAGGCTTCACGCGGATCACTCGTGCAGGAATGCGATATTAAATTGCGTATACCTAAACCCAGAAGCGCCGGTGGCATGCAGGCGGACTCGGCCTCATTATACGGCGTTTTTTACGATACGGCGTTTGATAGAATACTTCAAAATGTTCATGATACGGCGTTTGATAACAGACTTTATTGCTAAGTAATGAAGAAGGTCTGATCAAATCATTTGTTAGGAAGAAATAATTTTTGAACTTACACGTCTGGCACCCTGCATTTCCTTCTGTTGCCGCTTCGTCGCAATGCACGTGGTCGCCCTTGCACCAGACACTCGCCACAGGAGGCGTCAAGATGCGAGATGTTTGTCAGCGGCTTGTGAGCGCCCAAAAGTCTCGTCGCCTTGATGTCAAGGCTACGAGTAATGAATTCGCTTTGCATTGTGAGCTCGCTTGGCGGGCCCAATGGGAAGTATACACGCCAGACAGCGGATTACGCTGGCGTTGGCACATTGTGTTACAGGGCTGTCTGCACAACTAGTATGCACATAACAGAAGAAATAACGCACATTGTATACACTTTTTCTCGTGCACACTAGTTGTAGACGACTGTGTGCATCCAGCAGTACGACGAAACCTGCTTCAATAAAACTTCCTCTCGGGCTAGTTGGTGTTGTATCCAAGACGCCATATTTTTAGCGCAAACAGGAAAAAAAAGAACCAACTGGCTGAGAAGAGAAGAAGACCCTGCACAGGGTCTTCTTCTCTCCTCAGCCAGTCCGTTCTTTTTCTTTTTCTTCAAGTTTGCGCAAAACAATATGACGTCTGTGACACCTGCTTCTTTCTTTGTTTGTTTTTCTCATGCCCCGTCAAATAATGATTAAATCAATATTTAAAAATTTGGAGAGCTATATTTCTCTGCTCAAAGCTCTACTGCCAAAAACAAAAAAAAAATGTTCACTGCAGAACTTGTCAAATGGGTGCCGCTGTGCTACTGTTGACCTGCCGAAGGGGGGGGGGGGGGGGCTGAGTGGGCGGGACCGATCTCGGCGCAGGTGGGTTCCAAACGCTGAAGTTCCTGCTTTCCAGCTTCGGATCCAGCAACGCAAAGTCACGGTGAGGGCACAAGACGTATATACGACCGCCATCGCGAGATAAGCGCGCGCGCACGAAGAACCACGCCTTGGAGAGGCGCGCACTCACCACAACGCACGGGACGAAGACCTTTAAAGCGCGCCCTTTGAGCCCTTCCCGCCATCTTACTAGCGATAATGAAAACACGCTGAAGTGCTGCCGATCCAGAGAATCACCACCGGCAAATGGTGTATATAAATAGCTCGCCGTTAGTATGGTAGAGAATGTCATACCTGTGGCCGAGATCGCGACGCGCGCTGCGGAGCGGGGTGTCGCAAATTCGACTTCCAGTGACGGAACCTTTGTAGCGTTAGCTACACTGGCCGAGCCGGAGCAGTTTCGCGTGTACGTACAAGAGCCGTGCTGCGCATGCGCGAGGAGCAGTGATGTCACACAACTGGCGCACCGGAACGCTGGAACTTTATGAGCCCGTGGCTGCGGGCGGGCTTATCGCGTCCCTGTCGCGTGTGCGGCGTCGACTGACCGAGTGCGTCCACTGCTTCCACTGTATGAACGCGCAAACTGCGCCACGGGCGATAGCGTCCCTCTCCATCAGTCAAGGTGTGTGACGTCACGGAGGGAGAGCGCAGACTCTTGTCTAGGTGGTGTTGACCAGACACAAGACGCTGCCGTCTCTATGGCCCCCAACGCCGGCGCTGCGCCGGGCGTTGGGGCCATAGAGACGGCAGCGTGTTACTACACTGACCACCGAACCGTCTTTGTGGCAGTAGAGAAATGGCATTGAGCAAAAAATAAATATACGTGTCACATAATGCGTGCACCACGTGTGTGTCATTGAAGCAGAAGTAAGCTAGGAATAATCAGCTGAACCTTAGCTCACGCTACGTATATCCTTGCATAGCCGGGCTAAGCCGCTACAATTATTTTCTTCTAGTTTTTTCCTTTGCCATCTCTTAGTCTATATAATTTAAAACGCCATTTCCGTGACGGAAATACGTCAGTGGAGACGTGGCGGACACCGGCATAAAACACTTCCGGGTTAAAAAAGGAACTTCTGGTTGACAAGTGAACAACACTAGTAATAATAGTAACTTAATAATAGTAATAATAATTAGCACGCGCTAGAAACACTACCTGGACCAGTAGGAAAACATGGCAAATTATAATGTGCGCAAACCTGAACGTCGGGAAGAAAGTGTAGTTCGAATTACGGAAAAGAAAAGGTGCTGTCATTGCTACGTACATAAAAAAAAACAATAATTAGTGATCAGCCTTTAGACATCAACAAATTTCATTGAATGATACATATCTATACTATTGGGAAGGCCGCCGTCGACATAATTGTAGTTATACATAAAGTTCTGTAGTTAATGTATCAAAAGCGTTGCTTATGACAATACTTCATGCATGGCACGTATATGTGTGGTTGTTCCAACCTATGGTACGTAAAAGTGTGCTTTATCTGTAGTGTTACTACATGAAAATGACGGCAAATTGTGTGCGAATGAAGTTCTCTCTCTTGCTATATATATATATATATATATATTGTATATATATATATATATATATATATATATATATATATATATATATGTGTGTGTGTGTGTGTGTGTGTGTGTGTGTGGTAGACGGAGTGACGGAGGCTTGCCCCCCCCCCCCCCCCTTACCTACCACTCGTGAACAAGGTCGCGAAACGACTTTGCAATTCAGCGACGCGCCAGAAGAGCGCTCCGGACAATTTCTACAACCCGGAGATCTTTAAGGTGTACTGCAATTACGTGCACGCGGGTATTTTTGTATTTTGCGTCCATGAATATCTAGTGATATAGGGTGGATTTTCATCCTGCGACCTTGGTCTTCATGTCTCCTGGCCTGATCACAGCAAACTTTGGGAAAATCAGCCCACACGCGAATGTAAGCGACCACGCAACACTACAGTTTCAGTGGCCTTATTGATAATGTGAGCATTATTTATCCGCCTCATCTTCGCATATGCGCACACTCATCATCACAATTAGGGTATAGGGTGTTGAGCAGAAACTCGAGACAATAAAGAAGCATTGAGGCTTCCAAACATTAGTTTAGAAGTGGTGGAGACTGCTTTCCGGTCCCTGAATACTCTCACGCTAACAGACCCTCTCCAGCTTCGCCTAGAACACATCACTGGAGCTCCGTTCGCATGCTCATCCCAGTGGTTGATGGCACTCACGCGGTCATACTCCTTCAGCCAGTCTTCAATGTCCTCACCACGAAGCCCAGCGAACGTTCGTAGATCGTGACAGCTGTCGATCATCTCATACGGCACGCAGAGACCGCTCCTCTGCGCACTAGTACTGCCTCAGACGTTGCCGCCTTCTTTTTGGAAGCCATTGTGTTGCGTCGTGGTGCACCTCGCATGCTGTTGAGTTATCGCGGCAAGACCTTTTTGTCCGCAATTCTCGAAGAAATGTTAAAAACTTGTGGCACAGTTCATAAGATGACATCAGCCTACCACCGTCAAAATGGCGAAACCGAGTGATTCCATTGGACACTAAGCTACATGGTATTAATGTACATCGGGCCGAAACCACAATAACTGGGACACAATCTTACTGTTCGTGACGCTTGTGCACAACATCGCTGTCCAACGAACTACCAGATAGCCACCTTTCTGCCTCGTCTACGGTCGTGCGCCGACATTCACCATCGACGCCTCTCTCTTTAATGTACCAAAGAGAACTTCTACAACTATACCATAACAATTCATCTCTAGGCTTGATGAATGTCCACAACGTACTCGCCTCAAAACAGTCTTCAGAATGCCCCGCTGCCGTAACCGGTGGCTATAGCGCTCTGACACAATGAGTCGAAAAATCCAAGCCAGATACTGGCACGAAGTGCCGTTTTACAATGCAGGCGAAATTCGAAAACTACAGTGCGCACGTGATTTCACTGCACGTTAAAGATCCCCGGGTCTCAATCTCCGGATCTCAGCGTGTCGCAATCGCAGTCTTTTCGGGAAGTTGAACTCCACACACATAGCGAAACCTCTCCACAGAACCTGCTGCGCAGCCATACGCAGCCACGCTGTGCCGTCTTGGTACCAAGAGTGGACGACCCTGTACATTTCGCTCCCGTGACCCTTTTATTCTCTGGCCCATTTACTGCCGTGTGGGCTCTCTGAAAATCTTATGCCGTGGTGACCGCGACCATACCGTGTACTGCTTCAGGTAATACCTGTTACCTATCGAAATAAGCCCGTATGTACACCGTCGTCTCTAGTTCGGTCCAGTGATGTTCGCGTTTTACGGCTCAACAGCTACACCGCGCTTCCGGCGACAATTTTCAGAGTTCCGCTAAGGTGGTTCTGCCACACGGGGTGATGCCACGTAACAGAGGCAGTTAAAGTATACACTTTGTTCATAATTTAGAAGACTATGAGAACAAGCAAGCAGACAGGCGCGGGTTGCACGTCTTGCACAGTGCCGCATACATACCACAGTTGTAAATACAGCTGTACAGAGTTGTTCCCTTGTCTGGCTTTCCCGGTAACAGTATAAGAGACAGATGCAAAGGAAGGTAGATGTTTCAGAACAGAGCGCAAGTACAATACAGTAGTAAAGTAATGAGCATTGCATAAGTTTTCCCGAATGCATTCGAGAGTGAACTTCGCTTCACTAGAACACGGGAATATGTCACTGTTTAGTCGTGGGAGCTTCGCAGCCGGTGTTGTTGCCATCATACTGATGTCCATTCTATAGGTGCACTTCTTAAGTTTAACGGTAAGCTTTTGTATAGCCACTAATTTTTTGCACTCCCAGGTCATGATAAGAATGTCTAGATGTTTATTTACAGGTAAATAGAAACCTGCAGTAAAAAGTCACCAACTACCTGATTACATACACTGTGGCACACACCCGTGCTAGCAGTTCGTTATTCTTAATTTATACAACCTATCCGGCAAAGCAGCATGGGTTTTAAACATGTTCGGTGTAGTGGGAGACTTTATCTGACCGTTCGCGAACGCATGACAGAGAAACAATCCTGTGTATCATGTTTTTCCGTGGGTTATAAGAAGTTCTCGAGTCGCACTCGTGTTTTTCACCTGTGTATTACAGTTTTTTAGAGCTATAGTGTCTATAAATGCTACAAATACTTCGCAGGTGCTACTCGTATCTCGGACGTCGAGGCGGTGAGCAACCGGTGTCCCTGGGAAAAGGCTGTCTCTACGAAGGAACAATTACGCACGAGTTAATGCACGCCGTGGGCTTCTTCCATGAGCACTCCCGCCCCGACAGGGATGGATATATTGACGTCTTCCTGAAAAACGTAAAAGCTGGTACGTCAAAATAGCAACATCGCCTCTTACGCTTACGAATGCGCAAGCAGACATATCTCCCTAGATTCCTTTGCACAACAGTTTTGATGAAGATGGTGTATTCAATTGTTTCTTGTTGAGGTCCTCCTGTTATGAACTCACGCATACACTTCCGATCCGGATGCAATGCGCTATAAACCTTGAGTGCAGGGGAATCGAGCTCCAACAACTAATTTTTATTTTCACAAACCTAAAGAAAAATAAAACTAACAGCGAGAGGGAGCGAGGAATGCAGGCAGGTTAAGTAGAGGCTACCATCCGGTATGCTACTCTGCACTGGGGTGGGTAAATAGTGGTCAAATTAGTGGTCGGAATAATGGTCGGACACAGACAGACAGACAGACAGACGGACGGACGGACACACACACACACACACGCGCACGCACGCACGCACGCACACACACACACACACACACACACACACACACACACACACGCACACGCACACGCATGAGGGCGTCGTAAATAGAGTGGGTCAGACAGGCCAATCGATCGCAAGCAGCCTAGTATTACGTGTACGGCCTCCTTTCGCGACGTCAAATCTGAACTATGGCGTAATATTGTTTCCTCCGACAGAGGTTGGTCGTCTAAGACCGTGAGGAATCGTTTTTTTTTTCATTGCCGCTGTCTTTACAGGTGGTGGTGTTGGCCATCGCAATGCGGAACGCATACGCATGCGTAAACGCGACGCCCAACCATAATATGCACAGAATGGTAGCGTCACCTCGGCAGAG
This sequence comes from Rhipicephalus sanguineus, assembly GCF_013339695.2. Lineage (NCBI taxonomy): Eukaryota > Metazoa > Arthropoda > Arachnida > Ixodida > Ixodidae > Rhipicephalus > Rhipicephalus sanguineus. The sequence goes on along the minus strand of NC_051179.1, from coordinate 147,645,473 downwards.
TCCTGAGGCAAGTCGAAGGCTTAATGTTGGATCAAGAGAGTATAATCGTGCACGCGTGAAATGCGGCGCTTTCCACTGACACGTGGTGCGTTGGCGGGCGAGCATGCGGAGCTTCCGTGCCGCTGCTCCGTGCCGCTGCAGCGAAATCCCCCCTTCTCATTCTCAGTGACTTCAACGTCGAGCATCCGTACTGGGGCTACTCCAAGGCCGATGGGCCTGGAAGGAGGCTGTGGCAGCTCGGCCAAGACCTCAACCTTTCCCTCCTCACCGACCCGCGCAAGGAACGCGCATTGGCAGCAGTGTGTTGCGACACCACCACGGACCTTAGCTGCTGCCACAGCGTGCGCGACGCGCGCTGATCCAGCATGCATCAGTCTCTCGTCAGTGACCACTATGTGCTCACCATTCAGGTGCGCACCTCCCCGTGCACGCCGCGCCCACACACTGCCCGCCATACAGAATGGGACGCATTCCGAGAACGCCGGTTGCACTGCGTCGCCTCCAACAACGAGGACCTTTCGAAGTGGACCGACTAGCTGCTAGCGAACCTCGAAGCAGGTCACCGCCTTGATCCCCACCACGCAGGACCATTCGGTAATCGACTCCCGCCTTGCCCACCTGTGTGCCGCTCGCACGGGCCTGAACAACCTTTGGCATAAGCGACGCCACAACCGTCGCTTACGCCGCCGCATCGCACATGTGAATCGTAAGATCGAGCAACACACCACCGTGTTCGCCCGCCCACAGTGGGAACAGCTTTGCTCGGGGCTCTCCGGTCAGTCGGGCTGCAAGCAAACCTGGCATCTCCTCCGCCACCTCCTCGACCTGCATCCGCCAAGTCAGTCGCTCGGCAACAATTAGAACGAGTGATCCCGGCCCATCCCGGCGACACTTCGTCGCTGATGGCAGACCTTGCCGCCAAATACTTCCAGCTTCTTCCGCCTGGCCCACCTTTTACACCCTCTTGCCTCCTACTCCGTGGCCCCCAACCAAGAGCTGGACGCCGACATCACGGAAGCGGAGGTCTACGCGGCATTACTTAGGCCCGTATTCACAAACGCTCCTCGACTCGACCCTCCACCTCAACTCTGTGGAGTTGAGGAAAATGTTGCTCCTCAACTCGAGGGGCGAGGGACATTCAACGTGTCCCTCAACGTTTTCTCTGACAAGGAGCCCTTCACGAAGGCGTGCTCCACCTCAACGCACCTGAGGGACGCACGGAGAAGAGAATATGCAAACTATGCTCTCTAAAGCATGCCTTGAGCCTCAAAACAAGAATGTTTCTTTTTATTTTCCATTCTAAACATTGCTGTACGTTTTTTTTCAGTCGGTGGTACAGCGGAGGAGATGTTATCGTGTGTTGTGGCGACTGAGTTCCTGACGTTGTTTTGTCTCGCAACATAACAGCCTAGTATGCGATCGAGCGGTAGCAGGTTACGATATTACTTCTTTACACGCATCGAAGATCCCAACACGTGTACGTGCCGCCCGCATATTATTCTGTGGGCAATGGGTTCAGTAATTGCTCGCCCGAGACGACGCCCATTTGGAAAGGAGACACACGCAGTGTGCTCTTATTTTAGTTCTCGCTAGAAATATTCTGCTGTCAGGTGGCAAACAAGTATAAAATGGTGTAAGACAGAAGACCACAACAACTGAATCTTACCTTGACCTGATCAACTTATATCTAACGGCATAGATTCCATCGCACAGAAAATGTGATGCAACGATTGCTTCGCAGACGAACGAAATGTAGCAGACGACCACATTTCTCTGCGAGCGCCGTCTGCTTGTAAATGAGTCGTTCGCACCTGTAGTTGATTTTGGTAAATTTTAACAGCAACAAAAGAGAAAAGTCTTAATTTGCACGACGTAGTTATTATGACACAAAAGTTTATTTTAACTAGCAACTTTCTTGCGTGCTCGATGCTGTGCAAGGGCCCCTGTGTATGGCAGACGACACAACAGTCGGTTGCAACAGCTGAAAGTTCGTCGGAAACATCATGAACATGAAAAGCGAATTCCAAAAAGCAGTCAAGTTATGGTACGTCTGCCATGTTTGCCTGCAAACTGTTCTGAGGAGCGCTCAAGGGAGCTTCTGACCTACCTCGAGATTCTCGAGGACCACACTGAGGATTCTCTCCATTCGAGGAGCGTTTCGAGTCGAGAGTGATTTCGGCAACGCGAGACAGTCCTCAAGGATCCCTTGAAGTCGAGTTTAGAGTCGAGGAGTGTTTGTGAATACGGGCCTTAAGCTCCGCACTTCTTCCGCCCTCGGTCCAGGTCGCGTCCCCAACGCGCATCGACCATCGCCAACATTTCATCGCGCACCAACCATCGCCAAAAAGTACATTCCACGCAGCAACGCCGTCGACTTTTTCACATTCATTCCTCCCCAAAACGACCAGAGATTAGAACAATCTATCTACAACACTCACAAGCATACATAACATCAATAACTTCAACATTGCACTTCAGAGTTTCTTTTCAAGTTAGCATTACTCAGTGCTTGTTTAACACCTTTGACTGTTCGTATGTTCGTGCTATGCTGCTCGAAATTCCGTTTTACGAATGCCTACTTTTTGAGCCACATGTTTTTCATTCTATCTCTCTTAGCACTGTATTGAACGACCTCAATTTTTAACACTTCCGTGCCAATTAAATGAAGTGTTTTGATTGCTGTGTTATTCATTTGGCGTACTTTTGCCTTTGTTATTGTAACCGAAATTGGTTAAAAGTGTGATCGTGATACATTTATGTCTGTATTGTATCTATAACCAAGTAGTTATTATGTGTTAACTTTTGGCCCTCCCCTCTTCAATGTACGTTTGTACCCTGAGGGTATTTGAAATAAATAAGTAAATAAAAAGCGCGTCCCAAAGCTCGACGCTCCTGTGGTCGCTACCCTCACTTCCTTCCTCAACCTCCCTCAGTCATGGAAACAGGCTCGCGTGGCTTTCATCCCCAAGCCGCGCAAGAAACTCACAATCGATAATATTAGGCCCATCTCACTGACTTCGTGCGTCGGCAAGCTTCTAGGACACGTCGTTCTTGCTCGCTTGCAAACGTACACATACGCTAACAATCTCTTTCCCCACACCATGCTTGGCTTCCGCCCCCATCTTTCCACGCAAGATGCCCTCTTGCAACTCCACCATGACCTCCTCGACCCCACCATATTCTCAGACACTACGGCTCTCCTTAGCCTCGACATTCAGAAGGCGTTTGAACATGTCTCCTATTGGCTCTCCTTGCTGAAATTGCTGCCCGCAACCCCGGCACCCGCATCTACATATACAATCGCACGTTCATCACCGCCCACATGGCCAAAGTCATCTTAGGAGACCTCGCGTCTTCCACGTACGAGCTTAATCCTCGTGACACCCCTCATGGTGCCGTATTGTCGACTTTTGTGTTCAATCTCGTCCTCCACTCGCTTCCTGGCAAGCTGGACCGTATACCCGGTCTCAAACACACCGTGTACGCGGACGACGTCGCTCTCTGGGTCACGTCGGCATCTGACGGCCGCATCGAGCAGACGTTGCAACGCGCAACCGGCGTCGTCACGTCCCACGCGCACGCGGCCGATCTCACTTTCTCGGCGGCCAAATCGGCCCTGCTTGTCATGCGGCCTCGCGACCGGCGTCGCTATGAATCTCCACAACCCACCATCACAGTTCACGCCAACTCCGCTACCGTCCCAGTCGTTTCCTATCTCCGCGTGCTCGGGCTGATAATACAATGCAACCGTCATAACGCACACACCATCGACAAGCTCTCGCTCTCGGTGCAGCAGACCGCGCGTATGCTCGCCCGTGTCCGTGCGCGGCGTGCGATAATGCGAGAACACTATCTGATCCGCTTTGTCGACGCGCTTTCGGTGTTTCCCGCCTCACGTACGGCCTTCCTTATACTCGTCTCCTGAAATCAGCAACGTGACAAAATTAATGTCATCTGCCGGGCGGCATACAAGACTGCCCTCGGCCTTCGCTTCAACGCGTCCACAGATCGTCTTCTCCGCCTGGGTGTACACAACATCCTCGACGAGTTGACTGAAGCTCACCGCTCCGCTCAGTTGCAACGCCTTTACCGCTTGTCTAGCGGTCGCCACATCCCTTCCTCCATCGGCCACGACACATTCTCCCACCCACCGGATCTGGTCTCACTACCTCTTGCTGTTCGAGCGGCCTTCACAATCAAGCCGCTACCCAAGAATATGCTCGCGGGGCACCACGACGCTCGCCGCGAAGCCCGTGCGGCTAGCGGCTATGCTTCGCGCCCAAATACGCCGACCACCCGGCAGTCGTGTACGTGGGTGCAGCCCCATACGGCTCATCTAGGGACGTCTTCGTAGTCATTGCCGTGTCGTCCTCCTCAGCTGCTATTGGGCCTGTCATCACGGCCGGCACTGTTTGAACATACTACGCCGTCGAGGCGTAGGAGGCAGCCATCACTTTAGCTGCGACCTCGGCCGACGCTGGCGTCATACTCAGCGACATCAGACAAGCCATCTTCAATTTCGCGCGAGGTCTCGTTTAGCCTGCCATCCTAGGACCTCTCCGCCCGGTACTGCTGGAAGATGAGCAGCGCCACTTTGAACTGATCTGGGTCCGCGTACACTCAGATCACCCCGGCAACGTTACATCTCACCAACACGCTCGAGGATTCGTCGAGCGAGCGGTGGGCCCCTCAGGGTCGGACAACCCAATTCCAGAGCCCCTACTCACCTACCACGACATCACTCAGCACTATCGCCTCGAGCAATACGTCTATCCGCCGCCTCACGGCAGTCTCCCCAGCGGTCCGAGATCGCCTGGCGTCACCTACAGACCCGCACCTTTCTGTGCCCCCTAGTTTGGTACATCCACCCAGGTGTCATCAGTCCGCACTGCTGCTTCTGCGGCTACGTGGCCTCGTTGAACCACATCCTCTGGTTCAACGAGGCCACGATCGTCGACCTCATTCGCTCACCCTCGACCGAGAGACAATGGGATGCCCTTCTCTCCAGCAACGACAAAGACATCCAGACACGGGTCGTGGGACGAGCTGAAGACGTCATCGACGAACACAGCCTGGCAGCCTACGCTGTTTAGCCTCCCTTACGCTCACCCCTTCGACTGATCCACTTTAACATCCACTTAGGGAAAAATAAAGTTGTTACTCACTAACTCAGCTTTACAGCAGAGCGAGAGATTCGTTGCACGTACTCTGCTTTTACGATTGCTCAGCGCACGAGCAGACGCGCCTGGCGTCGCAGCAAGAAATGCGTCTATTTGTCTCTCGCTGGATACGGTATCTTTATTTCTATAAATAGGTTATGCGTACTTTCGAGAAAAAAACAAGCATGTTTGTTTTCACTGTTGTAAAATATATTTCAATATTCGTTATGTCAAATCTGGAATATAATTGCAAAACAACTGATAATACCCCGGTGGGTAAATTTCCATCGATTTAATTTTATCTCACGGTCGCGCAAACTTTCTGCAATAAGTTTTATAAACGGAAGAACGAAGTAAATTTTAATTGAAAATAACTTCATATCGTTTTGTCTAAAGCTCGGTAAACAAGCACGAATCTCAAGAGCAAAATCTATCTGAAGCAGATCCAAAGCCTGCACTTCCCATCGTTCCCAAGGTGGTTAAAGCGCCGCTCAAGGAGCCCGCAGAGACAGTAGCGCCAGATTCCCCTCTAGGTTGCTTTGTTGCATTGCTGTTGGTCTGTGATAAAATCCCTAGACTTTTCCCTTCTACTTAAGTACCGACAACTGCCTTCTTTCTCTCCCTCTCTCACGCGCAGCCGGCGTCTGCCGCCATTTTCTTCCTAACTTCGAAGATTTACAAACCCATGCACGTCTAAGTACATTGGCCACGCATCTTTCAGCGGAAAATATGCTAACGCGACGCGCCTTCCTCCTCCCCGCCAACCCTCGTTATTAGAGAGCGGGGCACGCGTTTCACCAAGAGTTCGGAAGAACATGGCTACCGAAAACGAGCGTTAGCCTATGAGATTCGTCGGGGGCGCTTCAATGGTTGTCGGTACCTAAGAAATAAGAGAGAACAATCTAGGGACCTTAGTCTGCGATAGATACGGGACCAGCCCAGTCGAGAGCAGAAGTGTAACTATTTAATCTCTAGATAAAGGTTACGAAAGCGTAACGTAGGTGGCGCTAGTTGCTGCCTTTTAGTTTAAGGGACGCATTGATGGCAGCACTAGAGAGGAGCGTGGAGAGGAACACTGGAGCGTTCGTGTATCGCGGGAGAAAAACACCCCGCACAACAGACGACTGATTGGCACTTGAAGCTCAGTCACAGTCACCTAAGTGAGGCTCACCAGGAGGCGCGCACCGACAGTAGAAAAGGACGTACACAAAGTAGAACGAAATGGCGAGCGTCGCAAGAGACCCCGCAGTGCCTCTCCAAGACACAAGAGCTCTGAAGAACACGTCCGCAAATATGAAGTTATAGAGGCCCACAGGCAAGCACAATACACTCACCTTGCTGACTGTCACCATGCGCTACATACTTGACATATTCACATACCAGCCGCCGACCCCAAACTTCTACCGGTCTCCCGACCCATACACCACACAGCTCACAGTAAAACCTCTTCCTAGAAACACCCACGTTGCATACCCTTCGGCCCGCCGCAAGGCCCGTGCAGCAGCTCTCTACAAATACTACGGTTCTGAAGATGCTGCCTGCACGGGCGACGACGAGGCAGTTGCAGTCGTTGATCACACACTCCAACCTATCTCGACTTCTCATGCGTCCACCCCGGAGTCCTCGGAGCAAGCTGCGATCGCGCTTGCCCTCACACACACTGATGCCCAGTACGCCCTTGCGACTCGAAAACTGCGATCCTAAATTTTGCGCGAGGACGAGTCCACGAGACCGCTTTCCGCATTCTCAGCTAGCCCACCAGAAACCCGGCCCGCCATGTGGAACTTATCTGGGTGCCTGCATGCTCTGGAAATCCCGGCAACGAAGCCGCCAATGACCCCGCCCGAGGTCTCATCAACCGGGCGGTGGTGGAATGAGAGTCGGGCTCTTCCAGGGAGGCGCATGCATTCGTTCAACGAGATGAGCCAAAGGTATATCGTTTTTGTTAGGTTTTGTTCGCCCTGTGTGTGTTCTTTTCGTGCGTCCTTTGTGCTTCACCAGCACAGTGCAAGCTTTGAGCTGCTTGCCGTTCTTCGTGTAACATTCCAGTTTATTGCTGTAGCATTAATTGCCTCGCGCTTGCGGCAAAACTGTGATTTTGTTTTCACCGGTATCGCTGTGATTTCTGCTTTTCTGCAGGATTCGAGAACCAATTCAATAAGCTGAAGATCCCCGAGAGTCGCTTGATAACGCACTTTGACTACAATTCTATCATGCTCTACGGTTCTACTGCCTTCGCCATCGATAAGAAGAACCCAACTATGCTCAAGAAGAATGGCGAGAAGCTTGAGGAAGTCTACGAAAAGTACATAATGAGCGGCATCGACAGCATACGTGTGGACATACTCTACGAAGGTGCTTAATAAGAGCAGTCTTCCTGATTGCCAAATGGAAATATCAACGTGATTACAAATAAAGTTTTGCGGCGCTCTACATGAGTCATGCGTATTTCGTGTGATAGCAACACTTGGGCAGTGTACCAATTGCAAAATATCCAATGGCAAACACACATTGAGAGGAAACGCACCAACGCTTATTTTTTAAAAAATCCGGCAGATCCCAGGCATTGTCGGAACCGATTTCATGCGAAGCAGTCAGCCTATGCCGCATTTCCGCTTTGAGGCAAGCGTTACGAGATGTATCGACGTCAGGGTTGCAGTTGGTCGCTACTTTGCGCCAAATTGGCTGCTTCACGACCCCGTCGTGCGACGAACATTTCAGGTTGGCGTCATGGCTACTTTCTGGCTAGTTTCGAATTTGTTTTGGCGCAATAAGTAGCCATTTTTCTTTTGCAGATAAAATATACTGCTTCGAAGCATTTCTGTCATGTCAGCCGATGCACGCGGCGTCCTATCTCACACTAGCAGGCTGGTGCGCATAGAAACAGCCCAAAGCCACATGCGGCTTGCCTGTGAGATACGGAGTGGCAAATTTGCGTCCATGTTGGCAAACGCGTGGCTGGCACGCTGCTCACGGTGCCCGCCTTGAATGCTGGTGGTACGCGCAAGTTCAATTTGGATGCGCAACGCATATTCTCTGTTTCACAAAAAATGAAGCTGGCTGTTCATATTCAGCCAGATTTTACTATATGAAGCTGCAATGGCATTATGTAAACTCTACTAATCAAATTCTGTCTGTGGCTTCAAAGAAAAATCGACTCAGTGTTGAATGTTCTTACCTTCTTGTTGACGAATTTCCCTTATCACTCTGTATTTGGTAAGAACTATGTATATTTTACATAACCTATAAAGAACGGCACTGAATTTATTAAAATTTATTATTTAGCAATTTATCTGGGGCTTGAAGACGAAACGAGAGGGAAAAATTGTGCTTGCTCTAATTTATTTGGACTTGCTTATTCAAAATTGTAGTATTTATGGTACAATAATAAAAACTGCTCTCACAATATCCCTTCTGCTCTATTTGGCTAGAAACTTGGCGATAAATTTCAATGGCGTAGCTACTTTGGCTACTTTTAGCTTCAATTCGGGCTCCTGTTCAAATCCACCCAACGGCAACCCTTTGTGTAAATTGAGTACGGCCTGATGATGTGCTTATGGTAAGTAGCATTCGTCGCCGTAGTCGAGCAACGCTTGGTGTAGTCAGTGTTTTTTACACTGATATCAAAGCGGATAGTCAACATTGCAACGACAATTGGCGTTGCCCCGACATGATGCTTGCGTGGGGTCGCTTTCCGGAGAAGTTTGAAGCACTGGTGTAGCTCTGTGGTAGACTACCTGAGTGCGATGCAGAACGCCTGAGTTCCACTCCGGCTCGACTTGTGACATTTATTCGTTGTTTCCATCGGCACTTTTCGCTCACCGAATACGCCGCCAACGCCGGCCTCGGATTTTCTGCGACACCAGCTCCGCAGCGCGTTCGCATTAAGATTTACAAAGTTTATTCTCACTTGTCCTGTGTTGCCATATATTCTCTGTGAGAGAGAGGGGGGAGGGGCTGTTCAATGAAAGGCAGAAAATGTAGCCGGCGTATACAACTCAATGACTTGCTACTCTGCGTGGGGAAGGGGATTGGGGATGGAAAACAGGAAGAGGGAGGAAAAAATAAAATAGATAAAGTTAAAAGCGGATAAAAAATAAATAAAAATCAAGCTGTGTTTTCTGGTTTTTGGGCGCGGACGTGCGCTGGTTGTGTTTCATTGTGTGCATGTGAGGAACAAGTAAAGTTTCTCTACGTGACTAATACTACCTGAATATGTAAACAGAAATTTCATCGCACGCATCTAATGTGTGAGGCCTAAGACACAGTCAAATGATGACATTATCTGCGTGAGAGAAAGCATGCTGTGTGCATAGAACTTGGCCATTTTACATTCCTTCTAAGGCGGTCTTTGATTCCTATGTAGTTACTGGCGGGATGTCCAATTAATCTGGGCTACTACTACAACCTACATTATCGTCCTGGTTGTCCCGGCTACTGTACAGATCTCTGTAAAACTCCTCAGCTGCTTTAACTGTCCTCTCCACATGGTTAGTGTCTTCACCTTCCTTGTCCCTTAGTGCACACATCTTGTTGTCGCCCGTGCCCAGTTTTCTCTTCACCGCTTTGAGGCTGCGCCCGTTCTTTAGAGCATGTTCAATTCTCTCCATGTTATTTCTTCTTATGTCGGCTACTTTACTCTTATTAAATAACTTCAAATGCTCTGCCAGTTCTATTTTGTGTGTTGCGCTTGAGGCTTTCATGCCTTGATGTTTCTTAATGAGGTGCAGTGATGGAAGCAACATTTTCTTTTTGGAGCACATTCTGGAGCAGAAAAAAAACGCTAGTTTGGAGCAGCTATTGGCATTTTCGGAGCAGATAGCAAAATATTCCCAACGACTCCTGGAGTCTAAAGCATTATTTCAGCATCGCGCAAGTATTAATACTTATTATTAAACATATTGCACGTACAATTATCACTGCAAGTTGCAACAAGCAAATATTTAAGCAGATGGGTGGTCACTGAACACTAAGTAAGATTAGCCATATAATTAAAATATCGGGTACTTGTGACAAAAATGATATAAAACCGATGAAGCTGAGCCCCAAATTATAAAAGAAACTAGAATCACATAGAGCAGTTTATAATCGGTAACAGAGCAAAGAAATCTTATTTTCATGTTTCACCAAAATAGCCTACATTTGAAATTTCAAAAAAGGAAAAAAAAAGGCAAGAAACCAAGTTCGGATAGGTTGAAAAAACAGCCTTGCCATTTCTTGCGGCAAAAATGAGGTCGGAAATGACAAAGTGACAAATGTGGTCAGTCACACATCACAGTCTTCACTCCAGCAGTTAGTAATCAGTAAGATATTGAACTAATATCACACACATTTTACCAAAATAGTCTGCCTGTCATGTACAGCTACATACAGCTAAATCGGAGACATATGAACAGTGGCTAGTTGTGGCATTGTCGATAGGCTAGTATGGAGCTAGTAAAGAAACTCCATGCTAGCATACTGTAGTGCATACTATATACTCGCGGGCAACTGTTCTTGGCAATGAAGAAAAGGCTACGGGGTGGAGCTACTGCACATTACTGTTCCGCCAAGTAGTCCGTTTTGGCGCGCGTTTCAAATTTGGTTTCAGTTTGTTAACCTTCCGTATCTCTTGTGACGGCTGTTGGATTATTCGAGCGGCCATGGTCGAATAATAACATTGTATAATATTTGCTTCGTCTGCTTAGACAGCCATTAGTTAGTGAAATTCGTCACAAGTTCCTTCGGCGAGTCGTCGGAAAAGCTGGAGGGGGACGTGCGCTCACCTGAAATAGGATGGCCCCATTCTGACTGCGAGGACCTCGTAAAAGTTGCGACGTTTTCACACGTGCAAAAACATGAAATGACACTGCATATAGTAAAACAAATGTGAATTTTATATCTCCTTGGTGCGTGCTGCACCTCTTTTCAAACAGTGTCCCATAGAAAATAGAGCAATTCTGTTTTAACGCGAGAGCGTTAGAGAGCTCGTGTCGCAGAAATTCCAGTGTTGGCGTCGGTACCGTTGGTTGTGAGCGAAAAATCGTCCGTGACCGAAAAATCGAGACAGAAGGAAATAAAACAAACAACAAAAATCCTCGGTTCCACTGAGGGTCGAACCCGGGCCGTTCGCGTGGCAAGCAGGTATCTTACCACAAAGCCACCATGTAACTTGCAGCTGCTTCGGAAAAAAACACTACATAAATGCCATGTAGTGGAAGGAGTCTCCTTAACGCATTTTGTTCGGCAGGTGTCACGACGAAAGCGAACCCATTCGGCGATTTGTAGGCGCATAGGCGAGGCCATCAAACTACGTCGAAAAAGGCCGGGATAGTGCAGCCATCGCCGCTAAAAACACACACTTTCAAACAGCTCTAAAGATGGACAACTATGTCCATCTAGCGGAAAACATTTCAAGCCAACGCCAGTTTCTGGAGGAGGCGTTGATCAAGAAAACAGCAAACGCTAGGTAATGTGCTGCAATCTGTGAGGCATTGCGAAAAATATGTCTCAAACCTTTATGGCCTCCGAGATGGCGGACGCGCGGCGCATATCTTGGAGGCCATGCGACTCGTGCTTTAGATCAAAAACTTGTACCATTCGCGCGCGCATGCGCGTATGTGTCTGTGTGCGTGTGTGTGTAACAATACAAATTGATAAGTATGCACTTAGTGGTTGAAGTGCGCACTAGGGGCCGGATTTCGCTATCGCGTTCAACTCTTAAAGGCGAAGCTTAAGGGTCCCCCAATTTTTGCTTAATTCTCGCGCAGACAACAAGGACGCAATTGTAGGCCACTTTTTGTTCAGCGGTAGCACACGCATAGTTTGCGTCTGCAGCCTTCTCTTCATTGCCAAGAAAAATGTCCGCAAAATATAGAATGATAGTAGACAGCTTGTTTTTTGTTACGTTTAGGCTCGCTGGATGATCATGTGCTTAACGGTCATTGTTTTCAGTTTACCAGTGCCATTTCGGAGCAGGTCCAGAGCAGTTACTAACAAAAATTACAGTTTTGAGCAGCATGGAGCAGCATTTTTCTTTTGGAGCAGTTTGGAGCAATTGGAGCAGCACTTCCATCACTGCCTGAGGCGTTTTTGTCTCAGTCCTGAGAGCGCTTGCAGCGTTCTCTCTAATGATTTTACCTCCGACTTCCGCTGCACAATCTGTAATGATGCTCGCCAGATTATCACTCATTTCGTCAACGCTAAGGTCGGTTTCCTCGGTTAGAATGGATTATCTGTTCTGAGCCAGACCCTGAATTCCTGTACTTTATCTCTCATCGCTAGCTCGTTAACTGGCTTCGTGCGTATCAGTTTCTGCCATTCCTTCCTCAAGTCTAGGTGAATTTCACACCTTACCACTCCATAGGCACTGCATCGTATCTACCCAACCACTTTAAGATCCTGCACGACGCCAGGTTGTGCGCACAGTGTGAAACCTATTTCATTGTTAGTTTCGCCATTAGGGTGCCTCAACCTCTATTTACGGTTCGCTCGGTTTCGGTAGAACGCATTCAAGATTCGTAAATTATTGCGTTCAACGAAACTCCACTAATAACTCCTTTCTCGCATTTCTAGAACCGATGCCAAAAGCCCCCACTGCCTGCTCTCCAGCCTGCTTCTTGCCTACCTTGGCATTAAAGCCGCCTATTAGTACAGTATACTGTGTCTTTGCCTTGTGCATTGCTGATTACACGTCTTCATAGAAGAGTTCAACTAAATCAGGTGTTATAAGGTAACATCAGATCTGTTGAAAGACGGTGGACAGATTGTGTTAGCAAAAATGACCATGTATACGAAATGTCTCTTAAGGGTGAGGGAAAGGAGGTTACTCTCAAGGGCTCGTTTGTCATTGTTAGACACAATATTAATGAGAACTAAGAGACAATAACGCCAAGGAAAGTATAGGTGGTGTTATCTGTAGTATTTCGAATATAAATGTGAAGAAAGTAAAATGGAAGAAACGATAACTTGCCGCCGGCAGGTTCGGTCCCTGCCAGCGGCAAGTGATCTTTTCGTCCATTTTACTTTCTTCACATTTATATTCTAAATACTACAGATAACACCACCTATACTTTCCTTGGCGTTATTCTCTGTTAGTTCTCATTAATATTATGTTTAACGGTGAGGTTACCACAATCTTGGAAGAATGCGAATATCATTCTAATCCATGAGAAAGGGGACACCAACGACTTCAAAAATTACAGGCTGATCTGCTTACGGTTCTTCGTCTACAAGCTCTTTACAAAGATAGTAGCTAATATAATAACATAACATTATAATTCAATCAACCAAAGGACTAAGCAGGATTTCGCACAGGCTACTCGACAATATACCGCATTCACACTGTCAATCAGGCGATAGAGAAATGCGGGGTGTATAACCTGCGCCCATATATATAGCCTTTATAGATTACGGGAAGGCACTTGAGTGAGTCGAGATATCAGCAATATTGCATGCATTGCGAAATCAGGGCGTCAGCAAACCATATATAAACATACTGGAGGAAATATACAGTGGCTACACAACCACCATAGTCCTCCATAATGAAACAACGAAATCCCAATAAAGAAGGGCGTAAGGCAGGGAGACACGATTTGCCCAATGCCATTCACCGCGTGCCTTCAGGAGGTTTTCAGGGCCCTAAATTGGGAAGAGTTAGGGATAAGAGGTAATGAACAGTACCTTAAGAACCTGCGATTCGCTGAAGACATTGCGTGGATGAGTACCTCAGGGGACGAAGTGCAACTCTTGATTACTGAATTGGACAAGGAAAGCAGAACGATAGGTCTGAAAATTAATATTCAGATAACTAAAGTAATGTGCAACAGTTTCGGAAGAAAACAGCGCTTTGCGACAGGTAGCGAGGCACTAAAATTTGTGAAGGAATACGTAAAGGAATAGTCGTAGTAAACGTGGAGCCGCACCATGAGAAAGAATTAGAAGAATAACGATGGGTTGGAGCGCATTCGGCAAGCGTTCTCAAATCATGAACGGTAGTTCACCAATATCACTCAAGCGGAAATTACATAACAGCTGCATCTTACCCGTACTTACCTACGGAGCAGGAGCCTCGAGGCTTACAAAGAGAGTTGAACTTAAACGGGGGACGACGCAGCGAGCAATAGCAACAAAAATGATAGGTGTAACCTTAAGGGACAAGAAGAGGACAGAGTGGGTCAGGGAACAAACGGTTGCTAATGGTTAGTCGTGTTAGTCGAAATCAGGAAGAAATATACATGGACAGGGCATCTTGCGCATAGGCAAGATAACCGCCGGGGATTAAGAGCGACTGACTGGATTCTAAGAGAAGGCAAACGCGCGAGTGGGATAGAGAAAGCTGGGTGGGCAGATGAGATTAAGAAGTCGGCGGCATAACGTGGCAGCAGCAAGCACAAGACCGGGTTGATTGGCGAAAGACGGGAGAGGCCTTTGCCCTGCAGTGGGCGTATCCAGACTGATGATGATGATGATTATGATTACGTTCATAGAGCGCATGCTTATCGTCATACGCTCGACACTAAAATAACATGTGTTCTACAGCTTCGATTGACCGCAATTATTGCAGGATCGACTAGCCGCTTGACCGAACGCTGCCGTAAACTGTTTCCATACGCGGTGTTCAGACGAAGCCAATAGTACAGAGCTTCCAGATGCAACTAATCAAGGTGGACAATTGGGCGAGTTGGTGAGTCATGATCGACGTATGTATACTGCGCGGTAGTAAACACGGACGACAAGAAGAGACAAGGACAAGCGCTGTCCAGATGTCAAGGATTTGTAGTGAATAGGAGTCTTGATCTGAGATGTGGGTTGATTGAGTAAAGACAAGCATTATGAAGCGTCTGAATGTTCCAAGCGTCTTGTTTTCTGCAGCATTAAGTCTTTTAGCCAGCTCGGAATATCAAATTTTTTGAAATAAATTCCCCTGTAATTTTGGTATTGAAGCCCTTTGCGTTCCGCTTCATATTGTCACGATCAATAGCATGAATCGACGCAACCGATCGATAGACTACATAACTCAGCTTGCTGAAGAAGCCCGACAACTTGCGCGCACGCGTATTCGCCGCCAGCAGGACTATCACACAAGGCGCTATAATCCACGTCACACCAGTCTACTACGAGCCGGGAGAGAGAGTTTGGGGCTGCACCCCAGTTCGCCGTCGTGGCCTCTCAGAGAAGCTGTTACGGCGGTACTTTGGGCCGTATAAAGTCCTCCTACGTCTCAACGACGTTAACTATGAGGTTGTTCCCGACAGTCCACATTGCTCAAGGCGTCAAAGGCATGCACCAGAAGTTGTTCACGTGGTTTGGATGAAGCCCTATTTGTCCGAATGAACTCATGGGCTGCCAGTGAGTACAAACCCTGCTGCCGTGACGATAAAGCATCGGGACGATGCTTTCTTGGAAGGAAGGTGACCATCCCTCCGCGGCCAAGCGCTCTCGTGGCTGTAACATGCGACCTACTAGGCAAGTCCGACAACATCGCCGAACAAATTCCAACATTGCTATTCAGCCATGGTCTATCCATTGCAAGAGGCGTCGTCCTGTCGGCTATTGATCGTGACAATATGCTTTTATTGCGATAGCAATTACATGGACAGTCTCGGCTGGATTTTGCCGTCGCCGTCGCCGTCGCCGCCGTCGTGCACCGTATATGTATAAGTATATATATATATATATATATATATATATATATATAAAGGCCCCAAAGAAAAATAACTCAGAAAAATGCTTCCGAAGCGCGGAATCGAACCAGGGACCTCTTTGCTCCGCAGCGAGCGGCGCTATCCACTACGCCACGAAACGCAGATCCACCACGTAGCTAACGGCGAGCGTTATATACACACCATTTAGCGCTGGACGGACTCAGAGACAGAAGGCGATAATAAGCGTTTCTTCATTACCAGCGAGGTGGCGCTAGGAGCCCGACGGGCGCATTTAACCCTTTGTATCCCAGCGTCCACATATGTGGACAAAACATATCAGTGAAGTGGGATCAGGGTAGCCAATGCATTGCCTTAAAAATCGATTTGAAGTGTTGGCATTACTTCAGAATTTCATAAAAACATCTATATGTGTCCACTTCTGTGCACAAACAGCGGTAAGTGCGCACAGAACAATGGCGTTCTTCACAAGTCGCCTGTAGATGTGTGTGCCTACATATTTTTATAGGTTCACTCTAAATTCGTAAGAGTTTTTATATTATTGATATTTATTCGAGAAAATGAAGGGTTAATCTTGTCTTTGTGTGACTTTTGTTTCACTGTGAGCGACCAAAGTTTTGCAAGTTGAGCTGTCGCTGCGGCGTCCACGTTTGTGGACACCAGGCATACCGAGTTCGTGTAAAAAGCTGACAGAACGCCGCATGGTAGTAAGACCCGCTTCGTTGCCGTGCGGCTCTACCCAAAACATTATCAGTGATATAGCTAAACACGCCTTGTAGAAGTTATTTAAAATTTATTTGCTTTATTCTGGACGTGGATTAAGTGATGAAGACATACATGCCATAATTTTCGAGCTGACTAGCAGAAGCGAATGATCCGATTTGGAGGGCACCGGTAATTAGCACGTTGAAGTAGAGCCATCAACAAGCAAATGCCCTATGAAAAATGCTACTGCTGATGATGAAAGCATTCAGTTTAAACGTAACCATGAACGCACTGGTAATGATGATCAACCACGATAAAGATGATGAACACGTTGAAGTAGAGCGGTGGGCAAGCATATGGGCCTTGAATGGTGATAATGATGGTGATGATGAAAGCATTGAATCAGAGACGTTAGCCATCGGCCACGTGACCCTTTATGATGATGATGATGATGATGATGACGATGATAATAATAATAATAATAATAATAATAATAATAATAATAATAATAATAATGATGATGATGATGATGATGATGATCGCGTTGAACTGATGATGGCGTTGATTATGGTAAGTAGTGATGATGATAGTGATTATTGCATTGGAACAGAGCCGTCGGCAAGCAAAGTTCCCATGTACGATGAAGAAAGATGATGGACCCAGTGTAACTGGTGTTCCCAGCGTCCACATATGTGGACACCTGTTTTCTTGTAGAAGTCAAGCTAAAAGTTCCCATGTTTTGGTTTATTCCCACTTTCGTATGTATTGTAATTGCATATACGCAAAAAATAGTTACTTGCGCAGCTGGATCGGCCATGGGATACAAAGGGTTAAAAGTCGTCGGCGAGCTCGCTCGCTTCTTCTTGTATTTGCGCATGGGAGAAGCTTGCCCTTCCGCTGTCTGCTCGCGCGGTTTTCTCGTGGCGCGGGGTAGAGGAATGTTTCACGCTTTCACCGTGATGTCCGCGCTCATGTTACGGCGCGTACGAATGTCACTCGCGCTCAGGGACGCCGCTAAACGAACAAACAGACGATGAGCGCGAACTATCAAGTGTCACAGCTCGACAGTTGAAGCACGCTAGTTTCCTTCGCTGCTTCGGCCGCCTTTGCAACAGAAGCGCTGTTCAAACTGAGAGTATCCATTGGCGAGCCTCACTTCGTATAGTATTAGTTCCTTGCTATCGCATTCATTGCTTCGCTCTTGCGGCGAAACTGTGACTTTTTAGGGGCGAAGCTCCTTAAGGCGGCACCCGTTCGTCCCTCGTCGTGGTCGTAGTAGTGAGTAACAAGTCTTACGCTTTGACCTCCAAGGTGGTGCCGGTGGGAGATTTCTCCTGTGCGTTGTTGAACAATAAAAAGTTCGCAGCGTGCGCGTTAACTAAAAGCCGAATTCTTCTGTCTCTCATTCCCCATTAGCAGCCATTGGCATGTTCCAGTAGGAAACGTTAGTAGAAGTAGAAGTGTGAGTGTTAGCTAAAAGCCGACTTCTTCTGTCTCTCATTGCCATTAGCAGCCATTGTTTACCTCCAAGGTAGTGCCTGGTGAGATTTCTCCTGTGCGTGATTAAACAATAAAAATTTTGTTCAAAACGCCGTTGATTGATGAAATAAACCAACGAAAGACGCCAGATGTTTTGTAAAAGCAGAACGAAAGAACGCCAGATGTTTTTCTTAAAGTGTAGTAGTAGTTGTTGTATGTAGCCACCTCGCCCGATCGTCAACGGGCGAGGTGGACCGGCAACGGCGCGAGGACCCTGCCGTACGAGAGTTAAATCACACTAAAAGACATACTTTGCGGGCGATACACTCTAGTGAGCTTTCAACTTTTCGTCTTAATGTACATGATAAAGAAATTATTTCTACGAAAAACGCAAGGCACACCTTGAGCAATATATTTGGTTTTGGGACGCTAAATGGAACCATGAGGCGATGCGAAGCCGGAGCACTTGCACGATCGCGTTCCGTTGGCTTTCGTTGGGCATGCTACCGACCTCGCGTCGTGGAACGCGCGTCCTGTCTTCCCTTTAGCCTTGCCTTTAATTCGCACAGGGCGAGCGGGGAATGCGGTCGCTCTTGGCGCTCTTTCGCTCGGGAGCGGACTTCTTCCTTGCATTTCACCGATCACAAGTGATAATGAAGGGACCACGTAAACCAACAGTACAATAAAAGTTTGATGTTTAATATATACACGATGTTTCACACTCTTTATATTATGTACTGGGCGCATTTCACGGAAGAGTTTCACGGTTTACAGATGATTCCCTCCGTAGCTTCGCCCCACTCATCATCATTCACCCCGTGGATATGCTGTGATTTTTTTTTTCATTGACCAGAACACCGCGATAAGCCGGTATCCACTATAATGTGATGTAGTGACCTGCGGTAGCAGCCAAGTGGTGTAAATACGCTATGTCGAATGGAACGGGCAGATGACTCGTTTAACCATCGGTCAGATGTTCGGCGCACGATAGAGAGGACAGCTTCTTTGATGACATGAAGTTCTGCTGTTGTGGAGGATGTCCTCCGCTGAAGCCGATGAGATAGAATTTGTCTTCTCGTGAATCATCTGTGACGCATACACGTATGCCACGAGCTGTGTTATGCGCATATGTGTCGCGCGTGACCATTGAAATGGATTTCATGACGTATGCGGCAAGTGATATTATTCATGTGAGTACTTGTGAATCGTGCTCGTCATATGGTCATGTCCTCGTATACCAATTTTCGCGCATAACGTTTTAAGAGGACGACCATAAGAGCGGACAGACGTAAGCGGGTAGATAGATAGATAGATAGATAGATAGATAGATAGATAGATAGATAGATAGATAGATAGATAGATAGATAGATAGATAGATAGATAGATAGATAGTGTAATGAGGGAGACAGAGGCAACACCCGTTTCTTGGGCAAGCTGTTGTAATCTGAATTCCGTATTCCTCCACCTCGCTCTAGCAGCCCGCGCGCCATAGTACCGATGCCGCTCTTTGTCATCGCATTCGGCTATGACTGCGAGTGCGCGGGGCTGCACACAATCTTTCTGGTGGGCGCGGCTGGCTTAATCGTGGTGGTCGGCCCCGACGGTCACACTCCAGCGTGGTTGGGGGATCTGCTAGAAGTGTGTCTGGCGGGCGACACTGGCTGCCTCGTAGTGGCCGGTCTGGGCTACGCAGAGATGTCCTGTGAGTTGTGAAACATGCGCCTGGCGGCGGGCTATAGCTCTGTCGCGAAGGGGACTGCGAATGCGGCATACCAGGAGATTGGCGAAACAGCACTCGAGAGGGCACCGTGGGTGGTGTGGTTCCTCGGTGCGTCTTTTCGCTTACGTCCGCAACATGACGAAGAATGGAAGGAAGGTCAGGAAATTTATCCGCAAAACGAATCCTTCATGGCTTTGGCGAAACTGAGAAGTCCCTTTCGTTCGCCACATTCTCTACATTAGTAATCGAGCGCGTGCAGTCTATTCCATCAACGTCCGATGGCTCTGGAGGCGGTCTGCGTGGCACAGATGGTACCTTGTTTGAGGTGTGCAGCGTAGAATGTTCGAGGATATACAATGGTAGGTCAACACGCGATGCGACTAGCGACTGGGCAGCACTCTTGCGCATGTTCCGGAGCACCTTCTCGCCCAACATCAGCATGTTGGATACATGCGCTTCATTCCATCGATCCTTTGCAGGTCTCCCATCATGTTATGCGGGTCCTCTTCTTTCAGAACGTCTGGCCTGTCTATCTGAGACACCTTCTCGTTCTTTTCAGGTTCCCCATCTCCGGCTGCTTTTCCATCTTTAGCGAGAAGACACAGGCATGTATTGCAATCTTCTCGATGGGTGTCAGGTGTCAATGCGGCCTCTGCTACCTTAAGTGTCTCTCTCGGCGCAAGGTGATCCGCCGCGCATTCGGTAAACGACTGTTCTTGA
This sequence comes from Rhipicephalus sanguineus, assembly GCF_013339695.2. Classification (NCBI taxonomy): domain Eukaryota; kingdom Metazoa; phylum Arthropoda; class Arachnida; order Ixodida; family Ixodidae; genus Rhipicephalus; species Rhipicephalus sanguineus. The sequence continues at coordinate 147,625,047 of NC_051179.1, read as the reverse complement.
AGCAGCACAATCATCTTCGATGGGTCGACGACGACGGTGATGGGTCCTATGGGCTCGTGCGGCTTCTTCACAGGAGGCGCGTCAGGCAGGACAGCAGCTCGCTTCGGCAAGTGTCCCAGCGAGTTCATTAGGGCGGGCAAGTTGGTGCATCATTCTTCTTAAAGAAATGCCAGCAGCACCAAAAGAAAGCAGAAGAAATTGAGCGAAAGCGAACTTTGGGCCACCTGCTCGAACTGCGCTGGATGCGGAGTTGTTACAGCTTCTCTCGGTGATGTTGTGGCATCAGCTACCGGCGCAGAATCTGCGCCCTGCGGCGGAGTGAAGCGTCTGCGGCCGACGTCTGGGGTAGGATTGTTCGAGAAGGTCTCTGGTATGGGGCCGCAAGAGCACGGCTGGAATGTCAAGGTGCTGTCGCTCCCAATTCCTTTCTGCGGTTGGGAGAATGTTGTAGGCCTGCGGAAGAGGGCCAAACGCAGCTATGAACCTGGCGCTGCATTCCGACCAGGACCGTTGCTTTATGCCTTCGTAGCTGTACCATGCCTCAGCACCACTACGAAGGCGGTTGATAGCCACATGCCATTTTTTATTGTCCGGCCATGAATAGCGTGTGCTCAGATTGTTGATAGCTTCAATCCGCTGGATAACGTCGTCTTGCAGAAAACCGCAGAATTCCAGAGTTTCCGAAAGTTCCCAAGTGGTGAGGCAGCAGGCCTGAAGCAGGAGCTCAATGACACTAAGCGGTATTGCTGTCGCGTCATTTGTGTGATGGCACGGATGAGCTCCGCAACACTGTCGGGTGAGGCGCCCGAAGAGCCTAGATTCACGCCCGCGAAGTATGCATTGGTAGCGGTACTCACTGCAGCGACATCCACGGACAAGGAAGCGTCGACGGCGTCCCTTGAGGGCTGCCATGTTAGAAAAGGTCTGGGTGCGAGGGTATCGCATCCGGAAGCACGAACGGTGTTCCCGGGAAACATGAGGTGGCGTGCTCCCTCAGGAAGAGGTAGTAGCGTGGCGCCTGTCAGGTCGACTTTAATACATGGAAAGGATTTCTAAAAATGCCCCGGTAGAAACACCACATTTATCGGTGAAAACCGTCTGGTGCGCTTCTTCGTTAAAACATTCATTAACACAATTTAACAAGTCCTCATGCGGCAAAGAAAGAATGTATTAATGAATGTATTAACGAACAAGCGCACCAGACGGTTTTCACCGATAAATGTGGTGTTTCTACCGGGGCATTTTTAGAAATCCTTTCCATGTATTTAAAGTCGACGCTTGTAGGTTGGAAGGAAGGCGTTTATGTGCAGAAATCAGGGATATGTATTGGTCCTAAGGTTGCTCCGGTTCTTAGTGATTTATACCTTAGCAAGATTGACAATTTTTTGGAAGGCGCCTTAGGTAATTCGGTTATTAAGGTTTTTCGTTATGTGGACGATTACTTGACCTTTTGTAGTGGTGAGGACTTTGAAAAGGTGGTAACTTCCGTGAGCGAAAAATTTGAATTAAATGGAGGTGGGCTGAGCTTTACTAAAGAGGCGCCTCAGAATAATAGAATACAATTTTTAGACATTTCCTTAACGTTCCAGAAGAACCACGTGTGCTGGCAGTATTCTCCTAGATCTTCGAAACCACTGTTAAATTTTTCGTCGAAGCACTCGAAGGTTGTAAAAAACGGCATCGCCGTGTCTTGCCTTAAATCAGCCCTCACCAAGTCGTGTGAGCACAAAATGAGTGATAGCTTTAACGCGCAGGTTACGCGTCTTTTAGATGTAGGGTATCCTCGTGATGCAGTGGCCACGGTTGCTGAACGTTTAAAGAAGTCTATTGTGTTAAGTCCAAGCATGGTTGCAGAAAGCGATAGGAAGAAACGTGTCGTAGGTATACCGTACATTCATTGCGTATCTCACAGGCTAAAGAAAGTAGGAAGTAGATACGGCGTTAATGTTGTTTTCACGGCGGCCAATAAGCTAGGCAAGATTTGTGCCGCTGTGCAGAGGAAGAATGAGCGAGTAAAAGACAAGAAGCGGACCGATATTTGTTTCGTAAAACACACCAACAAATTCACTGATTGCCGTACGAGTGTGGTGTATAAGGTCCCTTTCAGGTGCGGTCGCTTCTACGTAGGACAAACGGGCCGATGCATTAACCAGAGATTGTTGGAACATAAGAGATCGCTAACAGGAGGTTCACCTTCTAATCTATCTTTACATTGTCGAGATTGTAAGTGCACGCCAAAATTCGATGAATGCGCAGTGTTGTACCGTAATAGAAATGAAGAAACGCGCCTGATGATTGAAGCATGGCATATCGAGAATAGTGGTAGCGCATGCGTGAGCCAACCGTCGATTAACTTGCATAAAGATGAAATCAAATGCCTTAACAGTTAGCTTCCACGTAGACCACCACGCGTGCCGGATTAGTAGGTTCGCCTGTTGCATGGGCATGCGCAGATAAGTTTTCGTGCCTTCTTTCTTTTCAGCCGTTTTGCGTCTCTTCAGTTGTTAGTCGGCGTTTGTGGTGTCCTGACTTCTTTCTTGTGTCCGTGTTTGCACGCCCTGTCTTTTTAGAATGAATACTTACAAACTAGCTCAGCTCTCTGTTATTCTAACACTCAATGTCATTCACGGCAGATGAGCATGTTGATTACATGTAGTTTAATGGTGCAAGAGCCAGGTGTGGCTATAGAGAGCCATAACTAATAATGTGGTGTAAACGGTGACGAATGTGTTTCGATTAAAGGATGTAATATCGCTGGAAAATGGCCTAACATCACTCGCTGTGTGCAAGCGTAAAAGATATATATACTACAAACTCATGGCAGTGACACATGCAGTTCTCCGAGTGTTGAATGAATGAGAAGCAATCTCAATCTAAATGGAAATAACATGAATGCCTCCTTGAGGATCTCAGCCCCAAGGCCGGGAGCATGTGCCTTCTTTTGATTTCACTGCATTGAAGAACAATGCCTCACCACACCACACGGATGGATCACCACCGGACAAAAGGTGCGCGTGCGTGTTGTGTGCGTGTCCTACTTCATTGCGATAGCAATTACATGGACAGTCTCGACTGGATTTTGCCGTCACCGTCGCCGCCGTCATGCACCGTATACGTATAAGCACGTATATATATATCAAAGTCCCAAAGAGAAATGATGCAGAAAAATGCTTCCGAAGCGCGGAATCGAACCAGCGACCTCTCGTTCCTCAGCGCGTGGCGCTAACCAGTACGCCAGAAAGCCATATCCTTCAGGTAGCTAACGGCGAGCGTTTTATACACACCCTTTTCCGCTGGCAGGACTAAAAGACGGCAGGCGCTTATAAGAGTTTCTTCATTACCAGCGAGATGGCGCGAGGAGCGCGACGGGAGCCTTTAAAATCGTCGGCGAGCTCGCTCGCTTTTTCTTATACTTGCGCAGGGAGAACCTTGCCCTTCCCCTGTCTGCTCGCGCGTTTTTCTCGTGGTGAGGGGACGAGGGATGTTTCGAGCTTTCACCGTGATGTCCTCGCTCATGTTACGGAGCGTACGAAAGTCACTCGAGCTCAAGGGACACCGCTAAACTTACGAACAGAAGATGAGCGCGCACTATCAAGTGTCACAGCTCGACACTTGAAGCACGCTAGTTTCCTTCGCTGCTTCGGCCGCCTTTGCAACAGGAGTGCTGTTCAAACTGAGAGTATCCATTCGCGAGCCTCACTTCGTATAGCATTAGTTTCTTGCTCCATAGTGTTACTTCTTCACGGCGTGTCTTTGCTAAAAGCAGCCAACTACCATGATACGGCTTAATAAGATGTCGCTTTTGTTAACCAACACGCTTCTTTCGATCTCGCGGTTCTCTGGCATCCATAAAGCGGGAGAGGCTCTCTATTGGAAAAACGGAGGTTTTTTCCCGCGCGTATATATCCGTTGACATCTATGGCACCCAGAATACTCCAACATATTACATACAGTTTCACTGCGTAAATTTTGCATAGGAGTGAGTAGAGAAAAACAATTATGACATTTTTGTGCTTCTTCAGACATTGCTATATACGACGTGGCCTTGCAAATTCACTGCCGCACGTCCGTATGAACTGACGCAGGAATGCCACTAGAGTTCGCCGTAACAAAGAACGAACATCAATAAAATGACGCCATATCCTGTTGACGAAACTTGCAGTACCCGCTGTTGCCTACGAAAATAAACAGAGGACTTCGAAGTGATTTTATCTAATGCGACACAGTCCCTTCATTTGCTAAACATCAAGAAACACCGCCATTCATTTTTTCCGTCTTTCCGTCTGGTGTCAAAGCGTATTTGTCGTGGCTAAGAAACAAATCCTCGTTGGGACGTGCAAAACCCGTGGAATGTGCCAATCCCAGGGATCATTCGTGGCCAGCTTGTAATACTGGCCCCTTTCTTCAGGTTGAATTGAATTGCAAACAAATTTATTAGGTCCTGAGGAAAGCGACTGGGTCGCGCGTCCGGTTCAGTCCCACGTAGGGACCGGAAAGCCGAGCCTGCCGGCCACCTCCCGGGCCCGCTGGGCAGCCGTGAGCAGATCCTTGGGAGCGCGGCTGCGTAGAAACGTCTCCCACTCATCCATGTTGAAGTTTGAGTCCCTCGCTTGGCGCGTGCTCAGGATATGCTCTAATGTGGCTGTCTCGCCACACGCCGAGCACAGGCCGTTGGGGAAGACGTTCGGTATATCTCATGAAGGAACGCAGAACTGGGAGACGATCTGGCCTGTAGTAGTCGAAGGCAGACGGCTTGAGGTTTGTTGAGTTTAGGGTGCGCAGGAGGGTAGATACCTTGCGCCAGGTAAAATAATTTAGTCACTTCAATGTACGTGTACAGCGCGTCCCTGTGGCCAGGGGAAGGGATGGAATCAGAAGCGGCACGGTGCGTCAATCCTCGTGCGCCTTCGTTCGCGGGCCTCGTTGTGGTTCGTGGGAACTCCCGCTACGTCCCCAATGTGCGCGGGGAACCAGTGTAAAGAGTGAGAGGAAACGTGCTTGGTGTTTCATACTATGCGGAGAGCTAAACGAGAGATGCACCCTATCTGGAGGCCCTAACGGCTGCTTTTGTATCACTATACACCGGCTCTCCGTGATCGTCATGCATGGCGAGCGCACTGGCGACCTGCTCGGCCTCTTCGGGATTCCAGGTCTGCATTACGGCACAGTTGACGATGCTACACTGCGCATTGACTACTACGGCCGAGAACGCGTCTTGTTCGCTGTATTCCGCTGCATCGACGAAACTGGCATTGCTGTCGTCTCGGGCATGCGGCTGCTCGGGCCATGCATCTCCCTGTGGGGATGTGGGCGTAGCTCGGCTTGTGAGCGACGGGGCTGAACCCTACACTTCGAGTATTGTTCTGCCGGCCGGTGTACCGGGAAGTCTTGTGAGGTGGGCTCTTTTTGAGCCTTAGCAATCCCTTCCAGGGCGTTGTGGACTCCCAACCTCACGAGGTCTTCGGTGTGTGTCCTAATGGGGAGACCGAGCGCCTTCTTGATGACATCGCTTATGAGTGCGCCGAGCTTGTCTCGAGGGAGCACCAGAATCATAGCGCACACTTGCGCACAAGCGGGCATGTCAAGTGGTATTTTTTTTGTATTTCACAGACATCTGTAGTAAGCAGAAAAACTCTAATATTTAATAGATAGAAAGTTAGAAACTTTCTAATCAGACGTTTTGCAAACCGATCTACAACTTTCTCCCTGGAATTTTTCGCCCAGCATCGTCGCTTCAAAAGTTAGTTAATTAAAGTGGCCTAATTAAACAATTAATCAGAACACAAAAACAGTATGACTGACTCCAAGCAATAGTCAGCATTTAGTCAACATGCATTTGGTCGCGTCGTCACCGAGTGCGTTGGCATATTTTTAAACTCTGGCTGAAGATAGCTGAGGGACCCTGTATATATATTATAACGTCACTCCGCCGGCTGCGCTGTCTTCACTTTTTGTCTATATTCTTTTTGTCCATTTAATCAAGATTGGCTAGGCGACATAGGCTAGGCTCCATTGTCCATGAGTCCCCCTTGAGACTAATGGGTAAGAGGTAAGCAGGGCCGCCATAAAACGCTGAATGATTTCGCAAGACTGTGAATCAGTGCCTACTGTACACTTTCGACGCCAGACTGCACCAGTAACTTTTCTGTACGTGACGTTCAAGTAGCGAATTGTAGTAGTGTACTGAAGACGGCTGACTCATGCACATTGATGTTGATGTAATCTGTTTTATATCGCGGCCATGACTGACATAATTCGCTGTCACTTGTCCCTTTAATCGGGTTGGCAATCGCCGGGCGGATTCTAAGGGCTGGCGTCACGGCCCTCCGAAAACGCACCCCGAAAGCGCGGACAATTTAAAGTTGATCCTGTCGTGCGCCAGCGAACGCGGGTTGTGGTCCAAAGACCGAGTGAGAGCCGAGAGTCGACAACACAAACGAAAACGAAATATATTCTCAGTTAAGGCAATAAAATTTCCCAAACACATGCACACTTGGCTGATACCAGTTACAACTTCACAATATTACTCAGATGGTGTTTACACAACAGGAGATAAACAAACAGATCACACGCTACAAATGCAATCGCATGCATTACAACTATTCAATGACAGTTAAAGTCCTGAATAAAGAATGGCGTATCCAGTCCACAATACTTGGACGGTAATCGAATGCTTCTCTTCAAGGAAACACTCACGCCAGCTCCAGCGTTGATCGTCATAGCTCAACTGTCGTCGTGACTTGTCACGGCTCACACGGTGCCGTCATCGGATTCTTCCAAATCGACGATCGACTGACCGCACACCATCATAAACACGTCTTCTTTGGCTAACGGAGCCACACGTAGCATAACTTCACCATCCGGGCCGACTGACTCGCTCACTCCTTCCCTGACTCGACTCTCTCACTGACTTCTCGACTGTCTCCACTTCACGGACTTGCACACTTTTATCCCTTCTCCCCGGTTTCTAGAAGCGTCGGGAGGGTTCTTCGGCGTGCAGTACAGCTAAGGCTAGAGAAAGGGCGAGAGCTTTCTCGTATGTTCGAATCGCGGCGGCATCGCTTGGGGATGCGTCACCTTTCCTTCTAGAAAGATCCAGGCTTTGCCGGACGTTCGATCGTTTTGACTGCGTCTGGCTCGAGTGGGTGAGGAGGATGCGGCGCGCCGGCATCTTTTGATGCTTGTTTTTTTCGTCCTTCGCGCTTCTTGGTCGCGCAGCTCGCGCTGTTCTGTCTCGTAGCCAGCTGAAAGCGGCCGCGCGCGCGCTTTAAAACACGCTCGTTCGTGACACTGCCCCTCACTTCAAGAATATTATCACATAATATTCAAACAACACAAACGAGCGCGCACATACACATCCAAAAATGTCCCACATACAGAGTCCATAACTCAGTCCACACAAAATGCACGTCACATTTACAATAGAAATATCAATATAATTCACAGGGCATTTCAATGTCACGACATATGAAAGGTAAACATAAGTACATAAGTACAACACGCCAACATACTTTTCATATAAACAATGCGAACGCACAAAGCTCTGCAATTATAATGCATATAGAATTACATCAATAGCAAACGACACTCGGGTTCACTAGCCATACACACTTCCCGCAGGATATAATAACAAAACTCACTCAAACTCAAAACACTTCAAACAAATTCAATCCCAACACCCTGTCCTGTTCAAACAGACTCGCGCTTGCGCCCCTTCTTTCGGTGCTCGCTCGCTCTCTTTTTGTTTCTCTTCTTTTTCTTGCGAGCCGTCCCATTTGACGGTGCCGGAGGGGGCGTCTCTGCTGCCGTCGACACATTCGACACCGGCAAGGCGTGGTCGCGTTCGTTAGAACGTTCGCGGTCATCGCCAACTTCTGCGCGTCGTGGTGTTTTGCCTGGACGACAGCCTTCGTCATCATTCCACTCACGGGTGGTGGTGGCCGCTTGGTGGAAACATCACCTGCTCGGCGCGTCTTCACGGTGCCTCCTCACTGATATTCCGTGATACCTCGTGATACCTCGGCCTCAATTTGAGCTCGGGCGGCATCCTTCATGGGATTCCCTTCAGCGCTTCCTTTTTGTCGCGGTTCCCGAACTGACGAGGGCTCCATCTTCGGGGCTTCTCCCAAACGTTCAGGATCGTATGGCCCTAGAGCTCCGTCGATGTTTCCCACGATTAGGTCAAACAGGGGGTTATCCATGCACAGGGCAGTGACTCTCCCGCTGGAGTAAGGGGTCTCTACCTCAATCTTGGCTTCAGGAAGCATTCGAATATAACTATCAAGCAGGCGAAGGGTTGGGTATTGCCTGTGAAATCACTCGGACGAATTTCTTTCGTACGATAACCGTGGTGCATCCACTATCTCTTAGTACTACGACTTCCTTTCCACTAACTTTCCCCTTAGGTGTCGGCATTCCTTTAGTTGAGTCTGTTGTCACCGCAGCACCAATGAAATGCATCTTCTGCCCGCTTTTCACATCGGCCAATTCATCTTTGATCGCTTCTGTTTCCTCGTTTGGCGGGGCATACACACAAGCTGCTTGGTGGACTTTACTGACATCCCTTCGACATGCGTCGGCTTTGTGCCCGGTCTGACCACATTTAAAACACTTCATCACACTGGGGCGTGAGAAGTTGGTCCGACAACTGTTAGCGCCATGGCCCACCCGGTTACACAGAAAGCATCGCGGAACACTCTCCGGTGCACGCTTGTTTTCTTCAGGTGCCGATTTCTTCGACTCCTCGTGAGCCTCCTTTTTTACTTTGGCCAAATTCGTGCCACCTTGCGCTTCCAAGAATTAATCGGCCAATTCAAGCATGTCCTCGAGCGATTTAGCTCTTCTCTCTTTCAGATACAGCGACAGGCTCGGGTGGCAACTGATGAGAAATTGCTCTCTGATGAGAAGCTCTCTAAGCTCACCGTACTCCTGTGCCGTCTCTGAAAGTTCGATCCACCTGTCAAAATAATGGCTGAGCCGCGCAGCATACTGCGTTGCCGTCTCACCATCAGCTGGCTTTCCCGTACGGAACCGATCACGGAAGCCTTCCACGGTGAATCGGAATCGCTTCAGCAAAGCAGCTTTCACTTTCGTGTAATTAGCTGCATCGGTAGGTGTCAGCCTACCGTACACACTGAGCGCTTCGCCACTCAAGCAAGTGCTCAAAGCTGTTGCCCATTGCTGCTCCGGCCAATTTTGGCTTCTAGCTATCGTCTCAAACCTGTGCAGGTATGCATCAAGGTCATCTTTCCTCTAATCAAACGCCACAAGCAGCTTGCTTGGGTTCAAAGGGAAGCTACGATCTTCCCTTTCGCTGCTCTCCACTCTAGCCTGGACGGGAGTCTCTTTGCGCTGCTGCAAACGGAGCCGTTCGAGTTCCAATTCGTGCTGCCGTTGCCTTTCTCTCTCAGCCATCTGCGCTTGCATCTGTCTCTCTTGCGCCTCTTTCTTCTCTCTCCCTCTCAGCTGCTAGCCTCTCTCTCTCCAGCTCCAGTTTCAATTGTTGTTCTCTTTCTTCCTTCGACCTCTCAGCCACCAACCTCTCTCTTTCAAGCTCTGCTTCTCTCTCTTTATTAGCTCTCTCAACCGCCAACCTCTCCTTTTCGAGCTCTGCTGCTTTTTCTTCCTTAACTATTTCTTTTTCTTCTGTTTCCTTTTGGCTGACCCACTTCTGTAGTTCGACCCCAGACAAACCCATCTTCTCACCAAGGGCAACTAATTTCTCGAGATCCATGATGCCCGTCAAACAAACCTAGCCGCGTGCACAAAATCTCTGCCTAACTTCGAATACCAAACACTCTCTGCACACAGGTTAGCGAGAACGCGGTGCAGCACTCAAAAATTGTTCGCAAGCACTATCAACGTCACAAGGCTCTTTCTCCCTACTTTGAACACACTTTTTGCACCAAACAGGTCCTGTGTCGCGGACGCCAGAATAATTGTCCCTGATCCCGTTAATCGGGTTGGCAATCGCCGGGCGGATTCTAAGGGCTGGCGTCACGGCCCTCCGAAAACGCACCACGAAAGCGCGGACAATTTAAAGTTGATCCTTTGGTGCGCCAGCGAACGCCGGTTGTGGTCCAAAGACCGAGTCAGAGCCGAGAGTCGACAACACAAACGAAAACGAAATATATTCTCAGTTAAGGCAATACAAATATCCCAAACACATGCACACTCGGCTGATACCAGTTACAACTTCACAATATTACTCAGATGGTGTTTACACAACGGGAGCTAAACAAACAGATCACACGCTACAAATGCAATCGCATGCATTACAACTATTCAATGACAGTTAAAGTCCTGAATAAACAATGGCGTATCCAGTCCACAATACTTGGACGGTAATCGAATGCTTCTCTTCAAGGAAACACTCACGCCAGCTCCAGCGTTGATCGTCGTAGCTCAACCGTCGTCGTTACTTGTCACGGCTCACACGGTGCCGTCATCGGATTCTTCCAAATCGACGATCGACTGACCGCACACCATCATAAACACGTCTTCTTTGGCTAACGGAGCCACACGTAGCATAACTTCACCATCCGGGCCGACTGACTCGCTCACTCCTTCCCTGACTCGACTCTCTCACTGACTTCTCGACTGTCTCCACTTCACTGACTTGCACACTTTTATCCCTTCTCCCCCGGTTTCTAGAAGCGTCGGGAGGGTTCTTCGGCGTGCAGTACAGCTAAGGCTAGAGAAAGGGCGAGAGCTTTCTCGTATGTTCGAATCGCGGCGGCATCGCTCGGGGATGCGTCACCCTTTCCTTCTAGAAAGATCCAGGCTTTGCCGGACGTTCGATCGTGTTGACTGCGTCTGGCTCGAGTGGGTGAGGAGGATGCGGCGCGCCGGCGCCTTTTGATGCTTGTTTTTTCGTTGTTCGCGCTTCTTGGTCGCGCGGCTCGCGCTGTTCTGCCTCGTAGCCAGCTGATAGTGGCCGCGCGCGCGCTTTAAAACACGCTCGTTTGTGACATTCGCTATGTGTCAATTTAAAAAAATCCAATACGCATCGTCTAATTGCCATGCTCTGATAGTTTGATGGCTCCTGTACTAACGATTCCTGGCAATATAGCCGGGATTTTACAGGTATGAATTGGATGAAAATATGTTATTTCCGGCAAATGCATTGTATTTAGCGTGTTGCGATTATTTGGAAGGGGCACAGACATTACGCATGTAAGTTTTGACTCACAGCTGGAATGGTTCCGAAAAGTTTTTTTTTAGCTTTAATGCAGCTGGCTTTCTTTGCTGCGTAATGTCCTTGCCCAGGAATAAAGCTTTAGGGTAAGTATAGACCGGCGGAAACCCTCATGTAACACAAAAAATAGAGGCCTATAAAAGCTTTAGCTAAATATTTTCTGGCAATGCACACCAAACAATACCGGGAATACGTCGAGCGCATATCCGTCACAGAATGCATGCGCCTTATTGGCTATCGTTGTGCGCGTACAATGGAAGATTTCCCACTCGATTGGTGTCAATGCCGTAGAGAAGGCTACGTTTCGAACAGGATGTGGGCAACCTTGAACTGCTTTGGGCCACATTTAAAAGCTGCTACGCCGTTGCAGGGAGCCATTACTTGCACAAGTTTAATACACCACGATGACAACCGTCTCGAGTTTTTTCAAAGCAACGCACCCCGCTGCCGCGTTATGCCTGATTACGGACACTTGTATTCTGCTGGCCGCTCCCATCGTAGAAGAAATGGCTGAAGAAATTGCTGAAGAAATCGTGGATGACAATACCATGAATTAACTGCTTATATTAAGTAGGGTCCATATCCTACACTGCATATTAATACAAATCTCACCTCTTTCTTCATTTCGCTGCTTTAATTGCGTGCATTTAAATAACCTTTAGGTCGCATTAGCGTGGCCTGCCAGTCGCTCCGCGTGGTTTAGTCATTGCGGAGTTGAGGAGCTGTAGAATGTGCAGATATATTGCCGATGTATTCCCTTTAGTTGCAAGCAGTACTGCAAAAGGAAGATGTATTTACCAAATAACGCCCATACCGTCAATCATGCGCCTTTCTTACGTGTGTGCTTCAAGACACCGCTGGTTGGGAATGCTGGTATTTCATTTCATTGAAGCATTTAAGCAGACTGTGTTTCTAACCGCTGGCTTCTATTTTTAATTTTGAATTGTGCCCCTGCTTTAGGAAAAGGGCTCATAGCCTGCCGTGCGCCTCTCGCTAGAAAAAATAGCACTGGTGTCAGACCTCACGTTTATCTGGCCTACACCAACGTCTGTGTATTTATTGCCATTTAGCACCAAAAACATTTTGTGCAGTTTACCCGCTCAGTTATGCTCAATTTATGCATTGGCATTGTCCAATTCTCATCATTCCCATGGTTCCAGTGGACTAGTCCACCGTACCATGGTGGTTCAAACGCCGCTCAAGGAGCCTGCAAAGGCACTAACCCCATAGTGCGCTCTAGTTTCTTTTTTCTAGTATGGCTACAAAGCCGCGACAGCCTCGTCGAGCTGGCCAAGGAAAAAAAAAGGTTATTCTTTCTTAACATCTTAAACATCAGTACAAAATTGACCTGCCAAAGCCGTATTGGGCTTGAAGGGCAGAGGCGACCGACAGCAGACTCAGGAAATGTTGTAGCTAAGACCCCAGAAAAATGCAGGAAGACACTTTTTTGTGCTTGTTAGCAGGAACACGTGGAATAGAGACGGGCGCGTACAGCAATGCGGGAAGAAATGAGTTGAAAGCAAAACAAACGACGGCACCTAACCTTAAATGAGGTCTGCGTTCATATATGCAACAGCGAATAGTAACCATACAATGCTACAACGACATCAGTCTTGCGGTGTCGTTGTAGAAAGCGAGAAAAGCGAGAAAGAAAGCGAGAAAATCCACAGAAGAAAGGTAAAAGCATAATAAATACAGCGCATGCCACGGTACCGCTTAGGAAATTATTATTATTATTATTATTATTATTATTATTATTATTATTATTATTATTATTATTATTATTATTATTATTATTAGGCCCGGAGCAACTGCATAAGCCGCGCTACGAGAATGATCAATTATTATTCTGTGCTGAAAACGACGGTAGGACGGGATTTCAACATGTGTTCTCGAGTGTTAAGTCTTGTGAAGTGTGTCTCGTTTGATCACCTGCATCGCTCCAGGCAGCAGATAGACCCTCTAGAAGTTCACCATCGATTCGGTTGTATAGACAGTTAACCAATGCCGGGTCACGTGGGCTTTTACCCTATACAGTGAAGTGTCTACTAAAACACGCATCTTTTAATGTCAGCGCTCTCTATCGCTTCCTGTTTAGTCAGTTTTAGCGCCGTTGCCTACAAGAATTTGAATTTTTTTGTCCACATTTTTGTGCGCTCTGACAACCGATGACCACCGTGAAACAAAAGCGGGAGCTGAGATGCGAGCGTATGCAAACTCGCAATGAACCAGAGAGCCCTCGTAGGTGTCGCTTCACAGATGTGGATGGATGCCGTGTATATCAGCATGTCTTCAATTTCGCATGAAGCAAGAAGAAAAAAAATATGGCAGATACCACGCAGTGTGGGAATGTATGAATCGGTTTGATCCGAGGAAGTCAGCGAGTAGCTGTCTATGCTGCAGTCTTCTGGCTTTGAGTCAAATATTACCAGGACGATAAACGTGTTCGTGTACATGCAGTATTTGTGTACACGCCATCGCCATTGCAGACAGGTCGACTACACTGGCGTTTAAAGGGTAGTTAATGGTTTGATATCACGTTAACACTGACGATACAGCACAGACGTCAGTTTTATCGAAACGACGTGCGCTCTACGGTGCGATATCATCCGTAGGTTTCGTTAGCGTAACACTCCGGGGTAGAGCAACGCTTCGATATAACTTGCAGGGTCATAGGAATACATACGTAATCTTCAGTGCTTTGTTATCAAATCACAATTGACTTTGCACCAACAGGACACCTGCATAGGGTCTCTTTCTAAAGCATTTTCAAGACCCGGCGTGGCCTTGTGGTCGAATACTTGACTGCCACGCAGAATGCCTGGGTTCCATTCCTGGTCGGATCACGATATTGATTGTTTGCATTCGTCTGGGGATTTTCCCTTACCGACAACGCCACCAACGCCGGATTTTCCGCGAAGCGGGCTCCCTAATGCTCTCGCGTTAAAATTACCACTGTTGGTTCTCGCCGTCCCGGGGTACATACAAACTGCGAATCACCTGTGGCGCATTGCCACACAGCATGGCCCGTGGTGTACGGGTATTTGCCACACGGTACTAGGGGAAAGAGTTTCATGACGTGCATGGAATGCATGTCACATTTTTCATGTCATAACTTGAGAGTCACGTTCGTGAAAACATCATGCCTCGCCATGCCAGTTTTGTGTACAGCAAGTTAAGGAGGCGACCACGAGAGCACGAAGACATAAGCGACTAGATGCATAAACGTTAACGCTAAAAGTGTCTTTGGTTCATTAAGAAATGCTTGCCGTTTCAAATCGTAGAAATCGCTAGAGTACGCAGTTTCGCAATAGCGTTTTTACCGCGATACCAAGTATACGGACACTCGGCTGATTTTTGCCGTCCTCGTCGCCGTAATGCCGTGGATATGCATATGTATGTATATATATATTGTAGCGACGCGTTCAAACTTGGTAATGGGTCGTCCTCTCGAGCACCTTCTAGTGGGTCGCCCTCTTCGGCTCGAAGAAAACGCAGCTCGCGCTGAGAGTCGGCCCCGCCTTGACTGTCCCTGTATCGTCGAGTATCGTCGCCGCTAATAAACCTCTTTATAATTTGGTGGAGAGTGCTGGGCCTTCACAACAACTTCGGCCCTCCTTCGATGCCCCTCGCTCTTCGATCCCGTACCCTGCCGCCTACCATGCCTCAAGACGCCTCCCAGCAAACGACCCCGCCCGCACCGACCTCATGTCCTGGTGTCCCTCGTATTCGCGACCCTCCCGTCTTCACTGGCGCCGATGGTACCGACGTGGAGGACTGGCTCGCGATTTACGAGCGCGTGAGTGTCCCCAATAAATGGGACGAGGCAGGAGAATTGACTAACCTGGTTTTCTACGTCGCGGGTGTGGCGAGCCTGTGGTACAACAACCACGCATCCGATTTTACGACGTGGTCCGACTTCAAGACCGCCATTATCAACGTGTTTGGCCGCCCTGCCGTTCGTAAGCTGCAGGCCGAACAGCGCTTACGTTAACGCGCTCAGCAGGCCGTCGAATGCTTCACCAGTTACATTGAAGACGTCCTCGATTTCTGTAAGAAAGCCGACGCCACCATGTCTGTGTGTGACAAGATCAGGAACATCATGAAAGGCATCGACGACGACGCCTTCACTATGCTGCTCGCCAAGAACCCCAGCACAGTGGCAGAGGTCATAACGCTCTGCCAAAGCTATGAGGAGCTGCGCCGGCAGCGGTCGATGACCCGTCGCTCTCCATCACGCGACGCCGAGCTCGCTGGCTTGTCAACCGTACCCGACCACTCCGCGTTGCTCGGAGAGATGAAGACATTCGTGCGCGAGGAAATCGCGCGCCAGTTCTCTCTGCTGGACTTTGCTCGCCCTCGGTACGCTCAACAGCCGTCGCCCACCCTTCTGCCTCCCCTCCGTCGAGCAATCGAGCAGGAAATCGCGGAGGTAATGCCCGAGTACCACCAGCACCATCCGGCTCCTGCACCTTTGAGCTACGCCCAAGTTGTCGCAACAACGCCCCCACCAATCGCTACGGCTGCCCCACACATTTACGCCGAAGCCTCCGCTCGACCTCACTCTCTCGAAGCGGATGTACCGGTAACCTACGTCGACGTCACGCACAGGCCACGACTGCAGCCCACCATGCAGTCCTATCAGCTGCCGCCCCGTCAATCCCGTCCTGCACCATGGGCGGGCCCTGCCCCAGCGAACCGATGGCGCACACCTGATAACCGCCCCATATGCTTCGCATGTGGTTACGCCGGCCACGTGGCGCGCTATTGCAATCGCGTGCAGCCGCCTAGAGACGTGTCGCCTGCCACCAGCCAGTCGAACCGCCCATATTACGACCCACCTACGCCTCCGTCGCCGACGTCTCGCCCAGCTGCATCTACCCGCCGTTCACAGTCACCACGACGGCGCTCGCTGTCACCGATGCGGCCACGTCCGGTCCCACGCGATCAGGAAAACTAGTCGTCGCAGTCCACGAGGCAAGGGCTGCGACGCTGGCGAACTGCGAAAGCCCTCAGCGAAGCCCATCGAACGTGATAGACGTTTTTGTGGACGGTGTTCGCGCATGTGCCCTTATCGATACTGGAGCCGCCGTATCCGTTATGGACGCTAAACTAAGCCGCCTGCTAGGAAAAGTGATGACGCCACTTTCCGGGCTCTCCCTCCGTACAGCCAGCGCCCAAAGTATTCACCCGACGGCAGTATGCACCGCCCGCGTCATCATTCAGGACGCTCTGTACGCCGTCGAATTCATTATAATTTCTTCATGCTCTCACGACGTCATCCTGGGATGGGATTTTCTCGCCCGCCACGACGCCGTCATTCATTGCGCCCCAGCCGAAATAGAGCTCTCACCATTCTCAGATTTGACGCCGGCAGACAGTTCATCGGCTGCGACCAAGGTATTCGTGAAAGACGACATCACAGTTCCTGCAAATTCGTAAACGGCTGTGTCAGTCTATTGCACCGGTCTCTGCGACGCCGTTGCACTCCTTTCTCCATGTGACTGCGTTTTCACTAGGAAAGGCTTGCTGGTGCCATTTGCGACCGTGGAAATCACTCAGGGCGACACGGATATTTTTGTGACCAACCCATCCCCGTTCATTGTTACGTTGGTGCGAGGGGAATGTCTCGGCAGAGTGGAAACCCTCGAAGACGCACAAGTTATGGACGCACCCGACGACACGCACTGTCCCAGTTCCCGTACGCTCAGTGCTGTTTCCACGTCCGATTCGTCACCTGCTGATGTGTTTAGGTCCTCCATTGCTGACAACCTCACATCGGTCCAGCGTTCCCAACTTCTGTGCCTGCTGGAAGAATTTCGTTCTTCTTTCGATATCGGGCAAACTTCTCTTGGCCGCACTTCCGTTATTACGCATCGCATCGACACTGGCACCCAACCACCACTGTGGCAACGTCCATATCGCGTGTCTCCCGCAGAACGTCGGGTCATTAATGAGCAAGTCGACGATATGCTTCGACGCGACGTTATTCGGCCCTCGAACAGCCCATGGGCGTCTCCCGTTGTTCTCGTTGCGACGAAGGACGGTTCCGTGCGGTTCTGTGCGGACTACCGACGGCTCAACAAGATCACTCGCAAGGATGTTTATCCGCTGCCGCGAATCGACGACGCGATTGACAGCCTGCAAGGAGCCGAATTCTTTTCATCTCTTGATCTGCGCTCGGGGTACTGGCAAGTGCCCATGGCGGATGACGCTCGACCGAAGACAGCCTTTGTCACGCCCGACGGCTTGTACGAGTTCAACGTCTTGCCGTTTGGTCTGTGTAATGCGCCGGCGACCTTCGAGCGCATGATGGACACTCTTCTGCGCAACTTGAAATGGCACACGTGCTTGTGTTACCTGGACGACGTCGTGATTTTCGCTCCGGACTTCTCCACGCATCTCCAACGTCTGCGGCATGTTTTGACGCGTTTGCGCAACGCCGGCTTCCAACTGAATCTGAAGAAGTGCCGATTTGCAGCACGGCAGCTGACAATCCTCGGCTACGTCGTGTCCAAGGACGGAATCCTTCCCGATCCGACCAAGCTTCGGGGCGTGGCCGAATTTCCCAAACCTACGTCCGTTAAAGAACTGCGCAGTTTCGTAGGACTGTGTTCGTACTTTCGACGCTTCATACGAAACTTTGCCACCATCATATCACCGCTGACGAAGCTCCTTGGAGGTAACGGACCCCTAAAGTCGTGGTCGTCTGAGTGTGACGACGCGTTCGCAAAGCTCCGTCGTTTGTCGACGTCTCCTCCCATACTACGCCACTACGATCCTACGGCCCCAACGGAGGTACACACGGATGCCAGCGGTGTAGGCCTCGGCGCTGTCCTTGCGCAGCGCAAACCAGGGTTCCCCGAATATGTCGTGGCATAGCAAGCCATACGCTTACCAGAGCAGAGACCAATTACACGGTTACGGAAAAAGAGTGCCTGGCGATCATCTGGGCCCTTACAAAGTTTCGACCGTATTTGTATGGCCACCCATTTGATATCGTCACCCACCATCATGCACTATGCTGGCTGTCGTCACTGAAGGATCCCTCAGGCCGTCTCGCCCGCTGGGCACTTCGCCTGCAAGACTACGACATCCGCGTGCTGTACCGCAACGGACGCCAGCATGCTGACGCCGACGCCCTCTCGCGCTCTCCCTTGCCTGACGACAATGCCCCTTGCTCAGTATCTCACATAGCTGTTGCTTCAATCGACGTTCACACCATCGCTACCGAACAGCGCAAGGATAAATGGATCACCTCGCTGATCGACTTGCTCACTGATCCGTCCGTAACACCATCGACTCGCGCGTTGCTTCGTCAAGCCCACCATTTCGCCGTTCGCGACGACCTACTGCACCGACGCAATTACGACGCCGACGGCTACTAGTTCGCTCCTGCCTCGATTGCCAACGCCGAAAACCTGCAACGCACGTGTCGCCAGCAGGTCTACAACCATTACTTTGCCCCAACCGTCCGTTTGGGCGCGTGGGCATCGATTTGTACGGACCACTTCCTCTGACTTCGGCTGGTAACCGCTGGGCCATCGTCACTGTTGACCATTTAACGCGATACGCCGAAACCGCCGCCCTTCCAGCGGCTACAGCGCGCGATGTTGCCTCCTTCCTACTACACCGATTCATACTGCGTCACGGACCACCCCAAGAGTGCTATGCTGTTCACCGCAAAACTACTGCTTACCACCCGCAGACGAATGGCCTAACCGAACGCTTTAACCGCACGCTCGGCGACATGCTCTCGATGTACGTCGCCGCCGATCACACCAATTGGGATGCCATTCTGCCCTTCGTCACCTACGCCTATAACACCGCCCCTCAGAGCACTACTGGTTTTTCACCCTTCTTCTTACTGTACGGAAGGCACCCGTCGCACACCATCGACACGATACTTCCATACAAGCCGGATCGCTCTGAATGTGCGCCTATTTCTGCCACAGCCAGACTTGCTGAGCAGTGTCGTGAGCTCTCCAAGACCTTCACTACGCATAACCAAGAGCGGCAGAAGAGCATTCGCGGTGACAACACCACTTCTGCGCCCACGTTCCTCCCTGGAGCGCTCGTTTGGCTCTCTGTCCCTACCACTGCAACTGGCCTCTCTTCCAAACTCCTGCCCAAATACGAAGGCCCCTACTGTGTCGTCGAACGCACATCCCCGGTCAACTACCTCATCGAACCCATCGAACCGTCTTCGGACATGCGCCGTCGAGGGCGCGACATTGTCCACGTGGAGCGCCTGAAGCCCTACCACGACCCCCTCATAGTGACTAGTTGCTAGGTCGCCTGGTGGCTCCCTTTTCATACCCGGGGTAGAGTTACTGTATATGCTACCTTTAGGTAGCAGAGTTGCGCATCTGTTTTCCAACGCCGCTAGCAACCATGCATTGCGGAGAAGCTGACGCTCGGGCCAATTTTTGTATTTCTCGACGCCGTCGCTGCAGCTCACTCAATTAACACTAGTTATCGACAGCCAATGTTTATCGCCGGCCTTCGACACGCCAGACATGTTTATCGGCGACGCGGTAGGCATGTCGCCTGCAAAAATGGAGTGCGACTTCACCGCATAGCTGTGGTTGCTAGCCGGACCTATGCGCTACTCTGCTACCTAAAGGTAGCATATACAGTGACTCTAACCCGGGGGTAATTGTAGCGAAGCGTTCAAACTTGGTAATGGGTCGTCCTCTCGAGCACCTTCTAGTGGGTCGCCCCCTTCGGCTCGAAGAAAACGCAGCTCGCGCTGAGAGTCCGCCCCGCCTTGACTGTCGCTGTATCGTCGAGTATCGTCGCTGCTAATAAACCTCTTTATAATATATATATATATAAAGTCACAGTTTCGCCGCAAGGGCGAAGCAATGAATGCGATAGCAAGAAACTAATGCTATACAAAGTGAGCCTCGCCAATGAATACTCTCAGTTTCAACAGCGCTCCTGTTGCAAAGGCGGCCGAAGCAGCGAAGGAAACTAGCGTGCCTCAAGTGTCGAGCTGTGACACTTGATAGTTCGCGCTCATTTGTTTGTTACTTTAGCGGCGTCCCTTGAGCTCCAGTGACTTTCGTACGCTCCGTAACATGAGAGCAGGCATCGCGGTGAAAGCTCGAAACATCCCTCTTACCTTCACCACGAGAAAACCGCGCGAGCAGACAGCGGAAGGGCAAGGTTCTCTCTGCGCAAATATAAGAAAAGCGAGTGAGCTCGCCGACGACTTTTAAATCCGCCAGTCGCGCTCCTCACGCCATCTCGCTTGCTAATGAAGAAGGGTAAAGGGTGTGTATATAACGCTCGCCGTTAGCTACCTGAACGATCTGCGCTTTCTGGCGTAGTGGTTAGCGCCACGCGCTGCGGAACGACAGGTCGCTTGTCTAAGTTATTTTCCTTTGGGACTTTGATATATATATATATATATATATATATATATATATATATATATATATACTCATACATATACGGGGAATGACGGCGACGGCAAAATCCAGCCGAGACTGTCCATATAATTGCTATCGCAATAAAAGGGGAAAAAGAAAAATGAAGAAGAAAAAAATCCGAAACACCCGACGGGCGAGTCCTGCCAGTGGTAAAGGGTGTGTATATAACGCTCGCCGTTAGCTACCTGAACGATCTGCGCTTTCTGGCGTAGTGGTTAGCGCCACGCGCTGCGGAACGACAGGTCGCTTGTTCGATTCCGCGCTCCGGAAGCATTTGTCTAAATTATTTTTCTTTGGGACTCTATACTTTTCTATATATATATATATATATATATATATATATATATATATATATATATATATATATATATACACTCATACATATACGGCGAAGGACGGCGACGGCAAAATCCAGCCGAGACTGTCCATGTAATTGCTATCGCAATAAACGGGGAAAAAGAAAAATAAAGAAGAAAAAAATTCCGAAACACTCGACGGGCGATTCGAACAATCGACCCCTCGCTGCCCAGCGCGCTGCGTTAGACAACTGAGCCACACGCAATGTGTGTGCCGGCGCAATAACGACGAGCTATTTATACACACCATGTACCCCTGCTGGTAAGCAAATCTCGGGGAAGCGTGAGCGTGTTTTCTATCGCGGAACGCTTCTAATTTTCTTCCAGTTTGAAAACTGAACTTGAGACGCGCACGACAAAGTGGTTGTTTTCTGTATGCCAGGGCTGGGCAGTATCGCGATACAAGAGTATCGCGATAGTATTTCAGAGATACTTTTGAGTATCTGTATTTCTGTATTGAGATACATTTGAAAAATGTATTTGTATCTCAGTAGTGAAATACATTTACGATGTATCGCCTGTATCGCGATACTATGCTGGACACGGGTATCTCGTTACATTGTTTTTTTGTGTCGGAAATGAGTTGAGGCGTGTTTCCAATGGGGGAATAGCGTTTTGTTTTCCTTTTTTGTGCCAAGACAAGCTAAGGCGCGCCGCCGGTCGCCGACAGATAGGGCGGCGATGGTTTCCGCTCAAGCACAGAATGGTCCATGTGGTAAAGCGCGCGACGCCGCAGACGGCAGAATCGCGGGGGCAGTGTTGTCGGCCTCTGCCGACAAAGGTCTCTGTCTCTCAAGGTCAGTGCAGCACGCCTAATTTTTTTCGGGTGGCAAGCTATTACTTCGCGACCCCCCGCGCGGACACCGCCTTGGAACAGGCTTTGCAATGCTTCGCGCGCATTCAGTTCTCAAAGCGGCGGCACTTCCAAAAGCAGTTCTCGCAGTCGTGGCGGAAGTGACTTTTACGCACTTTCAGCCGCCTCTCCAATGTCAAGGTGCGTTCCTAATTGATTACATGCGTGAAACGGTCTTTTGTGGTAGCAGGCTCCCCTACCGCCGGAGCCGACTTCGCCTATTGCGGCTTTCTGAAATGGGTGCTGGTAGCGTCGGTGGTGGTGACAGCTTCATTGAAGCCGACAGGGTCAGATGGCTGAGGATTCCGAAGATGGGGACAGACTTCGGATTCTCAACGGTCAGAACAACCCAAGTGAGGGCGGAAGTGTTTCGGTATCTAGATGACCCGAGAAGAGATATCGCCACGCTGCAGGGCAATCCGGCTATCAAGGCGATATTTATTCACTATAACACGAATTTGTGCTCGCCTTCAGCGGTAGACAGACTTGTTTTCTTTCGTGAGTCTTGTGCTGAGGCTGAACCGACGCTGTCTAGAAGACAACCTATTTGAGAAACCTACACAGCAACCTTCTCAGCAAAGCAGATCTTCAAAATAAATGAGTGCTTTTTCTCAATTCACTGGTGTTCATTAGTGATTCGTATGATTTGCATAAGTGTGCTATTTCTAGCATTGCTTAGTTTGTTCGCCAAGTATGTCGATTTCGGTGTCCAATGCTGGTTACTGTTGCTGTGAAATTGTGTATTTTTATTGCAATTGATACTTCTAATTATGTAATTATTGCTAATTATGTACTTTGTCCATCCCCTCCCCTGCAATTTCTTAATGGCGCTGAGGGTACTGTAATAAATAAATAAATGAACTGAACGTTCCGATGCGCTGTAACTTTAATTACGACATTATGCTGCACTAATAAGTGTCTTTGCGTAGTACGAGCATCCTTCAAATAAAAGAAGTATTCCAGTAACTGTATCGCTGTAACTGTATTCCGGAATACTTTTTTCGTCTTATATATGCAAAAGTATCTCCGAAATATCCCGTTACGTTGAAGGCAAATGTATCTCAGTATCTGTATTTTAGGCTTCCAGTTCATGTATTTCGATATCTGTATTCTGGAATACTTTCCTGAGTATCTCTGCCCAGCCCTGGGTAGCATGGCGTCGAGCGTCGTCGCCGGGCTCCTTCCGTAGACCAACTTGTACGGCGTCATCTGCGTCGTTTCTTGGACGGCCGTGTTGTATGCGAAGGTCACATACGGAAGGATCGCATCCCACGTCTTGTGTTCGACGTCGACATACATGGCCAACATGTCGGCGATGGTCTTGTTTAGCCGCTCGGTCAGGCCATTTGTCTGTGGGTGGTACGGTGTGGTCCGTCGGTGGCTTGTTTGGCTGTATCTCAGTATTGCCTGAGTTAGGTCAGCAGTAAACGCCGTACTTCTGTCGGTGATGAGAACTTCTGGGGCGCCATGACGCAGGACGATGTTCTCAACAAAGAACTTCGCTACCTCGGCGGCACTGCCTCTAGGCAGGGCCCTCGTCTCGGCGTAGCGGGTGAGGTAGTCGGTAGCTACGACCATCCATTTGTTTCCGGTATTGGACGTCGGGAACGGCCGCAGTAAGTCCATCCCGATTTGCTGGAACGGCCGTCGAGGTGGCTCGATAGGCTGCAGAAGTCCGGCTGGCCTAGTGGGCGGTGTCTTGCGCCGCTGACAGTCCCGGCAGGTCTTCACGTAACGAGTGACGTCGGCGGAAAGGCGCGGCCAGTAGTACTTCTCCTGTATTCTTGCTAGCGTGCGAGAAACACCCAGGTGTCCAGCCGTCGGGTCGTCGTGCAGAGCCTGGAGGACCTCTGGCCGCAATGTCGAGGGTACCACGAGAAGGCAATCGGCTCGAAGCGATGAGAAGTTCTTCTTTAGGAGAACACCGTTGCGCAAGAAAAATGACGCCAGTCCCCGCGTGAATACCTTCGGAACAACGGTGGTCCTGCCCTCGAGGTATTCCACAAGGCCCCTGAGTTCTGGATCCGTTCGCTGTCGTTCGGCGAAGTCGTCGGCACTTATGATTCCCAAGAAGGAGTCGTCCTCCTTGTCGTCCTGCGGCGGTGGGTCGACGGGGGCGCGAGACAGGCAGTCAGCGTCGGAGTGTTTCCTTCCGGACTTGTAAACGACGGTAATGTCGAATTCTTGAAGTCGTAGGCTCCACCGTGCGAGGCGACCTGAAGGGTCCTTCAAGTTAGCTAGCCAACACAATGCGTGGTGGTCGCTCACAACTTTGAAGGGCCTGCCGTAGAGGTAAGGGCGGAACTTGGATGCAGCCCAGATGATTGCTAGGCACTCCTTTTCTGTTGTGGAATAGTTCGTTTCTGCCTTTTATAGCGACCGGCTAGCATAACTGATGACCCTTTCCTGCCCGTCAGTCTTCTGCACAAGGACGGCGCCGAGTCCTACGCTGCTTGCGTCGGTGTGGATTTCCGTATCGGCGTATTCGTCGAAATGTGATAGTATCGGAGGCATCTGAAGGCGTCGTTTCAGTTCTTCAAATGCTTCAATTTGCGCCCTTTCCCACTTGAATGGCACGTCGGTCTTCGTGAGGTGAGTTAGCGGTTCGGCGATTCGTGAAAATTCCTTGACAAAGCGCCTGTAGTAGGAGCACAAGCCGAGAAAACGGCGCACGGCTTTCGTGTCGGTGGGGGGCGGGAAGGCAGCGATGGCAGCTGTTTTCCGCGGGTCTGGGCGAACACCACCCTTGCTGATCACGTGACCCAAAAACAGCAGCTCCTCGTATGCAAAGCGGCACTTTTCAGGCTTCAAGGTGAGGCCAGAAGTCTTGATTGCTTGTAGTACAGTGTCAAGGCGCCGGAGGTGTTCGTCGAAGCTTGAGGCAAACACAATGACGTCGTCCAAGTACACAAGGCAAGTCTGCCACTTCAATCCAGCCAGCACGGTGTCCATAACGCGCTGGAACGTCGCAGGTGCCGAGCAAAGACCAAAGGACATAACCTTGAACTCGAAGAGGCCGTCTGGTGTTATAAAGGCAGTCTTCTCTCGGTCTCTCTCGTCGACTTCGATTTGCCAATAGCCGGTCTTGAGGTCCATCGACGAAAAGTACCTCGCGTTGTAGAGTCGATCCAGGGTGTCGTCTATCCGTGGGAGAGGGTAGACGTCCTTCTTCGTGATTTTGTTCAGGCAGCAATAATCGACGCAGAAGCGTAGGGTTCCGTCTTTCTTCTTCACTAACACCACGGGTGACGCCCATGGACTCTTCGACGGCTGGATGATGTCGTCGCGTAGCATTTCGTCGACTTGTTTCTTTATGGATTCGCGTTCTCGCGTTGAAACTCTGTACGGGCTCTGCCGCAGTAGCCTGGCATTTTCTTCTGTTATGATGCGATGTTTTGCGACTGGGGTCTGGCGGATTCTTGACGATGACGAAAAGCAGTCCCTGTATTTCAAGAGCAGGGTTTTGAGCTGTTCTTGTTTATGCTTGGGAAGGCTAGGATTAACGTCGAAAACTGGTTGAGAAGCTTGGTTCGTCGGTGTTGGCTCGGAAGAATCGGCGATGGCGAAAGCCATCGACGTAGCCGTGATTTCTTCGATGTAGGCGACTGTCGTGCCTTTGTTTACATGCTTATACTCGTTGCTAAAATTTGTGAGCATCACTGGTGCTTTGCCTCCCCGTAACTCTGCTATTCCTCTTGCGACGCAAATCTCGCGGTTAATCAACTGGTGCTGGTCGCCTTCAATGACGCCTTCCAGGTCTGCTACTTTCTGAGAGCCGACGGAAATGATGACGCTGGAGCGAGGGGGAATGGTGACTTGGTCTTCCAGCACATTCAAGGCATGCTTCCCTGGCGGCGTGTACCGCGGTAATGCTTTTTCTGTAGATAGTGTTATCGACTTCGATCTGAGGTCGATGACTGCACCATGAAGGCCTAAGAAGTCCATACCAAGGATGACATCTCGGGAGCAATGCTGAAGGACTACGAAGCTTGCGGGATACATCCTGTTGTTGATGGAGACCCTCGCTGTGCAGATTCCTGCCGGCGTTACTAGGTGACCTCCCGCTGTGCGGATTTCGGGGCCTTCCCAGGCGGTCTTGACTTTCTTCAGCTTCGTGGCGAACGGTCCACTGATGACAGAATAGTCGGCTCCAGTATCGACGACAGCGGTGACGTTGTGGCCGTCGATGAGAACGTCGAGGTCACTCGTTCGTCGCCTACCGTTTCGATTTGGTCGCGGCGTCGGATCCCGGCTACGTCGGTTTGTCCCGCTGCTTCGACGTTGTGTCGTCAGGTCTTCTTCGGGCCGTGAAGTTTCGACGTCAGGGCTTCGTTCGGCTTGCGGCGTGTTCTTTAGATGTCGTTGCGGCGTTGTCGTCGGCGGCGGAGGATCTTCGGTATTTCGTCTTACAGCAACCGCACCTCCATCGGTTGCTGCCCTTAGTTTTCCGGATACGGGCTGGGTGACCGGCCTCGCGTTGGGCCAGTGTATGGTCGGCGTTGGGGGGAGATGTAGCGGCCTGGCGACGGCTAACGGGAAGGTTGTCGGGCCGTCCACTGCGTTCCCGCGAGGTAGTCGGCGATGTCGCGCAGTCCCATCTGTCGGTACTGGCAGCGGCGGTAAGTGTGGCCAGCTTCCCCGCAATGGTAGCAGAGTGGGCGGTGGTCGGGGGTGCGCCAAACGTCGGTCTTTCTCGGCGTGTATAGCTGGCCGGCTGGCGGGCGGTATGACGTCGGTGGCGGCGGCGGTGGCGCCTGGCGGCGGAACTGCTGAGGTGGCGCGGCGTCTTGACGTGGGCGAAGAGGGGGTCGTTGCGTCGGGCTGCAGCGGCATAGCTCACTGCTTGCAGCTGTGGCTGCGCTGACTCGGGGGTGCCCAGAGACTGCTGTATTTCCTCTCGGACGATATCAGCGATCGAGGCAACTTCAGGCTGTGGTAAGGGTAAAAGCTTGCGCAGTTCTTCGCGCACGATCGCTCGGATCGTTTCACGCAGGTCGTCGGAGCCGACGGCATGACCAGCTGGGCTGTCTTGAATCGATCGGCGATTGTACTGGCGGTTGCGCATTTCCAGGGTCTTCTCAATCGTCGTCGCCTCTGAGATGAATTCTTGGACTGTCGAGGGTGGGCTCCACATCAGTCCAGCGAAGAGCTCTTGCTTTACCCCTCGCATGAGCAACCTGACTTTCTTGTCCTCGGGCATGGCTGGGTCAGCGTGGCGGAACAATCTGGTCATTTCATCTCCAAAGATGTCAACACTTTCATTTGGAAGTTGGACCGCGTCTCTAGCAAGGCTGCGGCCCTTTCTTTTCTGACGACGCTTGCAAACGTCTGCAGAAAAGCGCTGCGAAAGGCGTCCCAAGTTCGAAGAGTGGACTCCCGATTCTCGAACCAGGCCCTCGCTGCGTCTTTGAGGTAAAAGTAAACGTGACGCAGCTTGTCCTCGGAGTCCCAGTTGTTGAATATTGAGACCCTTTCGAAAGTCTCGAGCCAGGTGTCCGGGTCTTCGAATGACGACCCGCGGAAGGTTGGCGGCTCCTTGGGCTGCCGGAGTAGGATCGGCGCATGCTGCACGGGGTCGGTCATCGTCGCTGCGGTGGGTGTTGGGACCTTGGGCTGCCTGGTTTGTTCGGGAAGGAGCCCGTGCTCTGGCTGCAGTCCCTTCTGCCTGCGGCTTGTTCGACGATCCGGGTATTCTTTGCTGTCGTCCTCCTCGCGGCTTAGGCTTGGGTCAGCGCTTCGCGGGGGCGTCCGGATCATGGAAGAAGCAGCACCTCCACCAGATGTCACGTGGTCGTGACGTCGACGAAGACAGCACTCGGCGTTTGCAGGATAAAACTGTTTATTTGGCCGAACTTGTGGCCGGAAAATGAGAATTAGAGCTACAGCAATACACGCTGTACAATGATAGCGGCGAACAGGGCATCGTCCGTCGATCAACTGACAAGCGGTCAAGCGCGTCGGCTTTTATACAGGCGCTATGGAACTTTCCAGCAATATCGCTGGTGGCGACGTTATCTCTCGACAAAGCTGGAACATTCGCGTGCGGCGCGCAATCTTAACAAAACGATCTACCAAAATCGTGAAGCCTCTCGAACACTGCTTCGGGGCCAGTGTCGAGCGTTGATAACCGTCCTTGCTGGTCAAACTCGAACACATCAAAATAAAAGAAGAAGCGGCCGTGGCAATATTAGCAAGTATTCATTGGCATATTTTAGCAACATGAAGGTACATAAACAGGCTCCTGTCTAACTTCATTTCAAGTCTCTCCAATAAACCACTCTCCATCAATCAGGTTAATTTTGTATCCACTAGGCCCAGTTTCTCCCACTGTTTTCTCATGGCTGGCAGCACTTTGAGGCAGTGTATTCGACTGCACTGGCTGCCCTGTCAGCCCAGTTCAGGTGACCATGCTTCCTCATTTGTGCAAAAAAAATTGGATGTTACATTAATATCACCGTAATCTCAGAACTGTTGTGTTGTGCATGGAAAAGTAGATAATAGTTGCAAAGTTGGCAAGGGACTGGTTCATTTTGAAAAATCAGTTAGACCAGGGGGCCAAGATAAACAAAACAGTGTGTCTTGTGTCCACTTTTTTCCTTATTTCTAGCTCTAAATATTGTTCCAAAGATTACACGTGCTGTAACGCTTTGAGGAACCCCGCAGCACCCAATAATTAACTGCCTGAAAACTTCTTTGCATAGTGATTGTCACAGCACACAGGTTTGCATTATTTCGGCTAAGAGCAGTCTGAAGTTTCATAGAATTCATACAATGAAAAATGTTGAGCTCATCAGTTTTTTCATTTACGTTCCATACTGTTATGATTGATGTTTCATTTATGTCAACCTTTTTTCTAAACGTAGATTTCAAGTGAACCTCATTATAAAGGAAAAAAAGATGAGGGCCTCCAGATTAACATCGACGATGTGTCACTGACATCCTCACCATAAAAGCGACAACAGCAAACCCCTCCTGAGACCAACTATGTCTCCTTACCTAATTTATAACCTGTCCGGACCAATATGGACACCACTGGCTCCACATACCAACCACACGAGTCAGCTTGGACCCTGTACTGGAGGATCATGACGACTAAGCAGGCTTTGATTAATTTACGTTAGCCGTAGTGTTGCATAGACGGAATGGAGGAAATAGAATTTCTAGAGGTGTGCGTATAGTGAAATTTTGTCTAGAATCGTATAGTGCCGAAATTGAAAGAACGAACAAAGAAATGACATCTGCTTATGTCGTCGAACATATAACGCGGCCGAATGCCTACAAATTGTCATGCATAAACCTAACCTGTTCCTCATGACCTGGCTTCATATTCTCTCGCCTTGACGTTACAGTGTTTCCTGCAGTTGAAAACATGCGCTCGCTGAGCTGCCCTTATTTATATATCTTATTTACACAAAACGCGCACCGCCAGTTACGGCAAGACAAAGGAAAAATTAGGATTCTACGGTGTGGTGACAGCTTTATTACGCGCCTGTTCGGGAGTTCTTTTTTTTAAATTTATGGGCACGCAGGCATGTTGATAGAAGAGCCTCCATTCCAGTCATCAGCGGCACTCCTAACCTCCCAACGGCTAATAGAGAGGGGTGCAGTAGCTAATCTTTTTTTTTCCTGTGTCACGTAACATGGCTCATCTGACAACGGTAGTTTTGTGCTTCATCGTCATTAGTGTTCGGAGCTCAAAAATTTCCGGGCTCCCATTCACAGCAATGTTTTAACTGCGTGATGGAACGATGGGAGTTTCTGAACAAGTGGTGCGCTGCGGCAGTGACGAATGCACAGCGTGAACAAATTTTCACATGAAGCCAATCGCTGAGGGTTCCACGAGCCAAAGTCAGGATGTTTTACGGCGCTTGAGGCATGCGCAATCAAACTACGCAAGAAATCCGTGTCATCACTTTGGAAGCGAAGCTGTGAAGAGCTTGACAATGCGGAAATAACATAATCTCCTTAAACTATACGTGCACTCGCTTTTGAACCAGGATATTGGTGAAAGAATTACCGAAAAGCCTGCTGAATGACGTAACTGTTAGTTTTATCCACCCTGCCCTAACCACTTGGCACCATTGGCCTTTGTTGCGTTTTAGATATTTGTCCTGTCTAATTATTTGAAACTTCGAATACTAGCTATTCGAAAATCGAATCAAGTTATTCGATTCGTATTCAAAACTCGAACGTGTTCTTGCACTGCCTTCGTGATCGGCCCAACCTTGACCAAGAGAGGATGGCATGCGATGAGGTCGTCGTGTGACTTCATGATGACGTCAACATTTTTGGTGATCCCTGACGCAATGATGATGTCATATGGCGACGTCATCACGTGATGACGGTGCTGATGCCGAGGACGCCGATGGCCAATGTCCTTGTCATGACGCATCTAAGGCTTTCAGCTTAATAGTATTTCACCGTGTAAAAGAAAATGATACACAGGCTTACCCTTCTAGAAACTCAAGGTAAATGTATTCTTTTTTCGTTCTTGCGGGGTTAGAATTTCAAAATAGTCATCCGTTCCCACATCCTCATTGCGCTTTCGACTATTATAAGTTAGGTTGTTTTCCTGCAAGAAAAAAAATTTGCACTCAGGCTGAACATACTTACCTTTGTGTTTAATGAGAAGAAACAGATAATAATGCAAAGGAAAGTTTACGAGATGCTATCTGTATCAATTTGGATATAAATGCGAAGAAACTAAAGTGGGCGAAAAGATAACTTGCCGCCGGCAGGGACGGAACCTGCGACCTTCGAATAACGCGTCCGATGCTCTACCACCGAACTACGGCGGCGCTCATCCCCCGTCCACTTTATAGGGTGTATTTGTGCATTTAAACCTAGGAGTGTTAGTCAGCGCTGATCGCAGCCAAGGCGGCGAGTGTGAAAAACTTTTTCTGCCTTTTGGCGCCAAGTAGCACGTGATCTTTTTACGAGCTGGCAGTTGACCAATTTTCCCTCGCATACTACCTGAAGGCATCAAGTCTACCAGAATAAGACCTTTGCTATCAATGAAGGACAGAAGATGGCCTTTAAGGGCTCGTTTTTCTTTGTTAGACGCAACATTATTGCAAACTAACAGACAGTAATGCCAAGGAAAATATAAGAGACCTTATTTGTAATAATTGGGATATAAATGTGAAAAAAGTAAAGTAGCCGAAAAGATAACTTGCCGCCGGCAGGGACCGAACCTGCGACCTTCGAATAACGCGTCCGATGCTGTACCACTGAGCTACGGCAGCGGTCATCCCCCGTCCACTTTATAGGGTATATATGTGCATTTAAACCTAGGAGTGTTCGCGCCGATAACAGCCATGGCAGCGAGTGTGGAACACACTCTTTCTGCCAGGTAGAGTGTGTTCCACACTCGCCTGGTGGTAAACCACCGAAACAAATCGAGAACCATAACAAACTTCAAAAGAAATATCTGAAAATAAAAAAAAGCTCTGCATTATTCTTGGTTTTCCTATGGAGCAGCTGCAATGAACATCGTGCCGATCAGTTGTCACTGCTCCAATGAATTGAGAAAGCGTGCTAATATGATCAAACCACGACCTTGCCTATAGACTTACGACCTGCTCACCGGCGCTCCCCCTCCGTTGGCACGCGGTCCTCAAAGCTGGCGGATAGGGACCGAAAGTGCCGCCAGCGTTTGCCCCCATAGCAGACGATGCGGCGGCTTCGTTTGCAGTGAGCGCACGCCGGTCATGGGCTCCTGGCGCACTATTGTGCGCGTAATTGTCCTCTTTTTTAGAGTTTCTCGCTTCTAGACTAAATGATTGACAGAGTTTTATCGTGTCAAAGCAACACTCTGGCTTTGCGAAGCACCGTACGTGGAGGGCTCCTGAATGATGTTGACCACCTGACCCAAAAACTATGCGCGTCTTTGCATTATGTACCCGTCTAAGTGCGAGCAGCGCGAACGTATAGGCAACAAAGAAATCAAACGCAATATACAAAGAATGGCCTGCAGAATGCAGTCCTTATATTCCTTGCGTTACTTCGTGCAGTGGTGACCTACCTTATCTTTCTCTAGCTGTACGCTCACAAAATTGGCCGCGTAACTGCGTGCTTCGCTGCAAATGTCGTGTAAAGACGATAGAAGAGGCGCTGTGTGAGATATGGACGCCATCTGGCAATACGTCGGGAAACATGAGTGCTGTGTTGCGTGCTGGTAGTCCCGGCGCAGCAGCAGGCGAAGACCGGCGGTGACCAACGCGACCGGCGGGGACGCCAGCCAGCCCGAAAACGCGGTTTGGCGCGAAGCGCTGAAGCAGAGAAACGTCCGCACTCAACGAGTACTCTCCACACACTCTTTTATTTACACGTCGCCTGGGTAAAACAGGAACGCCAGAGCGGCGCCCACAACCGGCAGCCTGAAGGCCTCCCACAACGCTGCTTTTTCATTTTAAATGCGAAGCATTTCTTAGCGAACTTCTGCGACTTTGACCGTATCTATCTATCTATCTATCTATCTATCTATCTATCTATCTATCTATCTATCTATCTATCTATCTATCTATCTATCTATCTATCTATCTATCTATCTATCTATCTATCTATCTAGCCGCCTACGACTTTGTGCTCTCCTGGTCGCTTGGTTAATCGAATGTATGACGAACATGACTGTATGACGAACATAAATGACAAGTCATAACATGAAAATCATGACACGAATGTCATGTACAGCATGATTTACATGCTACGCTCATGGTGCGCTGGCGGCCGTTTCGCTAGCTTGATATACACCAAAATTGGTATCTTGTGACGTGACCGTGTGACGAACATAAATAACACGAGTTATCATGAAAATCATGACACGCACGTCATGTACAGCATGACTTACGTGCCACGCTCACGGGGCGCTGGCGGCCGTTTCGCTAGCTTGATATACACCAATATTGGTCTCTTACGACGTGACCGTGTGACGAACATAAATAACACGAGTTATCATGAAAATCATGACACGCATGTCATCTACAATATGACTTACGTGCCACGCTCATGGGGCGCTGGCGGCCGTTTCGCTAGATTGATATACACCAAAATTGGCATCTTGCGACGTGACCGTGTGACGAACATAAATAACTCGAGTTATCATGAAAAGCATGACACGCATGTCATGTACAGCATGACTTACGTGCCACACTCATGGCGCGCTGGTGGCCGTTTCGCTAGCTTGATCTACCCCGGAATTGGTCTTGCGCGACGTCACTGTGTGACGAACATAAATAATAGGAGTTAACACGAAAACCATGACACGTATTTTCCTCAGTGACATACAAGACGATGTATGCAGCTCTTTGCTGGCTGCTTCGCATTACATCGATTCCCACAATGCGTGGGATCTGCCGGCTTTTTTTTAAATATTTTTTTTCACCTTCTTGGCCTTCTCAAAACTAAAGTTTTTCAACACCAACCCATGGCATTCGTACAGTGCAATACAGAACCGAAACCGAAACACAACAATGAGCTCGTGCGAAGGGCACGGAGGAAGGGAAATTTCAGCGCAGTCGCATTTTCAGCTTTGTTGAAACAGCGCTCACTAGACGACGACGAAGTAAAAGAAGGAACACGACAGGCAGCGCCTGTCCTGTGCCTTCTTTTACTTCGTCGTCGTCTAGTGAGCGCTGTTTCAACAAAGATGAACGCATACCAACTCGCTCAAGCTTCCATTCTTATGCATTTTCAGCGCAGCTTAAGAAACTAGGGTCCTTAAAATTACGTATGTATGCACTTTCTATAAAAGGAACACGCCACCTAATGCTTACCTAGTGATGTTGCACCTCAGATATGCAAGATATTTACTTTTTGATCGACAACGTTCACAAGTATGAACAGCCGTACCAGTTCAACACGGCTGGCCCTTGGGCAAGTGGTTCAACTTTGGCTGAGTGGCTGAATCGAGGGACGTGCCGACAAACAGAAAGACAGACAGACAGACAGACCAAAATTTCTGCGTTTAAGTTCCCCAAGAAAGACTATCGTCTTTAAAACAATTCGTCCAAAGGCTGATGGTGGGTGCATCCTAAAGGCGAGTTTCTGCAGGACAACTAAACAATGTATTAGACGTAAGCGGTCGCCCGAATATCAACTAGTACATTAGTTCCCCATATTTTTTTATCCACTCTCCTGTGTTCCTATATCTTAGTTTTACTTAGGACTGGGTAGAGATACTCAGAAAAGTATTCCTATACAGATATGGAAATACATGTGCTGGGAACCTCAAGTACAGGTTCTGAAATACATATGGGTTTTTGACGTAACTGAATATATCCGACCGACACACGTTCGCAAAAAGACGAAAAACGTATCCCGGGATACAGTTACAGGAATACAGATGCAATAGTGCAAATACTAGAGTACGCATTTATTCTTGACAGCAGGTCTGTTTTGCTGAATATCTTGGTTCGTTAATTGCACTTGAGCAACAGTACCTATATTCCAGTAGGCTGTAATTTAGACAGCATCGGTTAGACCGCAACACAAAACTCACGAAATGGCTTAGAGCCCCCGAAAAATGTTTGCGGTGGGGCAGTTGCCGTGAGAGACAGTATACTTTGATCGGCACTTGATGTCAATGGCTGCTTCCGCAATTGGGCCGTCAGCGGCGTCGGACGCTTTATGAGATGGGCCATTCTGTACGTGTGAGGGACCCTTCGCCACCCGCATTGTGTCACACACCGGCGGCGTGCCTTTGCTTAGATTAGGTGAAAAAGTCTTCCTTCCCCCTTTTGAACACGTTGGGTTCA
Organism: Rhipicephalus sanguineus; assembly: GCF_013339695.2. NCBI lineage: Eukaryota > Metazoa > Arthropoda > Arachnida > Ixodida > Ixodidae > Rhipicephalus > Rhipicephalus sanguineus. The sequence goes on along the minus strand of NC_051179.1, from coordinate 147,590,449 downwards.
GTTCCGACAAAAAAAAAGTAAAGATGGATACCCGTCTCCTGCACTGTATCGCGATATGATCGATATATCGTAAAAGTATATTTCACTACTGAGATACAAATAGCATTTTGCAAAGGTATCTCAATTAAGATATACAGATACCCAAAAGTGTCTCCAAAACACTCTCGCAATACTCTTAATTGTATCGCGATGCTGTGTAGTCCTGGTTTTACTCCTATCATTCTTCATTCCATCGCATGCGTGGTTCTTAACTTCTGCAGTTTCATTGTCAAAGTTGAAATTTCTTGAGTGTATGTTAGAACTGGCAAAATCACATAGTTATACGCTTTCCCCTTCTGTGATAGTGGTATTGCCAGCCATGGGTTAAGAATGTCTACCAGATACGCACCCATTTTCATTCTTCAGTAAATGTGGTTGACATTAGTAGGCCCCCCGGTATATTTCAGCTGGATATACATATTCTTTTACAGTGTCTCGTATCCAGTTGTCTGTCGCGAACGCTCTTTCGCTGAACATGTAGTATTATTTTTATGAGTCCGCGAATATTAGAGTTTCAAATTCGAATCGAATAATTCGATTCGACTTTCGAATAGCTAATATTCGAAGTTTCGAATAATTCGAGTGGACGAATATATAAAACGCGACAAAGGACAGTGGCGCAACTTGGTTAGGACGAGGTGGCTAAATCTAACGTTAACGTCGCTAGAGTAGGGCTTTCGTTAAAACTTTCACCGATATCCTGGTTCAAAAGCGAGCGTATTTCGTTCGCGTATTCCACAAGCGCGGTAAAACGCCCAGACTTTGGCCCGCGAAGCCCTTGGTGGTTGGCTTCACTTGTGAAAATTTGTGCATGCTGTGCAGCCGCCACTGCCGCACTGCGCCACTCGTTCAGGCTCCTATCGTTCCGGCGCAATTAAAACGCTGCTGTGAACGGGCGCCCGAAGATTTATCGGCCCGGAGAACTCATGATAATAAAGAACAATATTATTTTTGTCAGATAAGCAATATTGGGCGTCCATAGGAAAAAATCACAGCATGTCCACGTGGTGAATGATGATGCGTGGGGTATACAAAGCTTCCTCACGAATCGCACTGCGACGCTCCAGTTAGGCAGCAAACACACTGGCCAATAAACTCGTAGGGGAATGCATATCATAGATCGTGCTCGTCAACATGAAGTACAGATGTATGATTATGTAGTAAGATTATGATTATTTTCCTAAAACTTACATATTGCCAAATGCTCTAGCATTCATTAGGGGAGCAAAGGTAGCGTTTCTTTCCTACACAACTGACCTCCACATACCCCATGACACTTGTAATTGGTAAATCCGAAGCGTGTTTGTCAACTTTGCGTACAAATTACACGTGCGATAGCCAAGCTAGTTGGTTCTTATTAGGCATAATACTTAACGCATAGCAAGAGGAGCACAATGATTAAGCTCAAGCGTTGTTGGTCTCCTCGTTTCCTCTCGAACTACATCACCTATGTTGTACTCATAAGGCCTTTGTCATGCGGTGATACATACCGGTAATTGAGGTAGTTTACTAACCACTATAAGCATTTCGTATCATCTGGGACCCGAACGTTCGACCTTTTAGCCAAAAACTGACAAAGGCGCTGCTGAAGTTTTTGTGGTCAACCGGCCTCGCTCAACGACTATGACAGTCCTGTGCTTAACTGCGTGTGCCTTTTTACCTTTGCATTTTCACCTATTTCTGCCTATATTTCCATCCTTGTCATTCTGTTCTCGCTTACCCACTCCCCAGTGCAGTGTAGCAAACCTCCCTGCTTCTGACTCATCTTTCTCAATCTCTCCTATCAACTGAGATCATTTTTCCTGAGTAGTTATCACTTTTGATATTATGCATGGTAATAAACCGCACACCGACAAGATTGTGATAACGAATAGATGTTTTTGACCGTTTGCACATTTGAAAATTCCACTGCCGATTTACTACTCGCCAAAGCTGCTGTCCCGAAATGACCGTCATTTTTGTTAGTTCAACGCACACTATGGCAAAGGTACCGAGTCTTGAGGCACCTCTACGATGTCTCCTTCGAAAAAGCCAGCTTGCATCGCGAGTACACCTGCGGCAGTTCAGTTCAAGAATTCAGGTGTGCACATAAAAAACAAAGTATTACATAAAGAAATATCGAGTTAAGAGCAGTGAGCTCTGAACCGGACAGAAATTATTGCAGTGAGTTAATGATCTTCGCTGTGGCAATTGCGTTTTGGTGCCGATTCCTCGCCCAAATGTTGCTTTGCAGTCATGGTCTGAATGTACTGGTATCGCCCTTCCATTCTATCAGCAGTCATGTGGAAACAGGGCCTGGCCCTTGCACTAATCTGCCAGTGCCAATGAATAACGTGAGTACAACTAAACGAGCAAATGGAAGAAAGATTTTGATGCTAAAATACATCGAAAAAAAACATACACACATATTGGCGTAGGCCAGATATATCTGAGGTCTGACAGCAGTACTATAATTCCAGAAAGAAACGCCATTTCTAATGCATGTGCATAATGCCAAAGTGAATGTGGAAGCCAACGGTTGGAAACACAATCTGCTAATGTAACTGAATGAACAAAACTACCGCAATATCCCGAGTAATCGCTCATCTCCCACCTCCACTTCAGCCAATCAATCACATCATATGCACCGAGTGAACAACGTAACCCGCGGCTATCACAATGTCCAATTATACCATTCCGAACGTAGTGACCAAAAAAAAGAGTATTGATAACGAAACAGGAGACAAAAGGTTTATGCACCTAGGCAGTTGCTGTTCTGTCCAACAGCTGGTATTCTCATTCCAAAAGAGTCTATTAAAGCTATTAAAGTGTATAAAAGTCCCCTTGTACATATCGCTATACCGGGGGTATTGCATCGTCCTAATACCCGATGAGGAACATGTGCGCAGTCAAGAGGGAAGTGAACATTGCGGAGCATTACTGGAGTCATCGAACGAACGTGATTGTAGTTGAGTGTATCTCTTGCCAAGATACGCTAACTCTAATGGGAAAAAGCGTATTGTCTATTCAAAATATTTTGTCTAGTGTGCTAGATGTGGGCCGCCCCGCTTTTTTTATGAATTTCTCGTGGCGGAGGGGTGGAACATTGGTCGGGATAATAGCGTAGATGCCTCCGAGAGGGCAGCCGACGATGCATTAAATGGGCCTATCCTTGCAAAAAACTCCAAGTCATCAGTTACGGGTTTGTTTTGAAGGGTGACTCGATGGCGTCACGTCAGCGAGCTGTCGCTGCCAACGTAGTTTCCTACGAATACACTACACGGAATACTGCCACTAGTGTCCATGCGAGCAGCAACCCAATGCAGTTCAGCCAGCAGGGGCATAATTGGTAGTACGTGGATTTGTCTAAACTTCGTTCTTTCAGCTTCGCTTGGCTCCGTGTGGCCTGCAGCCGCTTTGTCGCAAGACGAAGTTCGGCAAACCTTCCGCAGTTCCACTTCACAACCTTGAGCTTTTTAGCCTCACCAGTTCGAACCACCTCATGAAGTTCAAAACGACACCTTTTTGATTCGAAACAAAAGCCAAAACACAACAACAGACAAAGCCGCAAGCACGAAGATTAGGCAAATCCATGTAATACCCATCATTCCCATGGTGGCTGAAGGATCGCAACGCCAGAGTTTACTCTAGCAAATATTGTAGGAGACTCTATGGCTGTCATTACATGCCATCTAGACCTCAAGAAACTGAAAAAGAAATGAGCATGGCAATTTAGCGCCTGTGAAGATCGCAGTAAGTGCAGAAGGTTAGTATAATAAAGAACATAAAAATAAGTACAAAATGTTCTAAAAGGTAACAGGGGTTGAGAGCCCAGAAGCAGGCCACGCTCGAAAAGCCGCTGTATGTGAAACCACAGGTTTACAACCTCAAGCATGACATAAATCACACATGAAGAGGACCGCTGCGAGGCTGCGACAAACAGAGGGATGAAACTGTACGCACGGTGCACGTCTATAACAAAACAAAGAAGTGTGTTTGACCTGATTTTTAGCTCTGGCTCCTACGCCACTAACGTTCCGCAGGGTGCGTGTCTTCCGAAGGGAATACTATGTTCTGCCCGGTACCTGGCCGGTAATGCGCCTTTAGCTATTTTACTGGTAAATGCCCTACGGGAGCTATTCTCTGCGTCGCAGAGCAGCGGTGAACGTTCTACAATTTCATCAAGGATTGCGCGAGGTAAAGTGCGCCAACGCAGACCTTTATGCGGCCACTTTTCGCGATGGATTCGAAAAAGTCGCCCCCATCTTCCCACGGGGATAACTCGAGTAAATGCGTCGCAGAGTGGTGGTGGTATCGCGTGAATGTTGCGTGATTACGTATCGTTTGGGAATGCTGAATTGTTACACGATGAGCACACCAAGTACGACTTGAACGGCTCCAGCGTGCACGAAGTTCCGGGTCCGCAGCTCGCTTCAAACGCTTGCGTTCAGCGTCGTACGCTCGTCTCTTCGCAGCCTTGTCTTCTGCGTTGCTTGCTGTTGTTGACGCCGAAGACGGTGAGGGTGGGGTAACGTTGCCTTCAACGAGTGGTGGGACGCTGATTGAAGGTACTGTTGCTTCCATCGCACCTACTAGAGTCTAGCAAAGTGTCACGTCAAGCGAAAGCCAAGTAAAGACGCCCTTGACTGAATTCCGAACGCGCGGTCCGCCGCTTATTTACACACCGCCCGAGTTCGAGGGAGAGGAGGGAGGGACGGAGAGGAGGGAGAGGAGAGGCTTGCTGCCGGCACGAGACGAGCCGAGCATGCGCAGTGGGGTTGTGGAAGGCGCCGCCGACGCCGCAGGTGCGACTAAGAAATGCTAAGCATTTAAAAAAATAATGCCATCTCTGAGTACCGCTCTACCCATTAGGAAAAAAAGTCACAGTTTCGCCGCAACGGCCAAGCAATGTATGAGATAGCAAGAAATTGGAATGCCACACGAAGAAGGAGGAGCAGCTCGATACTTGCAGCACTCCGCTGAAGCACAAAGAAGGACGCCCGAAAAGAACGCACAGGCATGTACAGGCTAATCGCATTGGTGCGCACCGTGGCGCCCTGGTGTGCCGTTTCGTTCAATCATCGTAGCGCCTGGGTGCCCCGGTGCGCACCGGTGCGATTTTTCGAAAGCGTGAACTAACAACTGTCGCAGTTGTTACGTCTTTGTGCTTGAGCAACGCGCTGCAAGGGTCGGGAATATAGAGTTTGAGAATTGGGCCCCCAAAAAGCTTGGGGACTAAGGAGGTTGAGAGCCGCCGGGGCGCATGCGCAGAAGCCAAGCCACTCTTGGGCTGTTGTGCTCGAGTTGGGCCAAGACCCCAAAAACATAAACTAGCGTGGGTACCCAAAACGTCTGGGGTCACCGCGAGGCAATGGAGACGCCGCGCGGGCCACGACGCTGTATGGCCGGCGTCTCGCAGGATTTTAATTTGACGACGGGTGGCGCCCCGCCAGTGCAGCTTGTAGTGTGCCTCGATGTGTGCGCCGACAAAACGCGCATCAGGGTACCCTAGCAGCTTGCGTTTGACCCAGAGCCGTATATTCACTCTGGTTTGACCCAGTTCTCATGCCCTGCTGATCCCCCGAACGTAAGAGCAGGCTACGGAACGCAGCTTGGTGACCCAGACACTTGGGTTCCGAATTCTCGAACTCTCTAATGGGGAATCAGACGCTCTTAGATATTTGTTTTTCTACTAAATTGCGCTGCGTGGACTGACCCCCTGCGTTTCCTACCATACGGGGGGGGGGGGGGGGGGGGCGTCTGATGCAGGGTGTGCCTGGTGTGCCCAGTGTTCTTTGTTTTAAAGACGATAGCCTTTCTTGGGGAACTTAAACGCAGAAATTTTGGTCTGTCTTTCTGTCTTTCTGTTTGTCGGCACGTCCCTCAATTCAGCCACTCGGCCAAAGTTGAACCCCTTGCACAAGGGCCAGCCATCGTGAACGGCTCACTAGGTTCATACTTGTCTAGATGGTTGATCAAAAAGCAAACATTACGCATATCTGAGGCGCAACATCACTAGGTAAGTATTAGGTGGTGTGTTCGTTTAATCGAAAATACATAGATACGTAATTCTAGAGACCCTAGCTTCTTAAGCTGCGCTGAAAATGCGACTGCGCCGAAACTTGGCTTCCTCCGTGCCTGCCCTCTGCGCGAGCTCATTGTTGTGTTTCGGTTTCAGTTCTTCTTCTTCTTCTGTGGTTATTAAGGAAAGGAAATAGGCACCTAATTTCTCTCTGTTTATAGGCGACAGGGCGCAGTGCCTTGTAGGGTGGGGGTAAGGAGGGAATAAAAGAATAGTGGGAAAATAGGGAGAAAAGTGATAGGAGCACATCCATCCAACGAAGAGAAAAGAGGACAGGAAAGATGGGGAAACAGTCACGGGAGTTCAGGGACGGGTCCGCGAAACACAGCTAGAGGCACGGTGCACAACATCGGCGAAGCGGCGAAGGCCCCGTCGATGAGCGGCGCACGGCATAGCGGGCGAGGAGTCCGTCACGGGGCGCCGGTCAGCGAGAGGTACGAGGAGTAATCCAGGACATCCCGGCAGGCACGTCCGTCTTGCTTGAAATCCAGCGAGCGAGCTCAGTTCCGCTCTGGCATTCCTGCTTTACCCAGGCGACGTGAATATAAAAGAGTGTGTGGAAGTACTCGTTGAGTGCGGACGTTTCTTCTGCTTCGGCGCTTCGCGCCAAACCGCGTGTTCGGGCTGGCTGGCGTCCCCGCCGGTCTTGCCTGCTGCTGCGCCGGGACTACCAGCCCGCAACACAGCATTCACGTTTCCCGACGTATTGCCAGATGGCGTTCATATCTCACGCAACGCCTCTTCTATCGTCTTTACACGACATTTGCAGCGAAGCACGCAGATACGCGGCCAATTTTTTTTTTCTTCCACATCACGAGTGGGTACAGAAAAGGACAATTTGTCGTGCGCGTCTCAAGGGCAGTTTTCACATGGAAAGAAATTAAGAGCGTTGCGTGTGCAAGTGTCGACAATGGAGAATCAGACGCTCTCAGATATTTGTTTTTCTTCTAAACTGCGCCGCGTGGAGTGCCCCCTGCGTCTCCTATCATATGGGGGCGTCTGATGCAAGGTGATGATGATGATGATGACCTCTTACTAGTGGCGCTTACCCACAAAGGGGGATGGGCCAAGAACTGGGCAGCAGGATTTTAAGGTAAATACTTGAGGCTAAAGATATACGTTGTAATTTTGTACTAAAATAGATAAAAAAGGTGTGCCTGGTGTTCTTAGTTTTCTTTTTCCTTCCACATCACGAGTGGGTACAGACAGGGCTGGGCAGAGATACTCATAAAAGTATTCCGGAATACAGATATCGAAATACATGAACTGGAAGCCTAAAATACAGATACTGAGATACATTCGCCTTTAACGTAACGGGATATTTCGGAGATACTTTTGCAATAAGACGAAAAAAGTATTCCGGAATACAGTTATAGCGATACAGATACTAGAATACTTTTTTATTTGAAGGATGCTCATACTACGCAAAGACACTTATTAGTGCAGCATAATGTTGTAATTAAAGTTACAGCGCATCGAAACGTTCAGTTCATTTATTTATTTATTACAGTACCCTCAGCGCCATTAAGACATTGCAGGGGAGGGGGTGGACAAAGTACAGTCTGTCTACCGCTGAAGGCGAGCACAAATTCGTGTTATAGTGAATAAATATCGCCTTCATAGCCGGATTGCCCTGCAGCGTGGCGATATCTCATATCGGGCCATCCCTCACTTGGGTTGTTCTGACTGTTCAGAATCCGAAGTCTGTCCCCGTCTTCGGAATCCTAAGCCGTCTGACCCTGTCGGCTTCAATGAAGCTGTCACCACCACCGACGCTACCAGCACCCATTTCAGAAAGCCGCAACAGGCGAAATTGACTCCGGCGGTGGGGGAGCCTGCTACCACAAAAGACCGTTTCACGCATGTAATCAATAAGGAACGCACCCTGGCATTGGAGAGGTGGCTGAAACCGCGTCAAAGATAGCCATCTTCTGGTCACTTCCGCCGCGACTACGGGAACTGCTTTTGGAAGTGCCGCCGCTTTGAGAACTGAATGCATGCGAAGCATTGCAAAGCCTGTTCCAAGGCGGTATCCGCGCGGGGGTCGCAAAGTAATAGCTTACCACCCGAAAAAAATTAGGCGTGCTGCACTGACCTTGAGAGACAGTGACTTTCGTCGGCAGAGGCCGACAACACTGCCCCCGCGATTCTGCCGTCTGTGGCATCGCGCGCTTTACCACATGGACCATTCTGTGCTTGAGCGGAAACCATCGCCGCCCTATCTGTCGGCGACCGGCGGTGCGCCTTTGTTTGTCTTGGCACAAAAAAAGAAAAAGAAAACGCCATTCCCCCCTTGGAAACACGCCTCAACTCATTTGCGACACAAAAAAACAATGTAACGAAATACCCGTGTCCAGCATAGTATCGCGATACAGGCGATACATCGTAAATGTATTTCACTACTGAGATACAAATACATTTTGCAAATGTATCTCGATACAGAAATACAGATACTCAAAAGTATATCTGAATTACTATCGCGATACTCTTGTATCGCGATACTGCCCAGCCCTGGTAGTAGTCGCTACCTTTATAAATATAGGGACCTTACTTTTGACGATGTTGTGGCGCCATCTCTTGTGCGGCACGGAAATCAGACTCACTTCCCGAAGCGGTTTGAGCGATATGAAAGTGGGATAGCTTCTAGGTTATTTCTGGTAATTATACTAATTAGACCTTGTTCGTTCGTTTTAACCCCATTTTGAGCATTCCTAGCCTTTGTATGGCGTGTATTGAGCACATCACTATGAGCGTGATCACGCCACAAGAGATGTATGGTTGGACGACAAACCGGGCCCCCGAAGTGTTCCGTACTTAAATGTTGAGAACTGGACAAGTCGTCGACGGTGAAATATGCGGGCTGTACACTGTTCGCGTTGACTCTAAGAAAATACATCAGGGACGACGTTCTCTGCAGATCAAGAGAGCACTCGTCTGATTCTACCTAAAGGCTTTCAGATGGGCCTGTTCAAAAGGCGCCTGTTGACAGGCAGATGCCAAATGATGAACAGGATGCAGCGTTTTCAGAGTGCTTGGCGTGGCAGGGTGATAGACTATCGACCCATAATCAATGCGTCAACGTATAAGGCTTAATACATATTGATGAGGCACTTTCCGTCGCTGCCCCACGTTTTGTGTGAGAGAACCTTTAACATATATGTCGTTTTCACGCGTTTTTTTTAATTTTTCTGCGTGGTACGAATGTTAACTTCGCATCGAAAATTATACCTGGGAACTTATGTGCTGTGTTTACAGGCAGACGCTCACTCTTCATGACAATTTCAGGGTCAGGGTACAGCCTCTTTTTCTAGAAAAAAAAGGACACGTGTGTTTTTTGTGGGTTTAGTCTGAGCCCATTCCCATCATACCATTTGGTCCCTTTGTTAAGGCCAAGCTGGACCTGTCGCTCCGAGATCGCGAGAGAACACGATTGAAAACCTATCTGCACATCGTCAACGTGTGTTGAAGAAGACATGTTACGTGGGACGTACAGACGGAGAGAAATCATTTTTATAAGAAAGAGCCTACAGCTGAGCACCCTACCCTGCGGCACTCTGGTTTCCTGCACTGGTTATCGGGACAAAATACTGTCCACTCCAACACGGAACGCGCCATTATACAAATAACGTTCGATTACATTGAGCATATTACCACGTATACCTACGTTTGAGAGGCCTCTCAATATCCCAAACCTGCATGTCGTATTATTGGCCTTCTCCACGTAGAGCAATTCAGATAAGAAAAACTGCTTATGAACAAAATCTGCTCATATGCGTGCCTCGATACGTATGAGATGATTGGTGGTGGATCGGCCCTCTCGAAACCCGCGCTGGTATGGGTCGAGCAATTTGTTTCATTCTAGGAAGTGCATGTAAGCATCAGTTAATAATTTTTTTAAATACTTTGCATAGGCACCTTGTTAGCGCTATGTGTCTGTAACTTGATACAGAGGAAGGATCATTGCCCTGCTTCAGAATTGGAATTATAATGGTCTCCTTTCAAGAAGAGGTGATCTCGCCGGAAAACCACATAAGGTTGTAAACGAAAATGAGGGTCTTTTTGTGTTTCGGAGGGCAGTTGCTTCAGCATACCGTGTATTGCGCAGTCCGACCCTACGCTAGATGTACTACAACAGCTAAGGACTGCCTGCAGTTCTCTGAAGCAGAATGGTTCGTTGTGCGCCTCTGCAGATTTTTCTTTCTAACTTTTGTTGCTATAATCGCGCTTTGTCCTTTCGGAAGGTTTCGAAGTTGTGTACAGCTCAACATGTGTTCATAATGTGTGCCAAGAAAATTAGCTTCATCCTTCAAGCTTTCTGCCTTGGCTATTTAGTAATTGCAGGAAATATGTTTCTTGGCCCTTAATTTTCTTCACCTTGTTCGAAACTTTTTGTTCGTCAGTGGACGAATTATGCTCGACAAAAGCTTTGTCCGGCTGCCTCGTCTAGCTTGTCGACGCGTTCTCCTTGCCTGCAATTTGAGCTGCTTGAAATTTCTGTTTTCTGCTGTTGGGGAAACTTGAAGCAACGCCCGCGATTTACTCCAATTCCTCCGTGCTTTATTAGACGTGAAGTTCTTATAGCGGAGTTCAATCCGGTGGTGGTGGTGTTGTGCGGCGTGACCGACCTTACTGCGCATGCGCTAACCCTCTCCCCATCTCCTCTTCATCTATCCCCTCCCGCTATCCACTTCCCCTCCCCCTCGCCTCTCCCCTCCCCCTCTCTACTTCCCTCGTTCCTTCCTCCCCTCACCACTCCCCCTCTGAAACGCGGGCTCTACATGCCGAAACGCTGCTTCGCATCGCCTCATGGTCCCCTATAGCGGGAGATGGTGTGATTTTTTATATGCATCGATGGTTCCACTCTGGAAAATTATGGTTGGGACCCATGCCACTGCTTTCACTAACACAATAAGATGTGGCGTCAAGTTTAAAAGCTCTAAAATACGTAACAGCGTCATCTGTGGTTAGAGCAGACATCTCAGCCCATGTCATGTGAGTAAGGGTTCGGTACCGTTCCCAATGAGCTGAGTGAAGGTGTGAACTTGCGGGGGTAGTTGATCTTGGTTCGGCGTACTCACGATTTTTGAGAAGTGGTAAATGTCATACAGGTTTTAAAGAACATTCCATTTGAAGTATGGTAAATGCATCGGCGATAATATACTAAGATCTATGGCAGAGCGTGATTAATTTGCATGGTTAAAGTAAGTGGGATCCTTCGTATTCAGGGGGCATGGCCCAGAGGAAAAGAAAAGCGTGAACAGCTGGGCCAGTTGGTGCATGTTTAGATGCAAGAAAAACCAGCGACAACTCAATATAAGGACGAAGAAGAAAGCGCATTCAAGCCCGTCGCCGGACTTACGGACACTTCATTGGCGCATCCACGTATATTTTCGAAGAGACTCTGGAAAAGAGAAATCGCATTAAGGTGACCTCGCGCATCACAGCGACAATCGGTCCATGGGCTACTCCGTCAATTAAAATCACCAATAATGAAACAGGGCTTTGGGAGCTTATCTATGAATGCTTCTAAATCGCGTCTCTGAATCTTATGATGTGGTGTTATATCTGAGGAGCAAATGGTGATGAGTTTATTGAAAGTACAGCTCCAGCGGCCACTGCCTCAAGGGCCGTCTGGAGCTTCAAATTCTGGCATGCTATTATACATCTATCAGCTATGAGGGCCACACCGCCACATCATACGACGGCATCCTCGTATTTTCGGAAAGTAATCTATTGCCGGAGGAAGTTGGTGTGTTTCGGAGTTAGTTGCGTTTCTTGAACACACAGGACTTTCTGGTTGAAATTACTCAGATGTTCTTCAACGTCATCTAAATTTCTTGATAGTCATCCTATGTTCCGTTGCATCATTTTGCCCATGATGAAATAAAACGAAATTCTGTATGTATCAATACGACGGAGATTAACTCATTTTACGGGGCCTTTGCCTGGCCCTGTAATTGATGTTTTGTCCTTTTTGGAGCGGTCAAGTGAATCTTGCCGGCCTTTAGGTACTGTCTGCGCCGGATGACTGAGACTGGTGCCCATAGCCCCTTGCGAGGAATTGCACGCTCGCTCATGAGAGCATAAGTGCGTCCCGCGGACTTCGGCACAATCGACGAAGTGTTTGCCCCAACCTAGCCGGAGGTCGCTAAGACACCTTTGGCCGCTTCATTGCCCTGGCTGCTGCAAGGGCTTGTGGATGCCGCTGATCTGAGCATATTGAGAGAGGGCAGGACAGTATTGGCTGCTCCCGCCGTTAGAGGAAGGGGGGTTTAGCGCGGTCACGCTAGGCGTAGTCCAAGCAACTGCGAGGGGCTGTTGTGGTGCCATCCCACCCCCTTTTCACCACTTGGGCTAAAGATGTTTTCACTGCAAACGATGATGAAATTCGTTGTCTTCCTTCACGGTACGTTATATTTTTCTTACCTTTTACATTAAGTATTTCTTTTTCTCTCATCCAGGCTGGACCCGCTCTGGAGTATGCGGGGTGACTACCGCTGCAGTTTGCACAGTGGACCGCATCATCACTGCAGTTCTCAGCACAGTGACCGGTTTTTCCGCACTTAGCGTAAGTAAGCTGTCCTCGGCAGCGCTGAGGCGCATGACCAAATCTCTGGCATTTGAAAGGACGTCTCAGGTTTCGAATGTACGGTTGACATGAAGTTTCACGTACCCAGCTTCAAGAGTCTCGGGCGCCCCGCAACGGCGGTTTAGTGGTTATAGTGCTCGACTGCTGACCCGAAGGTCAAGGGATCGAATCCCCGCTGCTGCGGCAGCTGCATTTTTGATGGCGGCGTTAGACCTAGGTGCATATAGTACCCCAGGTGGTCCGAATTCTCGCAGCCCACCACTACGGCGTCCCTCATAATCATACCTTGACTTTGGGACGTTAAACCGCAGATATTATTCAGAGTATCGGGTAATGTGGTTGAGCTTCAAGGTGAGTAATAAATGATTTGTTGCGATTTCATTGTTGTTCCGCCTCATTGTGATGCCCTGCAGATGAATTACACCTTGGTACTTCTATCCATCAAGATGTTCTCCGTCATTCAATGCCATGAAGTCTTCTTCCAATACTACTTACTTCGCTGTGATCATGGTACGGTGTGCGCTTACAGAGACGGGGATGTTACCAAACGCTACGAGGTCTGAGAGTTTGTTGTACTGTTCCTTATCTTTTAGGTCGAGAAGCAAATCCACACTCGTCACCTCTGTAGCCCTATGATCGGTTACAGTGGCCTTTTTTAGGCACTTGGCCACAATAAATGGCGAAATTTCTCTAGCTTTTGTAGATGATTGTTCAGAGTAAAGGAAATGGTATTCCGGGAAGATTTCTTTGTGTTTGGACCGAAAGCGTGAAGTTGCGTCGGTGCGGTGCAAAAGCGTTCGAGAATCCCATGGGAAAAAGTGACTTGATAAGCAACGGCGTCCCCATCCACGACGGTGCCCAACCATGGGACGTGGCAGAACAGGTGAATAAGTCGGCACAACGCAAATAGTACGCCGTTACTATAACACAATATGGTGTACCTTAGTTGGAGAGCGACATATAACCCTTGCCGCCAGGCATACACAGTGACGTAAATGGAAGAGGCGATGAGAGATTAAAATAAGGAAGAGAAAGACTTAGGGTGAGAGAGAGGCAGAAAAAGGCTGCCTCTCTCTCACCCTTTCCCCTGGGTGGGTCTTCCCAGACGTTCCGTCTACGTGAAGCCGCCAAAGGGTTGGGTTGCTTCCGCCAGGGGGCCATAAAGGTGTAATACACCGGCGTCGGCTCCACTGCTCCGGACACGGCTGCTTCAGGAGGCACACCTGCGGGGCACCAATCCTTACCTCTCCTAGACAACAAAACCATCGTCTTCAATGGCAGGAACTTTGTAGAATAGAAAAATCTGGAATCATAAGACGATACGTATGAGTCAGGTTAACTGTTGCAGCATTCAGCTCGAACAGCATTCATCAAAAGAAGCAAGCTATCTCTGTTCATTTTGCAATCGCACGCAGAGCTAAGCCTCGCTGTAAAGAAATGCTGAACAAAAACGAACCAGTGCGTCAGTCACGCACTGAGTAAACATAATTGCTCATGTTGCAGCATAACGGGTCATTTCGATAGTGTTTTAATGTCGCAAGCCTTGCAGCAAATACTCCGTTACAAAGGCTCATTTGTTCCTTCTCGTAGGCCACTCGCAGAAGAAAACATGGACGAAGCTGTCAATGTACATTATCTAAAAAGCTACACCAACGCTAAACTCCAAATAAGTCGTAGTAAGAATAAAGTACTGGCATTGTAAACAATCCGATAATGACGCTTGCAAAGAAGCCTGATACGACCGTTCCATTCGACTAGCTTAGATACCAAGAGTTCATTCGAACATGCACGAACTCTTAGTTTTGAACTTGTGACAGCAAATTGTGCTCAATCACTTCATCACATCATGAGGAACAATAGCAATAATATTAGCCCTTATAACTATCTGTGTTGGATTATTGCAGTGCTGGCCGAAACGTATGCGAGAGCATAGGTCGGCAAAAAAGTGCAGCTCACTCAGACACACTCAAGAAATATATATTTTGCCCTTAGAGATCACTCGAACTCATACTCACCAAAATGTTCCTCAACCGAATTCACTCGGACTCAGACTCATAGATCAGCCGGACTCACTCGGACTCAACTCACCAAAGTATTACTCACTCGGCTCACGGCCTTTTGAGTATGAATGAGTCTGAGTGAGTCGATTCGTGGGTCCTTTAGCGTATAGTTGGCTTTTTCGACCATAGTGTCAATGCTGTTTAATACCAACATCTCGCGTAATCGGTGCTCCACTTAACGACTTTTGATCTTGCAATTTGAGATATGAGTTATCACTGGTCGAAATCCCATAAGGACTTTTTTGTTGGAAGAGATGACTCACATGAGACATTTTTATCAAGAACTTCCTATGAAAGTGTTTGCCCCCCTCCTCCGTAACTCACGCCTCTAATCAATAAATATTGAGCTGACCTATGAACGCTATGGCTTTGAAATTTGTGTGAGGCGGCGGGAGTATAAACGTGAAGTGACATAAGGCTGATAGCAATGCTGAAGTTGTGTAGATAGAACCATAGGTGGGCCAAAAAATGTGGAGCTCACTCAGACTCACTCATATTTTGCGTTTAGGGCTCACTCGGACTCAGGCTCACGGATTGTTTTCTCAACCGGACTCACTTGGACTCAGATTCACTTAAATGTTTTACAACCGGACTCACTCGGGCTAAAACTCACCGAAATGTTACTCACCCGGACTCACTCAGACTCAGACTCAAGCCTCGATCGGAGTCTGTATGAATCGACGCATGAGTGAGATTGCCGACGTATGTGCGAGAGCACTGTATTTCAGTAGTCATGTGCATAAACAATATCTCACTGTTTAGTAGCGGCAACCTTAGAATTGCTGTCTAGGTTGTGTTGGCACCTTCACTGAAGGTGCAGAGCCAACCCTTGAAGAAAAAACAGTTATTGCTGAAACCACCCATTGCGGAAATGACATTCACATTACGTACGTTCTTCCCAGGCGTTTCCTTCGTGAAACCATCCCAAATGTCCCGGCCTTCTTTCTACCTACCACACTACGGGGAACTGTCGTCTGATCTCCATAAATGTGTGTCATTGTGGAAGACCCTGAGGTATTCATAGCTTAGGAGACGCCTGTTGCGAAAGTCCAAGTCCTTGAGTTTCAGCTCAATGTCCTAGTACTTAGCGAGTGCGCGCAGTGAAAGGTACGGAGGACACATAATCGCTTTGTATAAAGTGATGGTCATACTGCTGACAGATCGCTTGCCCCTCCCTTCAAGCAGCGCAAGTCTGAAGCGAATGGCGTGACTTGAGAATGGCGAAGGATGTTTAAAGACTGGACTACTTGGAGTGGAGCGCGCGCCTACGTGCCGTGGGCATGTTGGTGTAAACAACCCAGGTGACTGCAAACAATAGCGCTGTGGTCTTTTACATGTACTTCTTAAAAAAAATACACGTACAATATAAAGTCTCGTCGCGGAGAGTGTATATGCCACAAGTCTGTATATGGAGAGTGTATATGCCACAAGTGTATATGCCACGGATACATGCCACAAGTCTGGTGGATAGGGTTTGACGACGTACGCGACAGGATTCTCACATATTTCATGTCATGACCAGACAGTCGTATTCGTCAAATCGTCTTACTCTTCCATGCCGATTTTGGTCTACACCAAGTTAAGGAGGCAATGATGAGAGCACCCAGACGTAGGCGGCTAGATTAGATAGATAGATAGATAGATAGATAGATAGATAGATAGATAGATAGATAGATAGATAGATAGATAGATAGATAGATAGATAGATAGATAGATAGATAGATAGATAGATAGATAGATAGATACAAAATGCTCAAGGTGCCAAAGGTTCCCTGAGCAATGCTTCGCATTTAAAAAGCACGCGCTGGCAAAGAACGTATACTGAAAACACCCCAAGGTAATGGTCGCTGAAAACTTCAGCGTAAAAAATTCTGCGCACATCCACCGAGGACCGAATACTAGAAGCTACCGTCTATGTCACTGAAATTCAAGATCTCATCACCAACCAATGGTGATAATACCCAGAGGGAGCTCTGGTGCTGCGATCGTTCAGCCACCATTGGAATGACGGGTAGTACACGCATTTGCCTAATACTCATGCTTACGGCTTCGAACGCACTTGTGGCTTTGTTTATTGCTGTGTTTTGGCGTTCGTTTCGGTTAAAAGACTAGACCGTTGTGAACTACGTGAACAGATTTGAATTGGTGAGCCTGAAAAGGTTCAAGTGGTAAAGTGTAACTGCTGACAAAGCGGATGCAGGCGACGCGGAGCCAAACGGAGCCGAAAGAACTAAGCTTAGGTAAAAGCGTGTGCTACTCATAATTCCCATGCTGGATGAAGAGTCATGCGTTGCAGCTCCCATAGACACTAGCGCCAGTGTTCCCTCTAGTAAACATTGTAGGAAACTCTATGGATAAGGTGTGTTTGTTTATTCCAGCCATGTCAACAGCACCGTCAAGTCGACGGAAATACTAAATGGCGTCCTGACTTTCCGGTTTTGCTGAACAGCCAATCAGCGCGCACCAAAGGTGATACTTTTGCGATTGTCGCCCTTGGCGATCGTTTGAGAATACTACCCCTGGATTCCTTGGAGGCAGTCCTGGCAAGCCTTTGTTAACATGACGGATTATAGTCTCCTTTTAGACAACCGCAGAGGAACCGATCTCAAATATTTCTCGATTGTGACTGCCAGGGTGTGCGCGGTGAGCGCTGATAAGTGTGCGCGCGCATTTTTTATTTTATTTTATACAAGTACCTGCAGCGCTACGAGGGCGTTATTGCAGGGGGCAACTCGAGTAGAAATATTCACGTAACAAAATATATGTGTACACACATACAATGATGAAAATATGAGCTCAAACAAAGCGGTGCATATAGTATGGAAAAGTGGCAACACATAATTCATGCACAATCCCACCTGAAAAGAAAAGAAGAAAAAGAAAGCAAAAGCATAGGGGACAGGTATATTATTTACTTGTTTGATTACTTGTTTCCTCCTTGCCTTCTCTATTCCTTTATTTTTCATGTCCCCTTCTCCTGTATAGGGTAGCAAAGCGGGCACAACCTGATTAGCCTCCCTGCCTTTCTTTTGTCTTTCTCTCTCCCTCTCTTTGCATCTCCTGGCAGCCATTCCGTTGATGCAATTCACCATCGCTTATCTGTACTTCGCATTACCTGACCTTCTCAGCTTAATTCTTTTTCTAATTGTCACCTAGCATATCGGCTACCACCGTTTGTTCTCTGACCCACTTCGCTGTCTTCCTATGTAATAATGTGCTATGTCGCATTTTAGGGCAGCACCATTCTAGATATAGTCTTAACAGGAGTATAGTTGATTGCTTATTGTACACTGACGTTTACGAGCTTGCCAATAGACCTTTTTCAAGCAATCACAGAACAACCCGCGGGCGCGCAAAGCACTATGGGAAAAGTGTGTAGGGCGAGCCCGCCGGCTGTTCCGTCGCTTGCTGCTCGCTGGCGCCGTGGGAGCACCAAACGAATAAAACGCGTCGACGCTGGTTGACTATTATTAAATCCTAAATACTACACATGTCTGAACGCACCTGCATGTATCTCTATGCATGAAATACGAAAGGAATGATGCAGTCAGTGTACTACGTATTACCGAGCGGATGTATACCGGATGTAGCAGTTGGGCGGCATGCGAGTGGTCACTTGTCGATACATGCAGTCAAAACGTGCTATCTTGAGCAATGTGAGCTGGAACACCGAATTCGTATTTATTCAATAATTACTTGTTCACAAGCCGCTATGGCAGTGAATGCCATAGCGACTCGTGACTGGGTTTAACCAAACTGTAGAGAGGTGTTACGGGGTTCAGGTATACAGAGGAATATTTTATTTTAATTGACAAGTCGAGGGCTGTACAAAGGAGTGAGCACACTCTAAACATGTTTAAAAAAAGGGATGGGACTAGAATTCACTTGCGAGGTGCCTTGCTCTGATAATTTGCAGTTTCTTGATACAAGCTTTTAATCACAGGCGGAGCATGTTTGCGGGCAGTATACAGCCCGCGTTCAACAAATAGGTGTTTAATAGAGGAGAGGATCGACGCAATCGAATTTTTTTTTAAACGAGGAGTTGTGATGTCAGGATTACGCATGGCATTGGAAAAAAAACTTACGCACATAAGATCAGCAGTTTCCAGCTGCAAAGTGATCATAGAGGCGGGACATCCTGCGTGTCGTTGTATCGGTTTGCGAAAATTTCTTCGCATGGCAAAGAAAGATTAACACGGACGTCCTTCACCCGTAAATAATCAAGAAACTAGAAATATTGCAGTCATTCCCCATGTGTATTAGAAGTCGCATGGCCTAAAGAACGTAGGAAAGCGATGTGGGGGTAAAGGTTGTGTTTGCCGCCCCAACTAAGCTTAGTCGCATTAAGGTCACGGGGGTCTGCGGTGGGCAAAGAAAAGTACAGTCAGAGGCATGCAATTCTTTTGTAAATTGCGTAGGAGTTAACCGCAAATTTCTCTTTCTTGTGTCCACATGTTCATCGGCCAGACTGGTCGATGTATTAATACGCGCCTCAGCGAGCATCGAAATTCATTGAATGGAGCCGTCTCATCTCGCATCGCAATGTCAGTCATGAAAATGTAGTCCAATCTTGGAAAGCACAGTAATTTTGTACCATCAACCTAATCAGACAGCGCGAGAAATTTTGGAGGGATATCGTGTAACAAACAACGCCACACTTGGTGTCAGTCAACCTTCTCAGTCGTTACAAGACAAAAAATTCAACTTTATTAATCGACTGTAAGCACGCGCCTTCGTTGTATTACTTTTTGTGCCTCTTTATGACGCGTGCGACGCACTCCCTTTTTGTATATCTGTTTTTTTTTCACGTGTGCGATAAAGTTTCGGTTGTGTGTGAGCGCTGGTTTGTGCATTTCCTTCTTGTACTGCTCCTTTCATTTTTCGCTCTAAGTATTATTTCAACCTTTAGACACAGCGCCAACGAAGGCTAGTAGGCACCAGTGCTGGGCAGTGTCGAAGATACATGTATCTTAGATACTATCTTAGATACTCTTTGTGTATCTTGTATCTGTATCGCGATACGTCTCGCAAAACAAGTATCTGTTTCTGTATTTCCGATACATTCGATAATGTATCGTGTATCTTAAGATACAAGATACTGCTATCGCGACACAACCGTGCGGAACAATAGTCGCTGGCCAAACTGCGCTCCCCAAGCTGGTACTGGCGCCACTAAGCCATCTGAATAAAGCTAAAGGTAGTGTGAAACTATCTTTGCGCCAGTGGCCTCCAGTGAGAGCAGAAGATCAGGTCTGCGCGTCCCTACTGGTGGAGCATAGTCACGTGGCAGCCTTCCCGCACTCCCGACAGAAACAAGCGTGCGGACGTTTATACCCAGCCCACGTACCTTTTGTTTTGTCGATTTCGTTTCTTTTTAGTAGCGCCAATGCCACGACACTTGCTCTTAACCATTGTCCTGCGCCGCGTACTCCAATGCGTGCGGCGTCTGTTGCACAAATTCTGATGCTGCTATAGTGATGTTATTGAAGATTATATTGCGTCTTGCTTTGTAACGGAAATCTGATGCGTGCAAGAATGGCGTTGCTTGGCGTCTCGTGGTTTTTACATATAAGCGATTTGAAGGATCTCGTGGATGTAAGTTTTGACTTGCATGCAGTGAATTAACTTATATGCAAATCAGATTCTAACAACTTTAGCGCCACTGGTACTGATGCTAGATATAATAGAGCAAGCGTTTCCCTAACAGAAGATATCTTGGCCTACCGTATCTTTTCTTCCTGCTAATATATTAAAAGAATTCATGAAAACATATTCTGAATGCTAGCACAAGTGCTTTCTTAGGTGTCCTTTTTTATCCCATACATTACCTAGGTCTCTGTACTGTTTTTTTACGGACTGGTCACTGCAGTATGTCTTTTGTAACGGGCTACCTAAAAGCTTTATTATTTTGACTGTCTAATACTGTTTACATATTTACACGTTGCCAAGGCGATTTTGAAAAGAGATATATAATTATGTGGGCGCGTTGAGTGTACATTACAAAACATCCTGCTTACCGCTTAGTAAAAGAGCGAAATTGAGTTTGCATTATAACAATGAAAATTATTAGGAGCCATCTTAAAGATGTTAGGAAGGGGGCTCGAGAAACGTTGTTATACCGAATGCTCTGTTTTTCTGATGCGCGTCCTAACGAGCCGTTTCAGGCAATTTTCCATAGGCACTGAATTTTCTATTGTCTCGCCTCAACAGGTTAGTTAACGATACTTCATGCTTAATTGTCATAGCTAATAAGCGCACCGTCTGTATCGTGTTTCTGTACTCATTCGGTGCGAACGCTTGATACGGAACCGCCTCTCTATTTTACTTGTATTTGTTTTCCTGTTTGAGGCATTCCTAATTTTTTTTTACTATTAGTAATCGCCACGCAATCGGAACTATAAGTGGCAATAGCACGAATAGCGGCGGAATCCCGCGACGTTTTGTGCAACTGTACAATACGTATGAGACATTTCTCGGTTGCACACGTTCTCTCGTTGAAGAAAAATTGTTAAACGATCGCACTGTAGTGAGTATATATCAACAAAGAATCCTTTACGTCAGCAGATAAGTAGAATATGACAATGCATTGCAGTTTTACGTCTTTACGTATACACCAGGGGTCTCAAACTCACCTTGTAGCAAGCGGGCCGCAGTCACTAAATGCTGCCCCGAAAAAGCCAGCACAGTAATGTAAAGAAGGTTGAGCGGGGGGGGGGTAGAGAAGCGGTTTGAACAAGATGGCCGCCAACGCTGCCAATTAAAGGGAAGCATTTCCCATATCTCATATATAGGTCATTTCTGAAAGTAATTTGGAGTGAGGATTTGAGAAACCTACCGTCTGAAATATCGAGTTTTTGTTAATAATAATAATCTCTGGGGTTTAACGTCCCAAAACCACGTTATGATTACGAGGGACGCTGTAGCGGAGTGCTCCGGAAAGTTCGACTATCTAGTGTTCTCTAACGTGCACCGACACCGCACAGTACACGAGCCTCTAGCATTTCGCCTCCATCGAAATGCGACTGCCGCGGCCGGGATCGAACAGAGTTTTTGTTCCATGGTTATGTTTCAACACATGGTGACCACATGTCCTCACGAAAAGAATGCTTCAGACCAGTCATGTCAATGTAGCTCATGCACCTACTTATTAAGAAAAAAAAACCAAATGGGACGAAGACAGTCATATGTGCGGGCCGGGCCGCGTGCTTGAGACCCCTGGTATACACGATGCCAGTGGCGTAGGCAGAAATTTTTTTTTGGGGGTGCACCTCCTTGATCCGACATGGTGTCTCGGCAGATAAGTGTAGTCGAGTTTCATTTTGTGATCTGTATACCATGCGAAAAAAAAATTTCGGGGGGAATGGGAGCAGAGGCCCGGCGTGTCACCCCTGGTTACGCCACTTCACGATGCGTCAAAAAAATTCTCTACCAGCGTTCTAGCTCCTGTACACCTGTCCGGTGATCCGGTATTGCGCAAACGGTCTTTTATGGACAAGGCAAAGTCCGCAACGGTTTTTGCGCTGTCTTGCGAAGGCTTCTTATTCAAGTTCTCGTGATTAGATGGCAACCCGTTAGCTGGTCGGCAAGCTGAGCAGCGACTCCCAAGAATTGCAAAAATTACAAGCAAGAAACGCTGTCGCGAATTGTACAAAGAGCTGTTCTTTCAGGAAGCTAACACAAACCCCAAAATGTTGTTTCGGAATGAAACTAATTCACATTGAGCAAGAAGGGCAACATTTTGAAATAATAACAAACATTTCATTCTCCTTCTTTTTATCTTTATTTTATTTTCCCCCTAACTATGAGGAATGGAACCTGATACATTTTCGTCACCTGGTCTCACCTAAATAAATTCATAATTATATTCTCATTGTTTCCTAAACAACATTTTCATTTTGGAGCTGTTTGTTTCTTTGCCTTCCTTCGTTTCGGATTTTCAATTGTGCCTTGCACGTATATTTCTTATGTTATACTTTGCCCTTTCTGCTATGGTCATTTGGCCCACAGTATGATGTAAATAAATACATGAAAAAAAAATTGGCCACAGTTAAGAAATTTTGAAGCAGAAATTTTCGTGCATAGGCGTTTGCTGCTACATTATATGGCTTTATAAAACAAATTTGCGAATGTATCGAAGTATCTTAAGATACAATTGCCAAGTATCGTATCGGATACAATTATTGCGGCAGTATCTTGTATCTGTATCTCAAATACTTCTTGCTTGAGTATCTTGTATCGTATCCCGATACAATTCCGAAGTATCTTTGCCCAGCCCTGGTACTAGGCACCTATAGTTGGTTACATATATGGTGCGAGCGATGCAATGGGTGTATCCCATTTCCCCAAATGCCGACTACACTTTCTAGTCTACTCTTTAGATATCAGAACCTCACACTGTAGTCGTCGACAGTGTCGATGGACGTTGATTGCAAATGCATCCGTGAATCATAGACCGCTCCTGTAGTTCATAGGCAACCGAACTGTATATTTTTTATGCCGTAAGGCGCACTGGTGCCAAGAAAAAAAAATAAATAAAAGGTGACGCTTGTGAGGTGCTCAACTGGTCCAACAGCGGGAAACACGGAAATCGTCGAGAGGCCGTCGCAGCTAAACACTGAAGTTCGTGATTGAATTGTGCAGTAACATGTAGCATCTTGTCAAATTCACGGTGTCTAAGAAGTCCTGGCACGGCGCAAGCGGAAAGCTACAGCGCGAGGCCCGCCCGCTCGTTGCGGCAGCTTCTGCGGCGTACACACATTTCCCATGAGCGCTTGCGCGCCCGTCGGTGGCGCTCGTGTGCTTGAAAAAGGTATCTTGTCTGTTGGTGTTAGTCCATTGTCTATTATCATTTTCTATTGGTGAAGTTCGTAGCATGAGCCGTGAACGCGCTAAGACGTTCCCCACAGTGCGCTGGCCTGTCTCTCACTTCACCGATACCTGAAACTACCGAAGCGCTCCCTGTCGGCGCTGGTTAGTGTCATGATGCAGTACTTCATCTCACCAACCCCAGACGGCGACACCGCCCCTCGCCAACCAAGGTCACCGTTAAAGGGCTCTGTGAGAGATATAAGGCGCGTTTGTGAAGCCTCAAGCGTGACAGCGTCAGTAGCGCAATGGGTAGAGCGCTCGGCGCCTATAGTCGCGGACCGAGGGGTCGTGTGTTGGACTCCCAGGTCATCCAAATGAACGACACTTTTAACAGCGGAGTTGTGTAAGGTTTTAGCTGCGCCGAGTAGTGCGAACAGAAATTATCAGGAAGCGGCAAACGCTCGCTCCATCCTCTTCTGCATCTGCTTTGCTACCTCATGTGCGTCAAATTGTCGAACGTCGAACGCAATGACTAGGACGGGCGAGCCTCTTACGATCCACGGAACTAAAATCACGTATTATCACGTAATAAGTAGTCACGTGTCTAAAGATCACGTAAAACCTAGTCACGTCTCTACAATCACGTAACATCGCGTAAAAACTTGTCAGTTACTAATATCTCGTAACCGCACATAGCATTATTGAAGTAACTAAAATTACGTAACGTGACGAAACAATTATTCAAGCGACTAAAATCACGTAACGTCACGAAACAATGACTCACGTCACTAAAAAGTCAGTTTCGGCGCAAGGTCGAAAATGAATGCGATCGCAACAAATTGCAATGTCACGCGAAGAACGCCAAGCAGCTGGAAACGTGTAGTACGTTGCTTAAGCACGAAGGATGCACGAAAATAGCGCACACAGGGCGAACGCGAACTGAAATTTTAACAGCTCGACAGTTAAAGCGCGCTGCTCCCTCTCTCTTTCACTCTTTTTTTCCTTTTCTTGCTCTCCTTTTTTTTGTAACATCTTTCTTCTATCATCTTTCATCCCCCTTACCCCTTCCCCCAGCACAGGGTAGCCAGCCGGTCTAAGAACTGGCTAACCTCCCTGTTTTTCCGCTTGTTTCTTCCTTCCTTCCTTCAAACACAAAGAAAAACGCGCGAATCCAACGCACATGTATACACAGGACGAGTGCGAACTAACAGCTGTGTTTGGGCAGCGCGCTCCTTTCGGAAATGCGGCCGCTGCAGCAAGCAAAGTGACACTCATGCACTAACAAAGAAAACGAGCCCTTAAGAGTCATCTTTCCTTCATTCATAGCAAGGGTCTCGTTCTGGCAGACTTGATGCCTTCAGGTAGTATGCGAGGGATTATTGGTCAGCTGCCAGCTCGTAAAAAGATCACGTGCTATTTGACGCCAGAAAGGCAGAAAAAGAGTGTTCCACACTCGCCGCCATGGCTGCGATTGGCGCTGACTAACACTCGAAGGTTTAAATGCACATATATACCCCATAAAGTGGACGGGAGGATGACCGCCGCCGTAGCTGAGTGGTAGAGCATCGGACGCGTTATTCGAAGGTCGCAGGTTCGGTCCCTGCCGGCGGCAAGTTATCTTTTCGCCCACTTTACTTTCTTCACATTTATATTCTAAATACTACAGATAACACCCCCTATACTTTCTTTGGCGTTATTGTCTGTAAGTTCTCATTAATATTGTGTCTAACAAAGAAAACGAGCCCTTAAGAGTCATCTTCTTTCCTTCACTCATGCACTCGGTAACTTCAACGCAAGCTTTCCGGTGAGAGCACAAGACGAAGAAACTGCCCCAGTACAAGATAATCACGCTCGCGCGGGCGACTAGGCCATGTATAGGACAAAATAGAGGTCTTAGCGGAGAGCGCGCGTCGCAGCGAGCAGGGCGACGAACTTTAAAGCGCGTGTCCTTCGTGCTATCTCGCCGGTAATACAGACAACACGCTGAAATGCCCTCGAGATATGCGTACCGCCACCGGTAAATGTTGTATAGCTCGCCGTTAGTACGCTGAGGAACGTACTCTCCGCGGCCTAGCACTTTAACGCCGCGCGCTGAGGAGCAAGGGGCCACCCGTTCGAATACGCGCTTCGGAAAGTATATTTCTGAATTTACTTTCTTTGTGGCCTATATATATATATATATATATATATATATATATATCTATGTATTTATATATATGTATAGACGGCCGAGAGTGTATACAGAACTAGCCGAGAGTGTCCATATAATTGCTCTCGCAATAAAGTAACTGGTCCCGTAACTAAAATCACAATCACGTAACAGCCACGTAACAGCCTTTTAGACACTCATGTGACTAAATGTCACATAACAGCACCTAACATCTAGCCATGTGACAAAATAAAGTAACATCTATTCAATCGTCTAAAATTACATAACAGCTAGTCCCCCTAAATAACAAAACCGCCCAACAGTGCCTAACATCTAGTCACGTGACTCAAATCGCATAGCATCACGTAACAACTAGCCACGTGGCAAAATCACGTAAAATCTCGTCACATAAAAGGGACAAATACGGATGTGACGTAGCTCAAGTACCATGTAGTCGCGTGGCTAAAGTCCCGTAACACCAGGTAACATCAATACATGTGACTAAAAATCACATCGCCTAACATTCACTCACGTGACTAAATATAACGTGATATCACGCAACGACAGTCATGTGACTAAAATCACGTATCGTCACGGAAGAAGTACTCACGTGACTAAAATCGCGCAACAACTAGTCACGTGACTAAAATCCCGTATTATCACACCCCACTGGCAATTCTGCGCGCACGCGCTTTAGGTTTAGGCGCACGTACCCCGCCTGCCTCTGCGTGAGAGTGACGTGGTGTTTATGCGTCGAGCCACTACATATGGAACAGCCGCGTTGACCGCGTGTCTAAAAGAGGAACGGTTAATAACCGGCGGTGCTTGAACAGGTGTCGCGATTGTAGATGTGGATAAGGGTGAGAGTATATATTGCTGGCCATCAGAGTACGACTGAACGCGTACGCTTCAATCGACGTGACGAGGCTGCTGACTTCACTCATCCGCAGGGCAGTTTGCGTGTAGCTAAGTAGGCAATGCCAAATATAAGAGGAAAAGTGGCCCTCATAACCGGTGGGTACAAGGAGTGCTTTCATTTGATGAAGTGTGCGTGCGTGTGTGTATGCGTGGAGATATATATTGCGTAGTAGCGGTGCCAACCAAAAGTTGCAATTTCAATGGACATCCCTAATTTTCCTTCATTTGTATGGCTGTAGCTCTTTTGCGGCCAGTGACGTGAGTAAATTGCGCCTTGCTTCAGCGGTGTTCAGTAACAGTGATAGTTTGCTGCAGTGACATAACATACGTAGTCACAAAGGCGTTTAAGAATAACAAATGGAGAATAGTAGAACGCTAAAAGCTTCTGCGTCTGACGACATCTGTAAATCGGTGTCCACGGGTGGTTCTAGTCGCGCTCGATTGAAAAAACATGAAATCACAGTGTCCTAAGGCGACTCGAAGACGAAAACCATCTTTTTTCTTCTCAGTCGACGCATTAGGGTGCCTACATGAACGGCCGGTGATGTAGGCTCCCTGGATGTAATTATCCTGACCCGCTATCCTCCGAAAGCTTTGTGCGCCTAGCGTGGTTTCGCACTGCCTGCAGGATCGGAGGCGCCTCACCTAGTTTTGTAGTGCCTCCGTGATCAGCCCACCTTTGAACTGATAACTCTTTAACGTCCCATAACTAAGGTATGATTATGAAAGACGCCGTAGTGGAGGGATCCGAATATTTCGACCACCTGAGGTTCTTTAACGTGCGCCTAAATCTACGTATACCGACTTGAAGCATTTTCGCCTTCATCTAAAATGCGGCCGCCACGGCCGGGATTCGATCCCGCGTCCTGCAGGTCTACGGTCGAACACCATAAGTACACCACCGTGGCGGTTCCCACCTTTGACCAAGCTACGATTTCATGTGCCATAACTAAGGTATGATTATGAAAGACGCCGTAGTGGAGGGATCCGAATATTTCGACCACCTGAGGTTCTTTAACGTGCGCCTAAATCTACGTATACCGACTTGAAGCATTTTCGCCTTCATCTAAAATGCGGCCGCCACGGCCGGGATTCGATCCCGCGTCCTGCAGGTCTACGGTCGAACACCATAAGTACACCACCGTGGCGGTTCCCACCTTTGACCAAGCTACGATTTCATGTGATGACGGTGTAAACGGTGACCACAGGAGCGGAGGAACGATATTGCTGAACCAGAATCGACGCCAGCAGGAAAGACGAGCCGTGGCTTCACATGAAACTACGAAGCGCCGTCTTTATTTTCTTGTCTTGATGTTGCGCGCTCACCCGTTTTGTTCCCCGCCCAAAGGAGGGCGCTACAACGGCATCATGTGGCGTTACGTGAAATGGCGTCGCGCCAGAATATGTGACGTCATGATGACGTTATATGGTGGTGTCATCAGGTGATGATGATTTTTAGTACCACTAGTTCCCGACGCCGCCGACGACGCGGAACGCCGACGGTCAAATTTCGTGTTTAGTGAGCCATATAAGGCTTTCGTCTCAATAATTATGAGCGTGGTGTTGCAACGCTGGTGAGATATGCCTTCAGTGCGCAGGTTAGCTATGCAATGGCCCTCTTCTTCGCGGCAAAGCGACTGGGCAACCGAAGTCTACATATCCAGTGGAAAAGGAAAAATTGTGTCGAGACAGTGGTCAGAGAAATGAGCGTATAGAGCATGAGATGGACGATTTGCAGTGTTTTCATTCTCTATGGTGTTGTGCGTGATAGTGATGTGAGGCGAAAATAAATGTTCTTAAAAGGTTTTATGCGTAGAATAAGCATGAACGGGGAAAAACAGATTCTGATAGTCCCACTCGCGAGCTGCCACCGGTTTGAGGGTGCCGTAGAGCGGCCTGACTAAAGTGGCACACAGACGAGCACAATATTTCTTCGGCGACGAATCGACCGCCCCATTGCTGCTGCTGCTGCTGATGATGATGATGAACGGCGGTCGATGACCCAATATTACAAGGCAAAACACGAACTGTAAATTTTATAAAGCTATTGCAGCAACAGAGGTTCTGCTGCATCTGAGTGACAACTGTCCTTTGATTGGCGCAGCTTAATCATAGAAACGACCAAACTAGACAAGCTATAGGCGGCACAGCATGATAAAATCTGGCTGGCATAGGCTTTGACGTTTACGATGATGACATTGCTCGGAACAAGCAACGCAGTGTGTGTGTGTGTGTGTGTGTGTGTGTGTGTGTGTGTGTGTGTGTGTGTGTGTGTGTGTGTGTGTGTGTGTGTGTGTGTGTGTGTGTGTGTGTGTGTGTGTCAGAGAAAGGTTTCGATGCGATGGAACTTCATAGCGAAACCAGCGTGGCCGCAGATGACGTCGTGGAGCGAGAAAAAGTACACGGGCTCCTTTGCCGGTGCTAATTTTCTTGTGAAGCAGATCGATCGTGCAGCGAAACACAACTTTCAGTCGCATTCCTCTTACCAGTGGAGATTGGAGATTATAACCCAAGGGCACCATGCCGTGATTTCCGGGAAATGTTGACTTGAGAAAATGTGGAGCAAATGCAGGCAGGATGCTCATCAGAATTTTCAGCATCAGACTCAACTGTCGGTTTAGGAAGGCTTAGGGAGCAATGTGTTGGTTGACGCAGTCAGAGTGTCGGCTGCCACTCTCGTAGCATGCTATGCCCTCTTCAGCTCCCGTATGCCCTCTTCAGCTGGAGTGATCTTGTGCTTCAAAATAAAATTTAACAAATAAAAAAAGACAAGGAAAAGGTAAAGGTAACAAGTGAGTATATTTATCGCTCCTGACAAATCAGTAGCGACAGCGACTCTCAGTGAGCGAAACATGATGGCAAAAACGACTGCAATACACCTTTGCCCCCTAACTGTGTAGTACCGTTCTTAGCGTTGCTGTTTAGATGCGACTTGTTTATTTATGTAAAATACTCTTACAGCCAAACGCTGTAACAGAGAGGAGTGGTTCATACATGTGTATTGTACAATATCATACAAGGCAGCTTGAAAAGATGAATGGTCTGGGTTCAAGGCTGTTATGACGTTGAATCAGCACGGCGCCTACAACAATCCCGCTGACATCTCTGGGACTCGCTGCGCAGCCGAAGGATGAAACGGCGTATTGCTCCTGAAGTGTACACAATCTTGAACTTCCATACGGCTTGTCCACTGTGGTGCCTTCTTTTGAGGAGTACGCTCTTGTGAGGCAGCACAATCACTGAATAGGCTTTATAAGCATACTTAAGAAACTTGCTAAAGCACGATTATGTAAAGTACCTTCAAGCTTCTCGGCTCTCTGAGAGATTGCGGCTGATTGAAGTAACCGAGAGCGGTGAATTTAGGTGGCTCTGGCTACAAGTGGCATTCATTTCGGTAGTGAAAAAAGAAAGACGCAAGGGACAACACGTAGACATGCCGTCCCGTCTACGTGTCCTCTCTTGTGTGTGCGTCTTTATTTTTTTAGGGGCGAAGCTCCTTATAGCGGCATTTCTGCGTTCCTAATAATATCGAAAGCTTAAGCCTCATCTCGACAAACTGCGGTCTAGATTAGGAGTTATATCTAGTTATCTTGTCGAGATATATTTTCCGTAGGAACAGCGGGAAAGTTGTTGGCTCTTCAGGAAAAAAAAGAAGGTGGGATTGGTGCCCGGTACGTACGGTGCGCAATCTGAGTAACTGGGGGAATAAGAAAAAATAGCACTTCAAAAATGTCTGTGAAGCAAATTCCGGCACCGCACACGTCGCTGTCACTCTGTTTAGTAAACCCGCCCTGCGCGGACAAAAAATACCGCTGTATCTCCCTCTATCACAGACTTCTACTGCGACAACTGCTACATTCTTTTTCTCGTTTTGGCAGTCGTCGTCTCGCTCACTTACCCCTACCGCGCATATAACGTCTGTACTCTGCATACTCGTGCTTCAAAAGAGATAGAGACAAATGGTACTGTCACTGCCTGGATTGTTGCAAAAAGGCCTGTCGGTCACTCGATTATGAAACAGAACATGGCAATAGGAGTGTTACTATGCGAGAGCAGGAATAAAATCTGTCAAGAGCTAGTGAATGCACATGGCTGTTTCCAAAGGCTGTTTAGGCTACCTAAGGCCAGTGCACAATCACGTGCCGTAGAGCTGAATTCAGGCAATAATGATGTGAAGAGTTGAAATTACAAAAAAGAATCAGTCGTTGCTTCGAACGGAGCTGATGGATTTTCCACACGATCATATTAATTGTCACCCCACTGTGTTGGTACCCCTCAGTGCAAAATATATAATGTCCTCGTTGCAATTCTCGGCGCTGCTTTTCATCTCTGACTGTATGTAGCCCAGAGGCGGAGAATGTCTTAGGAGCATGCTGAAACATTTAGCCTTGCGCAAACCACACAAGGACAAGAAAGGAACACTTAAACAGACAAGCGCAATCTAACAACCTACGATTTGCAGGTGACAGTGTTCTTCAGAAATGGTGAGGACGAATCACAAAAGACGGAGCGAGGGCCTAAACCAGGGCTCTCCAACTCAACTCAGCTAGCGGGCCGACTTCAAGAAATATTTAGCCTCTCGATGGGCCGGGATGGTGAAGAAGGTCGGAGCGAGGGGTGGGAGGGGGTGAAGATGGGCGGGAGAGGGGGCTGATCAAAATGCCGCCTAAAGCTGCCATTTGAATTCACGCAATTACCAGATCTCATATATGGAACATTTTGAAGGGTATCTGGCGTGAGGATTCGAGAAACACATCGATACCTGTGTCCAGAGTAACTCAATATTGAGACTTTCTTCCATATGTTGCATTATATAGTGACCGCATGGGGCGCCTCACGAAAAAAAAGAATACTTGATACCAGTCCTATCTCTGCAGCTCACCCGAAGAAATAGCTATTTATCGCAATTTAACGAGTAAATATTGCGAGTTCCATTTAGCAAAGTTTCAAGCATTTTATTTCTCGTGAAGCCGCGGGATGCTAGCGAAGCGTCCGCGGGCCGCGTGTTCGACACCCCTGACCTGAACCTAGAAGGTGCTAAAGTGGAGTTGATTAGAGATATGGAAAATGCAATGATAATGTCTCCTGTAAGGCGTGCTCCTGTAAGGCGTGCTTACAGGAGATATTCCCAAATATGGCCCGGCATTCTATTACTGTCCATAAAGCGGCATGTCTGTGCCTATTTTATAGTCCCAGCAATTGAACATGGGTTGCCAGATTGGAGGATAACAAAAAAACTCGAGAAAAAAAAAGTTCAGAGCAAAGCCACTGGCGATAGAACGAAACAACTTGGGCATAACATTAGGGACATGAAGAGAACGCGCTGGATTCGAGTGCAAACAGGGCAAGCCTAGATTCTAGCTGAACTTAAGAACAGTGGACCTGGCCAGGGCACACAATGCGAACGACAGATAACCGCCGGTCAGTTAGAGCTACGGAGGGACAACAAGGAATGGTAGACGTAGCCTAGGACGCCAGAGTGTTAGGTGGAGCAACGGAATCGGCATGTTCGTTGCCAGAGAATGAAACAGGTGGTGGTGTTCTCTTTATTACACTCAAAAGGTTGAGATCAGTGCGAAGACTTGTTGCGCTGTGTTAGAGGAGACCGGCGGGGTTCCCTTGAGACACCGCAGCCTCAAGCGCGCTGGACGAGCCGGCGTTAGGCACGCACAGGATAGGGCAAAGTGGAGGTCATTTAAAAAAGCGTTCGTGCTGCAGCGTACACGAAAACATTAGGCTGAAATTTTTCATGCTGATGATGACAAGAGATTTGCAGTCCACAATCTCTGATCAAGACTGTGACATTAGCCGGGCATAAAATTTAACATGAGATTTGCATACTAATGTTTCATTCCCATGTCGGTGTTCTAAATGCACATCGCAATT
Source organism: Rhipicephalus sanguineus (assembly GCF_013339695.2). Lineage (NCBI taxonomy): Eukaryota > Metazoa > Arthropoda > Arachnida > Ixodida > Ixodidae > Rhipicephalus > Rhipicephalus sanguineus. The sequence goes on along the minus strand of NC_051179.1, from coordinate 147,557,939 downwards.
CGATGAATGCGAAAATAAGCAAGTACGAAACGAAAAAGAAGCTTCGTCTTAGCGTCGAATGTTATTCACATATTGCTGGTATTAGCCCCGAGAACGAACACTGGAAGGCGCGGCAGTCGCGGCGATGTGACGTCGCGGCAAGGACTCGCTTGCTCCGCGGCTGAGGATCGCCTTTTTCCGCTCCCGCGGAAGAAGGCGATCGGAATACTAAATAGTAGATATATAGGAACAATTCTTATACTCAATAAGTGTCGTAATTGCAAATAATAGCTGCAAATAAAAAGCATGCTTTCACACTAATAGCACACCCATAAATGTAGAGCTTTACGTGTCCCAGTCAACCTCCCTCATGTTCGATACCAGGGGCGTAGCCAGAAATTTTTTTCGGGGGGGGGGGTGGAGTCAACCATGCTTTATGTATGTTTGTGCATGCGTTTGCATGTCTGTGTGTATATATACGCAAGAAAAATTTAAAATTTTCGCGGAGGGGGGTTGACCCCCCCCCCCCCCAACCTCCCTGGCTACGCTCCTGTTCTATACCATGTAGCTTTACGTGCACCTTCATTTAAATATCAGCTGTCATGCAAAATCCTTAGCTTTGGCTAGTACAGCAGCTAATACAAACTGTGCTTGAGAATTCAAGATTTATTTCCAGTACCAACACTAGCTATACACAAAAACATTCTGTAGTAGTTCAAGCATAAGTGTTGCAGTTTTTTTTCAGAATTAGCAGCTCATATAGCGCTCACATAAGCATGCAGATAAACACGTCTAAATGTGCAGCTATTATTCTTTTTTACAAAGAACTGCACGAAATAAACTGGCACAAGGAGAGAGGCACGGACAAGCGTCTTCCTTGTGCCAGTTTATTTCGCGCAGTTCTTTGTAGTCATGAATTACCAACTTGCCCAGCGATCTATTCTTCGATATTATCCTTTACATGCAGCCCGCTTCCATGGCAGTTACCACGGCACACCATCTGTCAGACATCGTGCCACATGAAGGGTATTCGCATAAGTACTAGATTTGTCCTTCACTAAATGTTGAGACTTGAAATGTATTTGTTCTTCTTCTGGCATCACTTCAAAACATGACCTTTCCCTTGCAGTGTTGAGACATATATTTGCAGTGAGTTAGGCATTGTGTCCAAACCCATCACTGTGCCAGACTGGCACTTATTTATGTATGCATGGGTCCCTTATTTCCATTCTGTGCTCCAAGCCCTTCCCTTCACCCATTACTGTAGAACTGTGGCATTTAGGTGTTTCATCTGGCAACGCTAATTGTTGTTACATTTTGTGCCATTTCTTCGAGTACCCATGCCATTATTTAGTGCATTAAGTGAATAAAGGAACATGTTATGCTGCTGCACAGCTGCACACTGAGCAGAACAATCAGATGCAGAGCCATGAGAGAAAATATAGAGAACATTGTCACGGTACAACGCAAACAAAAGACAGTGAAAAGTTCTACAAGAGTAGGACAGCTTGTTGACACAAAAAATGGCAGGCGTAAACATGTATATAACAAGACTGAAACTTGGGCTAGTTGGTTGTCCTTCATGATGAACCAGCAGCACAACCACACACGGACAGAGGAAAGGTACACGAAACACAGCACTCTGTTGTGTGCCTTCTTTCCTATGTCCGTGTGTGGTTGCACTGCCGGTTCATCATGAAGGACAAACATGATGTCTTAGGCAAAATCCCAAAGACCCACTAGGCATTGATGTTCATTGATGTCGCCATTGTCTTTCTCACCTGCAGAGCACACATGTCAATACATATACAATAGGATGCATCGTAAGGGTTTTTCACCTATATGCTCTGTTGCTGGAGTAATAGGGCATTGTGTGAACAAAATAATGAATGTAAAAATGAAATCACCGTAATATACATGCCATATTCCTTATTGCCCAATTCTCAACCTCCACGTGTTCCACTTCAGCACCTGTGCACATAATGGCCCCCTAAAGGATCTCGGCAGTTGTTTCCCTGAAATAGTTTTGAAAGCTGCTATTGGATCATATTAAGCTAACTGGATCTCATGAACGTATCCTTTCAAACAAATAAGGGGGCAGTCCACTTGTTATTTTCTAGCAAGCTGCCTTAGCAATTTGGCCTTGAACGTGTGCACTTTCCTTGTAGTTGTGTCCCAAACAGCAGTCAGTGGCCTATCGGTTATCAGTAAAAATTTTGTTTATGAACAGTCTTACAAGTTCAGTAATGCAGCACTGTAATGGATGTATCATTCTGACATATAGTTTATGCATTCAAAACTCTTCAGTTGAAATTCCTAACCAGTTTCTCTATCAGTAATGACCACAATTGCTATTCGACTCTCGGTATTATCATCTGCATGCATGGACTGATGCATTCTGCAATGCTTTAATCATGCATCTTATCACTGGCCCCGTGATCTCACAAGTCACCTGTGTCCTTCTCTAGACAGTAACAGCTATAAATATTTTGCATAACTTAACTAGTTTTTTTCCAAACAGCATGACTTACCTCTATTTGCACAGTCACTAAGCCTGAACACACAGTACACACTTTTGTAGTTTGACATATTTTATTTTCAATTACAAACAAAACTGTGCAACAATGTATACACGAATACAGCGTTTGTAAACTATTAGGTGAATCTTACACTTTTACAGAAACAAGGGAAAAAAAGAACTGCGAAAGAGGTAATCAAATAATTGAACAGAACGATTGTTGTTTTTTTACGCTTCAGGGGTTTCAGGCCTTCTCATCTGACGAGAATTAATTGATAATGACCTAGCTTGAGTTTCAGCACGCCTATACGTAAGAAATCTCTACTTTCTTGCAGAGTGCAGGTCAATAAATACATGGAAAATTGCAACACATAAATGGCAGGTGCGTAAGATAACACAGAATTGACTAGAGTAACAAAGAAGTATTGCAAGTAAGTGGGCCTTGATCGACGCCATATATGTAGCCTTGGAAACAGACGAAGGGCTTGAGGTGTGCTTCCTGCCTGTTTCTGGCACTTAATTAGCAATATATGAGTATAATACACAGTGAAAAAAAATCTGTTCTATATCATGAGCTGTGTAGTGCCCGTAGGCACTATTCTTTATCACAAATGTATGACTAAACTAGATACCCTCTATATTAGTAGACCTGAAGTTTGAGGACGCAGCTTTTCTGTACGTAGTAGCTAATAAAATTTCAAAACATGGGTATCAGCTGTGCATGAACGACAAGTGATATGCTAATATAATGCCCTAATAAATAGGACTTTTCATAGTACATGCATCAGAAATAATATGATGACTGTGTATGTTATACTCCGAGGAAACCTACAAAATGAACAATGAATATGTATATATGAACACACACACATACACACACACACACAGTTATTATTGCACATGATGTCTGCCACAGATTCCAATGCTAGTGTACCTGCTACTCAGGTATCCTCAAAAGAAAGAGCATTGAAAAGTGCCATGAACATAAAACAAACTTAAATGTCTCTAAAGGTTGTGAAAATTCAGCTAGCCAGCAGCCTAATCTACCCAGCCTAACAATGTAACAAAAAACACAGAAACAAAATAAAACTGTACAAAAAAGGACATAAGTTAGGCGTTGTCCTTGGGCTTGTCGAGAATCTTCAGCAGTTTACTGCTTGCCCAGCAACGTGGAAAACTCTCTTCCTTGTGCAGCAAACTTTGAATTAGTCCCAATGTTCGGGCGAAAGCAGGTAACATCCTCTATGTAATGTATGGTCAAACACAAGAAAAGTGTCTTTTCAAGCGTGCAGTCATCTTTCAGGGTAACACGCTCGTCCTCAGCACAAAAAAAAAGCTTTGTTGCCGAGCTCCAAACAATCATGGGCCCTGGCAACCCATGGACATCTGCAAGATACTGGAAAAAAGTAATAAAAACTAATATATGTTTTATGTTCTGCACAGCACATCTTCATACAAAAAGCTAACAATTCAGAGGTAGTGGATGGATGAATGCCAGTACTAAAATATTGCAAGCTTTAGATGCAAAACCGCGCATAAATTAAGATTTTTATGGGCGTGGTTTATGCCACAGTAAATAAATCAGTTTCAGCCACCCCGATACGCAGCTATAGGTGCCACGGCTTGAAATTTTGCTAATGCATTCAAAGCAGCCACAAGTACAACGTCAGATCTAACAAGTGTATAAGCAAACGTTTCTTTGTGTTTCGCACGCAATGTTCATATCATATATCTGTTCCATGAAAATGGGTAAAAACAGCAGCCAAATGAGTGTGCTGAGACCATAAGTTACGGAAAGCAGAGCCTTGGCTTGCTTCAGTAGTAGGCTGAAATGGAGGCCTGAAGCCACCTCTCAATGATGACATATCACAGGTGGTGACAGATGGCATGTGTGTTGGGCATGTCCTTTTGCACTAAACTTGAGTGCTGTAGTGTCACGCTCACAGGGCAAACCTGGAAAAATCTGGTTTCTGTTTCTGTTGGGAAATTGAAGTACCACAGGACAATCAAAAAGGCCCGAATGGATTGCCTACATTGACTTACATGATTGCTTATGTGTGTACGCCTTTGTGCATACAGATGTACTTGAACTATCTTAAACTATTTTAAACAAAGGAATTGACTAGGCCCTATTTCAGAAAAGGAACTCTGCTACAAAAAGGTGGACGTAGCGACAGAGTCCACATTGAAAAACTAAAGGCCATGTCCACACTAGGATACATAGCAGTTCCCACTCATCATGTAAGGTGGCTACGCATGTAAGGTGGCTACGCATAGGCTAGTATCAATATTCTTTGCAGCACCAAGGAAACAAACTTCAATCTACATGGATGTTTTAATACTGAAATTTGACATATTATCTTTCGTTGAGTGAATGATACAAATTACAATCAAAATCAATGTCACAGTACTTTAACAGCCTCAAAGGGCCCACTTTGTGTACAGAGATGCATGCAGTGAATGGTGCTGTTGTATATAGACTAATATACAACTTTGCAGGTCCTTTCGGCTGACAATGCACACGTCTGAGAGTCGTGCCACCACCTGCTTATTGAATATTGTCTTTCTTTCATTGAAATTAAAGCTCTTTGGCAGAAAAAAAAATTATTGTATTCAAAAGTATTTTGTGTTTGCATATAGCATAATTGGGCATAAAATTACCCTGAATATCTCCTTTCAACGTGGTCTTGACAAACATGTATTTGTCGTCTGGTCAGACCACGGTGTTAGAATAGGTTAGGTGTACCGACGTTCCGCCTCCGCCACGCAGCCTCCTCGCCAAACATAGGGACTCGCTTCGCGTTTTTTCCGACAGGCTGCGCTGGGTGTATCGAGGCTTCAGGTCAGCCGCTTCAACGGGGGCCGCGTCGCTTACAAAGCTGCATTTGCGACAACTCTTCAACTGCTGGCCGTTCCTTTTTTATCAGGGTAACCGCACATATCAATCTGATTTGAAAGTAAACGCACAACACCAAGAAGTTCAGTGGCGGTAGCCAACAGATGGAAACACATAGGAAATATAGCCTCTGCGAACAGCGATAATGAATTTACAGGTGAACACGAATTTCAAAAATCTTTTAGCTCGTGCACAAATAAGGCCACCGGGCAAATTGGTTGAGGCCCCCGCGACAAACTGGGTTAATAATAACATCTGGTGTTTTACGTCCCAAAACCACGATATGATTATGAGAGACGCCGTAGTGGAGGGCTCCGGAAATTTCGACCATCTGGTGTTCTTTAACGTGCACTGACATCGCACAGGCCTCTACCATTTCGCCTCTACCGAAATGCGACCGCCGCGACAGCGGAACACCGTGCCCACGACCTTCGAACACCTTAGCCACTGGTCCACCGTGGCGGACCCGAACTGGGTTAGTCAAAAAGAAAAAGGTATTCCCTGAAAAAGAAAGCGGGGGTGAGGGGGGTTGACGTCTCTCTATATGATGCTTGTAAGAAGAAAGCAACACATTTGACAATGGTAGGTTAGAAATTCCTTTCATGGGTTGTCGTTGTGCATGCACCATATCGCATGGATTCAAGCAGCCGCCCACGGTGTTAGTTATTGTTCAGCCGCCTTTGAAACGTTTACACGTGCTGGCTGGCGCGTGTTAGTGAAGGTTAACGTCCGTTTACCGACCAATCCATCATGACTCACCATGTGCCATTCTGATTCTGCCTCTCGTTATTCGTCACAGATATGCTGTTTGTTGCAGTAGCAGAAGTAGAACTTTGTACCCTGCTCTGGGTGCACAAACGTGACATGGTCGTGCCCGTTTCCTTTTCAACATCCTAACCATTTGCTTTCCAGTTTTTCTTTCGGGAATGACAGGAATTGGGAGTGACACCATATTCCGTGACGTCACTGTCTGACCCGTTAAAACTAACACGCCAAACCAGACGAGGCCCCATTCGTGCACATACGTTCGCCATTCGAAACGCCTGCCGCCTAAATGCTAACCTATTTGAAATAGCTTATCCTTGTTCATCGTGTCCTTATTTACACAACTTATATTGTGCAGATGGGCAAGAAGTGCTGTTTGTCGCGATGCATCTCGGGCTACAAATCGTGCATGGAGCAAATTTGCTTTTTCGCTGCTCTGAAGGGTAGTGACCGCTTGAAAATGTGGCCACTGCTATTCCACGGAAAAATCGCGAGTTGCAAACAACAAATTTTTTTGTGAAAAACATTTTGATGCGCGATTTGTCACCAAATCATGGGAAGCGCTATTTAAAAGGAAACGTTCTTGTGAGGAAACATTCTTTCGTATCATTTAGGCGCACCATACAATACTCGAGCTAAAGCAGCTTTTTCAGGCAAAAATATGTAAAATTCGTAGATTGTGCCAATACTGTGATAGAATTCGTGGCGCACCATAAAGTATATATCTTGCAGTCTATTCATTTCGAATATGTCAAAGAGCGGCTTCGTAGTCATCGGCCACAAGCTGTCGCCCACTTCATTGCATTGTCTTTCAATCCTGTATTTTCCGACGTGGGAGCGGCGCGTCACCTGCTAGTGCACGCCCCGAAAGACATGGAGTTATTTTATTCCATTACATCAAAGCATCCGTCTTCTCGCAAATGTTTGCAGAAATTGAAAATAAGCGGTTCGTAGTAAAAGATTCTGAAGGCTCACTTGATCTCATATGCGAAATGCCCCTTAACATGACACCTGCTCTTTATATGATGCTGACCGCAAATACATTAATTAATATTTCGAGGGCAAATGAAGGGTGAATTCAACACGCGTCACGCAACCGCAGATTTACATTTGTAGACAAATGCGGGCACGATCGCCTAGGCCACGGTGTTGCCGAGGCCGAAGGTGGTGTTTATGAGCTTCACGCCGCATGCCGAACCGTCATGCATAAAACACTACGAAGTCCTTATATCTAACTTATGTATATGATATTACAATACCACACAATCCTCACAGGGCCTTGCGACATTGCTAAACACGCTAAAACACCGAATGTTAGAAGCGTCAGGTTTGTGCTGGGTATAGCCAGGTGGCCACCTAAAGTCACTGGAACGGGAAAAGTACCGCGACCATCCTGCGCGCCGCCATATTTGGTCCAGCGCGGCCGAAGCGGCGGCGGTACGGTGCTGATTTCACGTGGAGTAACGCATGTTTTACTCATTGCGTGCGCTTTTGCAGCCCCGAATGAAGCATACCGTTGTTCTCTGACTGATTAGGAAAGAAATAGCGGCAGTTTTCACTTGCCTACATGCGCACGCACGCGTACTAACGCGATAAAGAAATGCGAACTGCGCAGCGTTTACGCGCTCGGCTGTCTGCATTTATTAAATGCGAAGCATTTCTTAGCGAATTTCTGCGACTTTGTACGTATCTATCTATCTATCTATCTATCTATCTATCTATCTATCTATCTATCTATCTATCTATCTATCTATCTATCTATCTATCTATCTATCTATCTATCTATCTATCTATCTAGCCGCCCCCGACTTTGTGCTGTCCTGGCTGCTTAGTTAATGGAATGTACACCAAATTTGGTATGGCATAACATGACTGTATGACGAATATAAATTACAGGTGATAACATGAAAATATTGACATGCATTCCATGCTTATGGTGCGCTCGCGGCCGCTTCGATAGCTTGATGCACAACAAAATTGGTAATTGAAATGGTATAGCGCATTACGGGAAAGAAGAAACGGCCTAGCAGACCGACACAAGAGGACAGAGCGCTAACTTCCAACTGAGCTTTATTGTCAAAATGCATCAAATATGTAGACTTGCGCAAGCATACAAAAACACCCTAACGCAACGCCAAGATTACACACCATCGCACCGTCACACACCACAAATTCACAGACGGTTTCCCTGATTAAGAAAGGCCACTTCATGTTCAGATAAAGCCAAGGAAGGAGCGCTGATACACGCGATGCCAGCTCTGGCTATACAATGCGCTTCTATTATTTCTCGAGTGATTTGTGACGGGTGCTTTTTTAACACTTCACATTGATCAAACATGGGGGAACATCCACAATCGCGGCAGTGAATTCCAATATGGCCCTGGATTGCTTTGTGAACATTGTAATGGTGCTCTTTTAGCCTTTCATTAACGCAGCGTCCCGTGAAAGGCTAAAAGAGCACCATTACAATGTTCACAAAGCAATCCAGGGCCATATTGGAATTCACTGCCGCGATTGTGGATGTTCCCCCATGTTTGATCAATGTGAAGTGTTAAAAAAGCACCCGTCACAAATTACTCGAGAAATAATAGAAGCGCATTGTATAGCCAGAGCTGGCATCGCGTGTATCAGCGCTCCTTCCTTGACTTTATCTGAACATGAAGTGGCCTTTCTTAATCAGGGAAACCGTCTGTGAATTTGTGGTGTGTGACGGTGCGATGGTGTCTAATCTTGGCGTTGCGTTAGGGTGTTTTTGTATGCTTGCGCAAGTCTACATATTTGATGCATTTTGACAATAAAGCTCAGTTGGAAGTTAGCGCTCTGTCCTCTTGTGTCGGTCTGCTAGGCCGTTTCTTCTTCCCCGTAATGTGCTATACCATTTCAAGTACGACGAACCAACTCGCCCAATCTTCAACACTTGTGTAAAATTGGTAAGGCGTACGTGACAAGAGTGTATGACGAACATAAGTGACTGGTTATAACGTGCAAATCGTGAGAGACATGCCATGTAAAACATGATTTACATGACATGGTCTCGGGGCGCTCGTAGTCGTTTAATGAAATGCATATATACCAACATTTTTATGACGAGCTACTTCTGTATGACGAACGTTAGTGATAGGTGGTAACATGAAAATCATGACTTCCATGTCATGTACGGCATGACTTACTTGCCACGCTCATGCTGCGATGGCGGGCGGTTCGCTATATATAGCTTGAAATGTACCCAAATTGGTATAGCGTGAGGTGACTGTATGACGAACACGAATGACAAGTGGTAACGTGAAAACCATGACTTTTGTGTCTGTATGGCATGACATGGATGGCACGCTATGCTCGCGGCCATTTCGTTAGCTTGATATATACCAAGATTGGTATTGCGCGCCCTGACTGTATGACGAACATGAATGACAGGTGGTAGCATGAAAATGATAACATGCACGACATTTACGGCACCATTTGCATTACACTGTCTTGGCGCGCTTCCGGTCGTTTCGTTAACTGGATGTATAGAAAATTTGGTATGGCTTGACATGGGTGCGTGACGAACATAAATTGACGAACAGGTCATGCGTTGTATATACCAGAATATACGTACGTTTCATTCACGTTGTGACTCAACATGCATGCATGTCAAGCATGCATTGCATAGTGAACTTGATCTTACATGACATGCGTACCATTACTTTCATGTTACCGCAGGGTATTTATGTTCGTCATACAGTCACGTCACGCAGTACCGATTTTGGTGCATATCAAACAAGCGAACCGGCCGCGACAGCATCATGAGCATGGTATGTAAATCATGACTTGCATGACATGCGTGCCATTATTTTCATGTTACCGCCTGTTATTTACGTTCGCATTACGGTCACATCACGCAATACCGATTTTGGTGCATATCAAGCAAGCGAACCGGCCGCGAGAGCATCATGAGCATGGCATGTAAATCATGCCTTACATGACATGCATACCATTATTTTCATGTTACCGCAGGGTATTTATGTTCGTCATACAGTCACGTCACGCAATACCGATTTTGGTGCATATCAAGCAAGCGAACCGGCCACTAGAGCGTCAGCCATTATTTTCATGCTATCACCTGTTATTTGTGTTCGTCATACGTCAGGCAGTACCAATCTGTAGGAGTCCGTTTTCATGGCGCACTGATCATTATATGTGAGCCAAAAGGCGTCAATTTTACGCCAAACATAATAAAGAGCCGCCCGGCAATGTTATTCTGCATGAACCTCCTGCGACAACCACGCGAAACAAGCTGCACTAGTGCAGGGTAGGCGCCAGGGGCGTAGCCAGAAATTTTTTTCGGGGGGGGGGGGGGGTTCAACCATACTTTATATATCTTCGTGCGTGCGTTTGTATGTGTGCGTGTATATATACGCAAGCAAAACTGAAAAATTTCGGGGGGGGTATGAACCCCCCCAACCCCCCCCCTTGGCTACGCCCCTGGTAGGCGCAAACAATCCCCGAAACAACATTTGCGAATTCTCAATGAAGCGCTTACCTCACAAAGGCAGGTATCAGTCGTGGGAACAAATTTTCCCCGCCTTATTCTGTGCAGCCACACAGCCCGTCGTTTGGCATCCTTTTTCCCGCTGAGAATGGCAAAGAGGGCCTTGCCCGTTTCCCGCCGGTTGCTGCACCCAAAAGCGCAGCACCCGGGCATTCTTCGATGCCTCGATGGGCTTTCGATGAAGTCTCAAAACGATACGGGATGTCGTAATGTTCCTGCACGCTTTCCTGAGCCTATAAAAACAATCGCCCTCCAAAGCGCCGTGCGTCTGCGGCCGGGAGACACTAGCGAGGCGAGCGAGCTGGACCATTTATGTGGCGAAGCCACCGAAAGGGCGCGGCGGCGAAGAGAAAAGGAACGCGGTACTTTTCCCGTTCCAGTGACTTTATGGCCACCGTCCCGCGCGCGCCTCCTTTCGGCAAGAAAGGGAAAGAGGTCCCCGATTTCTCCTCATTCCAATGCGCCGTCGCTCCACCTAAACTATTCTAACACCATGGGTCAGACATATAGCTTTTTTTTTTTAATTTCATATGCTGCGCAGAAAATTGCTGCATAATTGTGACAAAATTGTCGTGCGAAAGAAAATTCTTCAATGGAATGAGCTAGCTATAGATTTACATTGTAATTTATCAACTCTCCACCAGAAACAAATATCTAAGTTATATCTGTTGCAGTACCTAAACGCAGATAAATAGTTACATTGTTTACGAACGTTTTACGACAGTCATGCACGTACAATACTGATTCCGTTTTTGAGCAATATATGAGAGATAGATCCGCTTCAGGTGCACAATTGTAGAGGCTGCTTGATATTATTCTTGATTCGCGAACCACATAATAGTGAGAAACAGTGTTTCGTTTTCTGACAATTTGCGACCTTCTTGCATTTCGAAGAAAAGGTCCGAGCAAGAGGCTCTACCGATGCGCCTTTCACAGATCTATAGAGACTCGTTTGGAGCGGTGCTTTGTTTCTAACAGCACAACACAAGATTGGGAGCATCGAAATAAACTCACCCAGTCGTGCATGGTTCACGGGGCAGTGCCCGCAGTAGGAGCACCAGGCAACTTGATGTGGCACGCCTGGTTCCCCTGCCTGGCGGCTGTACACGAGCAATCCAATCTGATGCACTCACACTCACATCGCACTCACACGTGCCATCATAACTGCAAGCTCTTCTCTGAAAGCCTTTGACGTCGGTCGAGGTGTACATCCCACGCAGCAGGGCCTGATCGGCACTGCCGAAACGTTGAAGCACGCCAAGACGATCGCGGGACCGAATTCTCAACGAAAACAGAGAGACCACGCAAGGAGCGGGCGCAAAAGAGACAGACACCCAGACACCGCTCGACGCGCATGGGAGAGAGAACTGTAGGGGGAATAAGTCAGCAGCGTGAACAGGGAGAGAACGCGATCAAAGGTGAAAACTTCCTTCGCACGTTGAGTTTGTAGACGTCGCGGGCGTTGTTTGCGTGACAATACTGCGTGTTCACGAGTAAACAGAAACAAAGGCACGTCTACAATACGAACTTGTATACATTAAACAAAAACGTTGCGAGGCGAACGAGGCAGCAGAGGCGACTGACGTAACTCGGCACGGCCGCTGTATTTCCAACGCACATGCTTCGCACGAAATAAGATACGATCGGCGAAGGTCAGGGAGGCGCTGGCTTTATCTCAAGTTCACCGGCCGCATTCGGCGCCAACACAGGAAACACTACACGACGTCAACGTGGACTTCGAGCCTTGAGCACGCTCGCTCGGCGCTGTTGATATATAAGTTTCTCTCTCGCTTCTCGCCGCGGCGCCGATCTCAATTTCCCGCATGAAACAACGGGCCCTGTATAAGCGTTGCGTCCGCTCGAGACCTTTTCGCGTCAATAAACACCGGGCCCCATATAAGCGTTGCGTCCGCTCGCGGCCGCATATAGCGGGCCCAGCACGTCACCGCTGAATTTGTCACGCTTAATGGCGGTTGAAGGGCCGCTTATATGGAGCACCTTGTGGTGGAATAAAAATGGGCCGTTTATGTGCCGGACGTTATGCGGGACTTGAATAAGAGTGTAGGGGTAGGACGATTTAGTTACGTACTGAGTTGACAGGCTGAAGTTCGTAGCGACTGTATTTTGTACAGTTGTATATTTTAGAGTGCCAAGTTTTCCTTGTTTTTTGTTTGATAAAGGTTTGATATGGGCGCACCATAAAGTATATATCTTACAGTCTATTTATTTTGAATATGTCAAAGAGCGGCTTCGTAGTCATCGGCCACAAGCTGTCGCCCACTTCATTGCATTGTCTTTCAATCCTGTATTTTCCGACTTGGGAGCGGCGCGTCACCTGCTAGTGCACGCCCCGAAAGACATGGAGTTATTTTATTCCATTACATCAAAGCATCCGTCTTCTCGCAAATGTTTGCAGAAATTGAAAATAAGCGGTTCGTAGTAAAAGATTCTGAAGGCTCACTTGATCTCATATGCGAAATGCCCCTTAACATGACACCTGCTCTTTATATGATGCTGACCGCAAATACATTAATTAATATTTCGAGTTCAAATGAAGGGTGAATTCAACACGCGTCACGCAACCGCAGATTTACATTTGTAGACAAATGCGGGCACGATCGCCTAGGCCACGGTGTTGCCGAGGCCGAAGGTGGTGTTTGAGCTTCACGCCGCATGCCGAACCGTCATGCATAAAACACTACGAAGTCCTTATATCTAACTTATGTATATGATATTACAATACCACACAATCCTCACAGGGCCTTGCGACATTGCTAAACACGCTAAAACACCGAATGTTAGAAGCGTCAGGTTTGTGCTGGGTATAGCCAGGTGGCCACCGTCCCGCGCGCGCCTCCTTTCGGCAAGAAAGGGAAAGAGGTCCCCGATTTCTCCTCATTCCAATGCGCCGTCGCTCCACCTAAACTATTCTAACACCATGGGTCAGACATATAGCTTTTTTTTTAATTTCATATGCTGCGCCGAAAATTGCTGCATAATTGTGACAAAATTGTCGTGCGAAAGAAAATTCTTCAATGGAATGAGCTAGCTATAGATTTACATTGTAATTTATCAACTCTCCACCAGAAACAAATATCTAAGTTATATCTGTTGCAGTACCTAAACGCAGATAAATAGTTACATTGTTTACGAACGTTTTACGACAGTCATGCACGTACAATACTGATTCCGTTTTTGAGCAATATATGAGAGATAGATCCGCTTCAGGTGCACAATTGTAGATGCTGCTTGATATTATTCTTGATTCGCGAACCACATAATAGTGAGAAACAGTGTTTCGCTTTCTGACAATTTGCGACCTTCATGCATTTCGAAGAAAAGGTCCGAGCAAGAGGCTCTACCGATGCGCCTTTCACAGATCTATAGAGACTCGTTAGGAGCGGTGCTTTGTTTCTAACAGCACAACACAAGATTGGGAGCATCGAAATAAACTCACCCAGTCGTGCATGGTTCACGGGGCAGTGCCCGCAGTAGGAGCACCAGGCAACTTGATGTGGCACGCCTGATTCCCCTGCCTGGCGGCTGTACACGAGCAATCCAATCTGATGCACTCACACTCACATCGCACTCACACGTGCCATCATAACTGCAAGCTCTTCTCTGAATGCCTTTGACGTCGGTCGAGGTGTACATCCCACGCAGCAGGGCCTGATCGGCACTGCCGAAACGTTGAAGCACGCCAAGACGATCGCGGGACCGAATTCTCAACGAAAACAGAGAGACCACGCAAGGAGCGGGCGCAAAAAAGACAGACACCCAGACACCGCTCGACGCGCATGGGAGAGAGAACTGTAGGGGGAATAAGTCAGCAGCGTGAACAGGGAGAGAACGCGATCAAAGGTGAAAACTTCCTTCGCACGTTGAGTTTGTAGACGTCGCGGGCGTTGTTTGCGTGACAATACTGCGTGTTCACGAGTAAACAGAAACAAAGGCACGTCTACAATACGAACTTGTATACATTAAACAAAAACGTTGCGAGGCGAACGAGGCAGCAGAGGCGACTGACGTAACTCGGCACGGCCGCTGTATTTCCAACGCACATGCTTCGCACGAAATAAGATACGATCGGCGAAGGTCAGGGAGGCGCTGGCTTTATCTCAAGTTCACCGGCCGCATTCGGCGCCAACACAGGAAACACTACACGACGTCAACGTGGACTTCGAGCCTTGAGCACGCTCGCTCGGCGCTGTTGATATATAAGTTTCTCTCTCGCTTCTCGCCGCGGCGCCGATCTCAATTTCCCGCATGAAACAACGGGCCCTGTATAAGCGTTGCGTCCGCTCGAGACCTTTTCGCGTCAATAAACACCGGGCCCCATATAAGCGTTGCGTCCACTCGCGGCCGGATATAGCGGGCCCAGCACGTCACCGCTGAATTTGTCACGCTTAATGGCGGTTGAAGGGCCGCTTATATGGAGCACCTTGTGGTGGAATAAAAATGGGCCGTTTATGTGCCGGACGTTATGCGGGACTTGAATAAGAGTGTAGGGGTAGGACGATTTAGTTACGTACTGAGTTGAGAGGCTGAAGTTCGTAGCGACTGTATTTTGTACAGTTGTATATTTTAGAGTGCCAAGTTTTCCTTGTTTTTTGTTTGATAAATGTTTGATGTGCTATGCCCCGAGTCTAGACTGAGTTCATCGCACCGGGCTACCCGAAATTCGTGACAATGTGTGTCATGTACGGCATGATTTACGTACCAGGATGATTGTGCCCTCGCGGCCTGTTCTTTAACTTGATAGCATACCAAAATTGATACAGCATGACGTACGTGACTGTATGACGAACATAAATGAGAGCTGCTAACATGGAAACAATGACATGCGTGTCATGTACGGCATGGGTAACATGCCACGCTCATGGAGCGCTCGCAGGCATTTCGCAAGCTTACACAGGACGTACAGAAGGACGTACAACAGAAGAGACGTACACAGGACGGGCGCCCGTCCTGTGTACGTCTCTTCTGTTGTCCGTGTTTTTAGCGCAGCCATGAATCAAGTTACAAGTTTGCACCAACTGGCCCAAATGAAAGCATTATTGACATGCTGTTTTTTTTTTCATTTTTTGCTTTTCATTGCCCTTTTCACGGGACGCAATGTGGAGAAGATCTAGAGCGGCGATAAGGACTCGTAAAGAGAGAGAACATCAGTATACATTACCATTTTTGTTCCTGACTGTGCCGATCACGCAGGGTGCCCATCATCTGCTTGGTAATGCACAGCCCTAGGCAGCACGCAACGCAGGGCCGATATTGGTTTACGGCGGCTATGCGAGGCCCAATCTCGGCCCATTGTTGCCGGCATTGAGCCATTATTAGCTGAGCCGTTGATTTGGCCGGCAATGCTGGGCATGTTCTGCCAGCCTTCATCGAATATTGGGTTTTCACCGGCAATATTGAACCTGCTTTGCCGCCGTCCAGCCGAGATCGGCTGAGTGAATGGCTTTCATCAGCAAACATAGGGCCAGTTTTGCCGGTCTTCAGCCTATTTCGGCGGAGCCGCTGGCTTTCAACGGCTAATATTGGGCCACGTTTGCCGTTATTCAGCCGGCGCTCGCTTTCAGCGGGTAATATTGGGCCCATTTTGCCGTTCTTTAGACAGTGCAGAGCTCAGGAACTGTCTTTTGTCGGGAATAGTCGACCCTTGTTGCCGCCCGTTTGCGCTCGACCTGATGATTAGGATCCTATCGAGATAAGCATTACCGAAAGTATATTCTTTTATTCTTTGTGTCAATCAAACGTCGAGCGTGCTACGTACACGTTTCACTGTCGGAGCATCACCCGTGCGCGCTTCTGAGTAGTTTTGTTTATGTGCTTTTTCACCTAAACACAGGATACAATTACAATGGAATACTGCATCAGGCGCTTGAATGTATAGCAACAGCGCCGAGCGAGCGTGCTCGGCGCTGGGAGTCCACGTTCGCATCGTGTTGTGTTTACTGTGCGGGCACGGAGTGTCGCCTGGGAACTCGAGTTACGGCGACCGGGTCGGCCGGGTGGTGTAAACAGCCGCCGGGCCGAAGCTACGCTAGTCGCCCCGTCGCTGCTGCCTCGTTCACCTCGCAGCGCTTTTCCTTAAATATACGAGTTCTTATTGTAGACGTGCCTTTGTCTTTCTTTACTTGTGAACACGCAATATCATCACGCAACCAACGGCCTGGACGTCTACAAATTGGTGACCACGGACTATCGAAATTTTTACAATCATTTTCTTGGCTGCGACGACAATGGAAACAACCGGCGACTCCAGACAAGCATCCCCCGACCCTGCAGCGACGCAAGCAGTCTCCGCCGTCTCTTTTCGGCTTCCACAATTTTGGCCTGCTGATCCGTCTCTCTGGCTGGCGCAAATAAACAGCCAGTTTGTCACGGCCCGGGTAACGGCTCAGACATCAAAATTCCACCACGTGGTGTCTGCGCTTCCACCGGAGATCGCCAGCGAAATCAGAGACCTCATTCTGGCCCCACCGGAGACGAACCCCTATGAGAAGTTGTCGGCCGAGCTCCTGAAACGCACTTCGTCTTCAGAGAGGCAGCGTCTCCAACAGCTGCTTTCTGCTGAAGAACTAGGCGACCGTAAGCCTTCACAGCTTTTGAGCCGTCTTCAGCAGCTTCTTGGTAACAAGGCCACCTCGTTCGATCAGGACCTGCTTCGAGAGCTCTTCCCACAGCGCCTACCTTCCACCGTCCGCATGGTGCTCACCGCTGCAGCGGACTTGTCGCTGGAAAAGCTCGCGCAGCTTGCCGACTCCGTGATGGAATTCGACTCCCCAACCGTGTCAGCGATCGCGACCACTTCCACAACAAGTGAGGCATCTTGCCCTTCGCCACCAGACCTGCAAGCCCTACGCGACGACTTTCGCAGCCAGACCGAACAGCTATCCGCTCAGATAGCTACCCTGTCTGCGCGCTCTCGATCTTCGTCACGCCGCCGCTCCTCTTCCCGCCGGCGCTCCTCGTCAGAGTCTCCGCATCCCGGCGAGTGTTGGTATCACCGGACATTCGGTGCAGCCGCCCGAAAGTGCTCATCTCCCTGCACTTTCTTGGGAAACGCTCCGACTCACCACTAGAAGCGGCGAGTGGTGGCGGTCCAGCAAGCAGCCGCTTGTTCTTCGTTTTGGACAAGGCCTCTGGGCTCCGTTTCCTCGTGGACACGGGAGCCGAAGTTAGCGTTGTTCCACCCTCACCCGCATTCCCGAAGAATCGCCGATCTGCACTTACGCTGCAAGCCGCCAACAAGACAACCATCATGACTTACGGTGAGCGCGCTCTCACGCTGAACATTGGACTCCGTCGCGTTTTTCGTTGGGTTTTCCTCGTAGCGGACGTTTCTTACCTAATTCTCGGAGCGGACTTCCTTCGTCATTTCGACCTACTCGTGGACATCTCCCGCAAGCGCCTTGTCGATGCTAAGACACACCTAACGGTGCAAGGTATAGCGTCAACAACCGGCGTCACGGCAGTTATCAACAAGCCATCTTCGTCAGTGTACGAACAGTTACTCGACGACTTTCCAAGCTTGCTTCGCCCGTCCAATTTCCTGCACCCTGTCAACCACGATGTTACCCACCACATTATTACCTCAGGGCCACCTGTACATGGTCGTTCACGACGCCTCGCACCAGATCGACTCAAGGTTGCCCGAGCCGAATTTGATCACATGCTCGAGCTTGGCATTGTGCAACGTCATCAAGTCCATGGGCTTCTCCGCTGCACATGGTGCCCAAGAAGTCCCCAGGTGACTGGCGACCCTGCGGGGACTACCGCGCTTTGAACAGCGCCACCGTTCCTGATCGCTACCCACTGCCTAACATTGCGGACTTCACAGCACGACTGCATGGAGCAACCATCTTTTCGAAGATTGACCTGGTCAAGGCGTATCATCAGATACCTGTCGAACCCTCCGACATTTTCAAGACTGCTGTCATAACACCTTTCGGCCTTTTTGAATACCTGATAATGCCCTTCGGGCTCCGTAACGCCGCTGAAACATTCCAGCGGTTTGTAGACACAGTCACCCGAGGCCTACCGTTCTGCTTTGCGTACATCGATGATCTCCTCATTTTTAGCCGCAACGCAGACGAACACCTTTCCCATCTTCGACAGCTCTTCGAACGCCTTGCCGAGTACGGCCTCATCGTCAACAAAACCAAGTGTACGTTCGGCGTGCCTGAACTTGACTTTCTCGGACGCCACGTTGATTGTCATGGAATCCGGCCACTCCCTTCCAAAGTGCAAGTTGTTCGAGACTTCCCAAAGCCAACTTCTTTGCGTCAACTGCGCGAGTTCCTGGGACTGATCAATTTCTATCGGCGTTTCATTCCCCGCTGTGCTGACCTGACTAGACCCCTTACTGACCTGCTTCAGGGTAAAAAGAAGTCTACTCCCATTACATGGTCTGAGAATGCATCAAGCTCCTTTGAAGCAGTTAAGACAGAGCTCGCAGACGCCACCCTGCTTGTTCACCCAACACCAGACGCTCCACTCTGTCTCATGACCGACGCGTCGGATGTGGCAGTTGGAGCCGCCTTACAACAGTTCGTTGACGGATCGTGGCAGCCGTTGGCATTCTTCTCGCGCAAGTTGTCACCCACAGAAAGCCGCTACAGCACTTTCGGACGTGAACTCCTTGCTGCTTATATGGGTGTGCGTCACTTCAGGCATTTCCTTGAAGCCCGATGTTTTTTCATCGCCACGGATCACAAGCCGTTGACGTTTGCCATCAAGTCTGCAAGCAGCAAGTTTTCGCCCCGTGAGAGTCGTCACCTCGCTTACATCGCGGAATTCACAACCGATCTCCGGCATGTGCAGGGATCTGAGAATGCTGCAGCCGATGTGCTTTCTCGCCTGACAGCTTCCGTATCTTGCGCCGCAGCGCCGGCAACTGTCGATTTCAGCGCCCTAACGTCAGCGCAAGCACTAGACGAAGAAATCGCTAAACTTCGCCTATCCCCTGGGACACTCGGGTTTCGTGAAGTTACCCTTCCGTCCTGCACCGTTCCTATCTTGGCGACATGTCTACCGGCAACCCTCGACCAGTTGCTCCGAGCGATTTCCGTCGCGCTGTTTTTGACTCCTTGCATACCCTTTCTCATCCTGGCATCCGCGCTACTCAACACCTTATTACCCAGCGTTTTGTCTGGCCGGGAATTAACAAAGACGTTCGTGCTTGGACCCGTAGTTGTTTGGAGTGCCAGAAGTCCAAGGTTTATCGTCATACGTGCTCTCCATACGGCACCTTCACACCGCCTTCAGAACTTTTCGATAAAGTTCATCTGGACATCCTTGGACCATGGCCTCCATCGGATGGAAACACCTCCCTGCTGACATGCATTGACCGTTTTAATCGGTGGCCAGAGGCGTTTCCTATTCCCGACATAAGAAGCGAAACAATCGCTAAAGCTTTTGTATCGGGCTGGGTGTCACGCTTTGGCGTTCCCTCTACAATCACCAACGATCGCGGTCGACTGTTCGAGTCTGCTCTTTTCAAGAAGGTCATGGTTTTGCTGGGAAGTTCGCGGATTCGCACAACAGCATACCACCCCATCGCTAACGGCATGGTCGAGCGTTTTCACCGGACCCTGAAAGCATCCTTGAAGGCGCAACCCGACACGGTCAACTGGACAGTTTCCCTGCCACTTGTTTTGCTTAGCCTTAGGACGACGTTAAAGCAAGCCATCAAGTGTACACCTGCCGAACTGACCTATGGTTCACCGCTCCGCCTTCCTGGAGAATTTTTAGATGCTTCAACTACCTCGCCTTGCCCTGATCCAACCGAGTATGTGGTGCAGCTGCGCTTCGCTATGCGCAGTATTTCTGCCCCACAACCTCGCGTAAAACAACGTCTTCCTATCTACATCTCTCCTGATTTGGAAACAGCGACACACGTGTTTGTGCGCCGCGACGCAGTCCGAAAGCCTTTGCAGCGCCCTTACGATGGACCTTACCGCGTCATCAAGCGCCATGAGAAGCTCTACACGCTTGATTTGAACGGTCGTCATGATACCGTGTCTATTGACCGCCTTAAAGCAGCCATCGTCGAGGACCCACTGCCCCGTGGTATTCAAGATTGCGCCACACCTTCCGCCTCCGTTCCCACCACTTCATCGCGCTCTTCACCCCCTCCCACCGCTGCACCCAGGGAGCGTCGCTCTGTATCGTTCAGGCTCCCTCCTTTCAGCGGGCTCCTTCACTAGCGGGGGGCCTATATAGCAACCGCGCCGAGCGAGCGTGCTCGGCGCTCGGAGTCCACGTTCGCATCGTGTTGTGTTTACGGTGCGGGCACGTAGTGTGGCCTGGGAACTCGAGTTGCGGCGGCCGGGTCGGCCGGGTGGTGTAAACAGCCGCCGGGCCGAAGCTACGTCAGTCGCCCTGTCGCTGCTGCCTCGTTCACCTCGCAGCGCTTTTGCTTAAATATACGAGTTCTTATTGTAGATGTGCCTTTGTCTTTCTTTACTTGTGAACACGCAATATCATCACGCAACCAACGCCCTGGACGTCTACAAATGTTTGTCGCCGCCTAAGCTGCAGAAAGCCGCTACATAGATCAGTGGACCAGAACAAATAAGAAAATGCATGTATAGTATCGTGCTAATGCCGCATATATGATTCGTGGCGCGAAGTATCGCCGACTGAATAGCTGTCATTGTCTTGTTAGTTTCTGCTATGACAATGACTAACAGTTATCACCAGCACAGTCACTTTTCAACCGAAAAATGTGGCCTTCGGAAGAATGACTGACTCACATTATATGGCCACTTCGTTGACCAGTTGTTCAACGCTATCAAAATGTTGAAACTTTATAACACATACCATTAACTTCACTGGCCGACTTCAAAGTACTTCTCTGTCATAAATGTGTTTGCCACTGGTCGGCGGACTTCACTAATGTATCCAGCATCAGAACTCACCCAAACATTCCCGCACAAATGCTTTTAGCGGAAGAAGTTTTATGTGAATGCTAATTCTGTGCACAAATCGAACCTGGCAGCATATTTATAGCGCTATATTCTTTACATCCTTTTAGCCGCTGACTGTGTGGCGTGAGTGCTCATAAACTACATGGAGAGTCTCCTATCCGTATGTGTACACTTATTTGCACACGCGCGTGTTATGGTCAAAAGTAGCAAGCGCATTTGCGTCAGTCATGTCACATATTTTACTTTGTGAAAGTAGTAAAAGTATCGACAAGGCGTGTTGCTTAGCTAGTTGGTTCGTTACCTGAAAAAAGTAGATATGGCGCAAAAAAGACGGGGCGAAGTGGTGACATGTGTTTTCGTTTGAACGCTTCCAAACCAACTAGCCCACTGACAATCTTTAACGAAGTGACAAACACGTGTTTGTCAGTTCGTATTTGCACTTCGTCGCCGTCCTTTTTGTGCTACACCTATCTTTCTCAAGTTAAAATCTCGTTCAACGATTGCTTCCCACGTGCTTTTAGAAACAGTCGCATTAAAATTATTCTTGCACGTAAAATACGATAAAAAATGCGGCTCCAACGTGCTGTACGCAAAGATTTCATGTAGCGACACGTTGCAACAAGCGATGCATTGAAAGTTCGAGGAACGCATTTCTCAAACGACATGCCCAGAGACGACATGCTGGGGGGGGGGGGGGGGGGAGGGGTACGCACACCATTGTTGGAGGGTGAGCAGTGCTTTCAAGAAGGGAGAATTTGCATTTTTTTCTTCAACCTCTACCTCCCCCTCCCTCCGCTTCACCTCGTTCAACGTCATTGTCACGAAACTCGCTTGACCAGACAGGGTAGGGTAGCTGTCCCGACGGAGGGATAATCGTTGCTGCGGGAGCAGGTTTTTTCGCTCCGGCCAGCAGAATTCTTCAAGAACTGTCGGTGTGTAGACATGTGTGACAGAAAGTCCAAATTGTGCGCGAGATGGATACGCTGCACGATCGCGGCACTGTTTTAACAGAGATGACCGCAGCGAGCAACCAGTGGCCCCGTGCTTCCATATGGAACTAGCTCGCCTCATATAAGGCCACGTGTTGACTGCTCTTACGTGTCATCAGATTTTCGTTCTCTTCTTATCACGCATTTGCTATTGACCATTGTTTTTAACAAGAAAGTGTTATTGCCGGGGTCCACCACGGCTCCACTGACGCATTTCTGTCACGGATCTGACGTTCTAAATTATAAAGACTAACATATGGCAAAGAAAATCTAGAACATAGATTTCCGTCACCCGGAGTCGAACTTACGACCCCTCGATCCCCAGCGCGCAGCGCGAAACGACTCCGCCACAAACGGCACGTTCTTCGACATGCTAACGGCGTGCTATTTATATACACCATTTGCCGGTGGCTGTATTCAGAGATCGCGGTACATCAGCGTGTTTTCGTTGTCGCCGGCGAGATGGCGCGAAGGGCTCGAACGGCACGCGTCGCCCCACGCGTTGAGATGAGCGTGCGCCTCACCATGGTGTGGTTGCTCCTGCGCGCGCGCTTATCTTGTACGTCTTGCGCTCTCACCGCAAATTTGCGTTCAAGTTACAGAGAGATCGAAGGTCATTTCGCTCACTGCAGCGGCCCCTTTTGCGAAAGGAGCGCGCTGCTCACAAACAAATAATTTAGAAAGGTGACAGTCCGGGCTCAACCTGTGTATATTTGTGCGTTCGTTTCATGCGTCCACCTTTGTATTTGACCAGCGCGCTTTAACTGTCGAGCTGTGACAGTTGTTAGCTCGCGCTCATTTTGTGTATGTTCGTTCCGTGCGCCCTTTCTGCTTGAGCAGCGCTTTGCAAGTTTCGAGCTGCTTGCCGTTCTTCACGTGACATTCCAACTTGTTGCTATAGCATTCATTCCTTCGCCCTCGGGGCGAAACAATCCACAACAAAC
The DNA here is from genome assembly GCF_013339695.2 of Rhipicephalus sanguineus. Classification (NCBI taxonomy): domain Eukaryota; kingdom Metazoa; phylum Arthropoda; class Arachnida; order Ixodida; family Ixodidae; genus Rhipicephalus; species Rhipicephalus sanguineus. Next base: position 147,534,380 of record NC_051179.1, on the reverse strand, counting down.
GCTCAACTACGTCTATGAAGACACGTTTTACTTTCGTGTTATACCGATTCCTATGACAGAGGGATCAGCCATGTTTTTGTGCATTCTGTTACTATGGTGCGCTTGCATTTTTTGTTCGCTCGTGTTTTTTTTTTTTTTTTTCGAAAGTCTGCCCTTAGGCATAATATTTATTTAGTGATCTAACGAGCACACGTGAGTAGTTTTCATGCCCGGTTCCTTTCCGTTTATATCTTACCCTGATATTAGGAGTGTTTGCGTGCGTGCGTGTCTGCCTTGTTTACATGTAGAGTTCATGGGATCTTGTGGGACCGCTCGCAATCTTTTTCGCGTCGCGTGCAGCAGTTCATTCATGTTTTTGGTCCATAAGTTATCACTGAAAAAATTGTAATGTTCGCTTAAAGGATAGCTGTAATTTAATTGCCAGTCATGTGTTGCGAATGCCTAACGTTTGCGAACCAAATCAAACTTATTCTTTGGTGAATTTGACAAACATCAGGAGGGGGGGTGCTTCTCTGCTAGTAATTAGCTCACGCGTACACATACTGCTCTAGTCTGGTGGCCACTCTTATTCTTGCTTTTTGCCGGGCAGCCTAACATTATCGTTGTTTTCTTCGCGTCCCTCTTTAAACCTACTTTAACGCTCCTTTCCTTTACATCTCCAGAATTTTTTTGTTGATTCGTCACCTTCATCACTGAAAAGCGCGATATCGTCCGCAAAACGCACGTAGCTGGGATATTCTCCGTTAATCCATATTCCTATTTTTTGCCGTTCTAGTTCTTTAAATATTTAGAGTGATTGTGCCGTGACCAACATGGAAGAGATCGTAACTCTTCGCCTCACCCCATTCTCGATCAGCATTTTCCTGCTTCTCATGAGGAATACGGTCGCTGTGGTATTGTTTTAGATGTTGGCTATGACATCCACAGATGTTTAGGTATTCCTTTATGGCGTAATTATTCTGGAACTGCTGGAGTGTGTTCATATCTGTGAATAAATTTGTGTTTATCACCTTCCAAATGTGTTGCTCCTTCCTTACCCAGGTGCATGCGTAGTTGGTGCAGCAAGCGTTTCATCCTTTTAGTTGTGTTGGATACAATATTGACTTTCCTTCTCGTCCTTGCACGGTTCCACAGAGTTATGGGTCTCAATGGCACACTAAGACCCCAGTGGAGCAGTTGTTGTAATTAAGAAGTATTTTTTGAATACGGCGCTAATGGTAGTCGATGAATGCCGTTGGGCCGCGAATAGACTATTTTAGCGCTGCTGACTTACAGTTAAGTAACTACAGCAATAATGAACTACCGTGGTCAGCACGCTACCGCCTTACTTTATAACACGTGTATGAGCCTTTCTGATCAAGTTAATGTACGCATGAAGCAACTGTCGCCGGTGTCCCCATATAAACTAGCTACGTGCAGACCACGACGGTACAGTACTACCGTATTGAACGCACGGTAAAAATCCACTGCTAAAACACCATAATACCGGGTACGGACGGTCACACCGGCGGCTACCCGACGTCGGCGGGGCCGACACCACGCCACCGTCGGTTAGCACACATAGACACAATGACGGCTTGCCGTCATTGGCTGAATAAAGGCAGGCCCGTCTCGGACCGACGATGGCTGGCCCACATCGGCAAACCCGCATCGGCCCAACGCCGGCTAGCCAACATCGGGCCGATGAGGGTAGAAGTAGCGCGAGCGTGATTTGCCGACGTGGGACCAATATTGCTGCGGTCTTTGCGTACGTTGGGCCGAGATCGGTGCAATGCCGGCGTGCTGCCTGGGGCGGCACGCTCGCTGGAGTCGACGGGCCGTCGCGATTTTTGCACTCGCAGTGCAGCATCTTTCACTGTCGTGAAACCACGCATTTCACATCCAGAGACGAGAACACAGTGAGGCTGCAGGCACAAAACGCGCACAGACGACCGACACAGCTGAGCACTTCAGAAGTGGCGTTCACAAGACCAAGGTACGATCGCGCCGCCGCGGGCACTTTGGAACTTCAAGGACTCTCTCCTCGCGTTTCTTTTCTTTTTTCTATTGTTTTGTCCGAGTTCACTTCGGTAGTATGTCGTCCGGCTTGTGCTTGAGCTGGCCGTGGCGGGCCGCAGTGGGCCGCAGCCGCCAAGGTCGCAGGGCGCTCTCTCAAACGCATACAGCTCCCGTTCAGAGGGGCTGCTCGAGGAGTCGCGTATATGTATTTCTTAGAGCTATCTGTGCACGGGATTTTATTCAGTGCGCTGAAGCATGCTGCCTCTAGCCAATTCATTATACACAAGCGTATACTGAGTATGCGTGCGGTGCCGATTGGCCACATCGAGGGTTCGCAGGCTTTTCCTTTTATTTTCTTTGTTTAGTTATTTCTTTCCCCCGCAGAGCTGCATACATGCCCGCCAGCATTGAAGGCATGATAGAAAGCTTGGGAAAAAATATAGAAAACATGTCAGAGGAAGTGAGATGGGAGTTTTTTGTTTTTGAACTCCATTTGACGAATAGCGTCAGATAGTGAATTTACCTCCTTTCTTTCGCATAATTTCTTAACGAAGTAAAATTGAAGATGCAGAAGCTCATTACGCCCACCTCATTACACCCTAAGGGAGTACTGTCCAGAGGAAGGTAGTATTAAGGAGGACTGTAGCCCTTAAAACGCCCAATTAGGCTAGTTTGCGTTTGCAGTGTACGGACGGAATTTCAGAACTGCCCATACCATGGCTAGGCATTCTGTCTCGACTTCTGCTCGGGAAAGCGTCCTACTAGCATAAGCGATCACCTTTTCGCTGTTTTTTCTGCCATTGTACGAGCACATGCTCCAAGATCCATATTACTAGCGCCTGTATGCAATATCGTCGGCACGTCTTCATCGATAGTGCGAGCACGGGAGGCGTGTGCATGCGTTGACGAAGCTCGTGAAATGCCAACTGCTGGTCTTCGCCCCATGCGAAGGGGACATCTTCCCTGGTGAGCTGTGTCAATGGCCATGCGATCCACGAAAAATTGGCACTAAGCCGGCGATAGAAGGCACATAGTCCCAAAAAACGCCGCACTGACTTTTTTCTCCGATGGGATAGGGAAATTCACCACGGCATCAATTTTATCCGGATAGGGTCGGATACCCTCCATCCTGACGACGTGACCGAGGAATTGAAGTTTCACATTTCAGTGTAAGACCGGCCACGCGTATTGCTTCAAAAACTGCTTACAGTTTTCTGAAGCGTTCCTCAAACGTAGCAGAAACGTCAATCACATCATCAATGGACATCAGGCAGGTTGCCACTTAAGTCCTGATAGTACAGTGTCCATTGGGCGCTGAAACATTGCTGGCGCCGAACACGAATCGAAAGGAAGCACCTAATGCTCATAAAGGCCGTCGGGCTTGACTGAGGAGGCCTTCTCGCGGTCTCTCTCATCCAATTCAATTTGCCAGCAGCCGCTTTTCAAGTTCATTGACGTAAAGTAGCGTGCGTTTCGCAGCCTATCCAGGGAACCATCAATACGCGGCAGCGGATAAACATCCCTCCTTGTTATCTCGTTAAGCTTCCGGGAATGGATGCAGAAACGTAAGCTGCCGTCCATCTTTTTGACGAGTACTACAGGCGATGCCCAAGGACTGTTAAATGGCTGAATAACACCATCTTCGAGCATCGTTTTCACTTGTTTTTGAACTGCCTCACGCTCCTTTGTGGCAACACGATAACGATTTTGCCTGATGGGTCTGGCGTCGGAATCTATGATGATGCGGTGTTTTGTGAGCGGCGCTTGACCAACTCTTGAAGTGGGTGAGAAGCAGCCGTGGAAATTGTTGATCAGCGCAAGAAGGCCTTCTCGCTCGACGGTCGATAACGTCGGACTACCGTCAACAGGTGTCGGTGTAGTGATAGGAGACGCTGCCACCTCCTCCACTACATGGCAACCTTGAATTTGCGCGAGTTCGTCGAAATAGGCTAAGGTAGTGCGTTTAACAATGTGTCGGCGTTTCTTGCTGAAATTCGTCAACAAGAGTTCAGCCCATCCATCGATCACGTCGATGACAGCCCTGGCAAAACAAATGCCGGAAGTGAATGCTAGCTCAACAATGTGTTCAGCGATGTCAGTGCCGCTCTGCAAGCTGTCGCAGTTAACGGGTACGAGAGAGCAACCCCGTGGTAGCAGTATGATGTCGTCGCCGGCGATACGTAATCGAGGTCGCTGGTTTTTCTCATCATTAGCAGTGCCCGAGTTTTTAGCAAAGGTTACGCTCCTGTCGCGGATATTAATCAAAGCCCCGTATTCGCGCAAGAAATACATTCCAAGTATGAGCTGTTTACAGCCCTCATGAAGAATGACGAAGTGTGCGACGAAGGCGAAACCAGTGATTAAGAGTCGGGCCGTGCACATTCCAACAGGTGTCATCAACGGACCTCCGGCACTCCTTATATTGGGTCCGTACTATATGATTTACCTTCCTTACTCTTTCGGCTAGCTGTGGGTCTAATATGGAAAGTGGGATCCAGTGTCAACAACAGCCGTCAATGTGAACGGCGAGGTCAGCGCAGACGAATGTTACATCGGCAGTTGTCGCATTAGTCTTATTCGTCGGTCTGCTTGTCGTCTTCGGCTTCGGTGACTTCGAGTTGTCCGTGTGTATTGGGGGCTGTTCAGAATATCGATGATGGGCAACCTCACCGCCGAGGTCGCTTCGTCTAGTTTCCCTGTCGCGGGGGCTAGGACCTGCCCCTAGTGACGTCGGCAAAAGTGCGACAATTCGTTGATCTGTACCGCGCAGGAGAAGGATAACGTGATCAGGGCGTCGTTGGATATTGTGGGGTTATGTCCAGAGGAGCGTCGTTGTACGTGCGTGGACCGTCATGCTTAGCGTAATCAGCGTCGGGAGGAAATCTCGAGCATTAAACGTCGCGATAATGGCAAACTCGATATACGTGCCCTGCTTCGCCGCAATGAAATCACACCGGTCGACGTTCAGCGGTACGCCACAAATCGGTTTTGCGACGCTTATAGTTCAGCCAGGATTCTCAATTGAACCACGTTGCGGTGTTCAGATGTCGACCATAGAGCATTCTGCGTCTCGGAGAGGTTGGGAGAGTCGCCGGCGATAAGATCGGCTGTACGAGGGTCGGTGGTGGTCTAGTCTTTGGAGCAGGCAGCGTTCAAGGTGCGATGACAGGGAGTCGGATGGCATCAGCGTAATTAAGATGCCGCGGCATAACACCATAACTAAGATTCTTAGTCATGAACCTTGGTCATGAACCAACTCGTCCAAGCAGCAGTCATAACACCATGGCCGGGGAAGAGCCTGACGGACCTCATCCCGGACAACATCAGCGACAAATTCAGGCGGAATTATAACAACTTCTCCAGTGTAACCCAGCTTAAGCTCAAACTTTCACTCCATCCATTAAAAATACGCCGTGACATTGAGCTTTTGTCACTCTTTCATAAATATGTCATTGCCACTCGATCACTGCCAACACAATTACAACGTTCCTCTCACTTGTTGCCCAGATTACACAATGACTTCAGCTACGACCGTGTATACGGCACCACTAATGCTTTTAACTGCTCGTCACTCCCGCGTGCCATACGACTGTGGAATGATCTTCCAAACACTATCGCCCTTCAGCGTAATCACGAGATATCTCGCGAGCATCTCATCAACCATTTCACTTATAACGCCTAGCTGTTCCATTCGCTTCCATGATTCATGCATCCCCTCTTTCTGTTATTTCACTGTCAAAGTGACGCTGTTGCATTAAGTTTTGTTTATTATCCCAACTAGTACCGATAAATTGCGTAGTCTGTTTCACTACGCTTCATTCGATCTGTCCAACACGCTGTTGAATTTCTTTTACGCGTTTCAAACTTGCCTATTCATGTCACATACATATGACTAGTTTTGCACTTTGACATTTTTTTTTGTTGTTGATGTTGTTCTGCATTGTTCTTAATGGCTTTGATGTTAACCCAATTTGTTCTTACTTTGTATCGCCCCGCCCCTTACACAATGCCTCTACAAGGCCTGTGAGGTACTGGTAAATAAATAAATACATAAATAAATAAAAGGCAATGCCGGCGTCGGTTCTGTTGGTGGAATTAAACCGAGCTTCCGAAGCTCATCTCGCTGACTCTCCCGTATGGCTTAACGTAGAGGCTTCTCGTTGCTCACAGTCCTAACAGAACTGCTCGCTACATAGCTGATTATGTTGTCATGCAGGCGGTACCGTTGTTGTAGGGCCCTTCGATCGCTGTGGCTTCTTTAGCGAATTCAGCTACTGCTGTCGGTGGATTTCCCACAAGCCCAGAAAACAGTTGCTGCTTCACTCATCGCATGAGATACCGTAACTTACTGGCCTCCGGCATCTCGGGGTCTGCTCTAGGGAAAAGAGGGGCCATGTCTACGGCGAACATAAAACGCTCGCGCTTCGTTTTTGCATGCGGGATTCCAGGAGACGTTGTGAATTTACCAGTGTAACGACGTGGTATCGACGAGGACACGGAGCACGACAAACACGCTTTATCAGTCAGAGAAAAGATTGCACCGTCTACTTCGTCCCCGCGCTGGGCCAAGAACACTCGCGCTGCTTCTTTGGCGTCGCCATTGGCACATACGCGCGACAATATTTTTTTCCCACAGTGTGACCATCTGATTTATAATCGGCGTTTGTGTTTTAGGGGCGAAGCTCCTTAAGGCGGCACCCGTTCGTCCCTCGTAGTCGTAGTCGTAGTAGTCGTAGTGCTTAACCAGTCTTACGCTCTGACCTCCAAGGTGGTGCCGGTGGAAGATTTTTCCTTTGCGTTGTTGAACAATAAAAAATTCGCAGCCTGCGCGTTAACTAAAAGCCGAATTCTTCTCTCTCTCATTCCCCATTAGCAGCCATTGGCATGTCCCAGTAGGAAACGTTAGTAGAAGTAGAAGTGTAAGTGTTAGCTCAAAGCCGACATCTTCTGTCTCTCATTCCCATTAGCAGTCATTGTTTACCTCCAAGGTAGTGCCTGGTGAGATTTCTCCTGTGCGTGAGTAAACAATAAAAAATTTGTTCAAAACGCCGTTGATTGATGAAATAAACCAACGAAAGACGCCAGATGTTTTCTAAAAGCAAAACGAAAGAACGCCAGATGTTTCTAAAGCAAAACGAAACGACGCCAGCTGCTTAACGAAAGACGCCAGATATTTTCTAAAGCAATGGTTTTCTAAACAATGGAAATTGACAGCGTACATGTAAAATTAAAGTGAGCTGCAAGTCGTCATAACTCTCATCGAACCTTTAGTATAAACGCGCCCGATCTCACGTCGGTGATGATGTACTGGGCAGAATTCACGGAAGATTCACGGTTTACCGATGAACCTCCGCAGCTTCGCCCACTCATCATCATTCACTCCGTGGATATGCTGTGCTTTTTCTTGTGTCCCTGTTTGAACGCCTTACTTTATTTCATAATGAATCTTTACCATAGCTCAACTTTGTGACATTCTGTAACACTCGCAGTTCGGGTTTTTATTGCTTTCGGAATAATGAGTGCGAGAGTGTAAAAACTAAATAGGCTGTATGGCTTATCGCGGTGAGCCGACTCTACGTTTGACAGCAGCACAATATGATAATGATGATGCTGCTGGGATGATTGTCATCTGCCCAGTCATTGGGATCGGCCAAGATATCCGTGCGAAAACACTCCGTCACGTGGCTGTTCTTTTTTTTCATATTTGTCGGGTTTTTTTTTGCAACACGGAAAAAAAAGCACAACGTGAGGCGTATCGTGCAGGAAACAGTTCATCCCAAGGGTTCTGTATGTGCTCGACAACACCGCGTTCGTACTTTAATATAACAATATATGGGCTTTAACGTCCCAAAACCGCGTATGATTATGAGGTTACTACAATTTCGACTACTTGGGGTTCTTTAACGTGCAGCTAAATCTATGTACACGGGCCACAAACATACTCGCCTCCATCGAAAATGCAGCCGCCGCGGCCGGGATTCGATCCCGCGACCTTCGGGTCAGCAGTCGAGCGCCGTAACAACTATACCATCGTGCCGGGGCAGGCGCTCGTACTTTGAGTCTCCAAGCAATCATTGAACATCATTAATGATTTATTAAGGAGAAAATACAAAAATATTATGAATAGATATAGGCTAGTGCAAATAGTATACATTCCGTTCAGTTCGCTACCGTCCGCCGCGGTGAAACAGTGGTTACGCTGCTCGGCTGTTGACCCGAAGGTCGCGGGTTTGATCCCGGCCGCGGCGGTCGCATTTCAATGGAGGCGAAATGCCAGAGGCCCGTGTACTGTGCGATGTCAGTGCACGTTAAAGCACACCAGATGGTCGAGACTTCGGGAGCCCTCCAATACAGCGTCTCGCATAATTATATCGTGGTTTTGGGACGTAAATCCCCAGGTATTAATATTTAATCATCTCGCTGCCTCAGCTCCCTTCATTTTTAAAGTCTACGCTCAAGATACGTTAGATGCCCTGTATAGGGGCGCTATATTGTAGCCGGACCTGTTGAGCAGACCTGGGATAATTATAGGCAGGAAGTTAGTCATAACACAAACTCCGACACTGAGAAAACTGTGAGTGTCGGTAAGCCTAATTGGTCAACTTGACGCAGCTGAGTGTGGACGTAATACCAGAAGTAACAAAAACAGCGCAAGTGCGGAAGGCATAACTGTGTTTATGCACGACACGTTTATGCACGACACGTAAGGAAGTAAGAGGTAGCGTAACGAAAAAAATTACACCATCTCCCGCTAAAGGGGACCATGAGGCGATGCGAAGCCGGAGCACTTGCACGATCGCGTTGCGTTGGCGTTCTTTGGGCATGCTACCGACCTCGCGTCGTGGAACGCGAAGAGGGACGCTACGCGCGTCGTATCTTCCATTTAGCCTGGCCAATAATTCCCACAGGGCGAGCGGGGAACGCGATCGACAGGCGGGCGAGAGGGGGGCAGCGTAGGAGAGGGGAGAGAGAGGAAGGGGACGCGCATGCGCTCGAGCTCATCGCGGCGTTGAAAGAGGGAGAGGGAAATTGGAGATGGGAAGGGGAGAGGGTGAGTGCAAAGAGGAAGGGGAGAGGGTGAGTGGAAAGAGGAAGGGGGTAGAGGACAGGGGGAATGGTGGGGGGGAGTGAAGAGGAGGTGTGTGGAGAGGGTATGCGCATGCGCAGTAAGGGTGGTCACGCCGGACACCACCACCACCACCACCGGATTGAGCTCCGCCTTAAGATACTTCGCATCTAACAAGGCGCCGCGTAGTACTAACGCCTTTGACGTCTACCGCTAAGTCACCACTGAAGTTTCGTGCATTGCCACAAGCTCTGCACATAACTATGAAGTACAATACAGTGTTGTGGAAACACGAACCACCCATCAACGAAACGCAAGTAGGCAACGTCAATCGCAAGTAGGCAACGTCATGTTCACTAACCCGCTCCTCGGATCGTCTTTCGCACTGCCCCTTGGCTGCTGGAACGAAACATTGGCGTGGTAACAGTTATTTCGCTGTGGCCTCTCTTTTTGCGCGACAGGTGCCTCAATGGGCATAGGCGAAAGCACGGCTCTACATTTCGCCTCCCTGGGCTGTTGGCTGTCGCTGACTGCACGGAATGAATCAAACCTGGAGCGAGTTGCCGAAGCGTGCTACAAACAAGGTCTTCCTAGAGGCAAGGTAAGCAACCAGGATACTTACCTAACGGAATGGACAAGAACACACTGCCAGCTACATCACCGCAAGGCGTTGTAATCGGTGACCTGCGTTTATATGTAGTATGACTTATCTGTGGAAATATAAATGTTAAATTACATGTACGAAAAACAATTGTCATCGACGAGACTACAGCGCTGGAAATCGTATTTTCAGAAATAACATAAAAAGAAACGTTTTTGCATAATGGTAGTTTGTCCAGCTTGAACGCTGCGCCTATAGGGACGGTTGTAGGTGCGGCAAACTGCGCGTACAAACTGGTTAACTTGGCTAGTTTTAATATTGAAGTCTAATGCGTTTCCAGAGCTTTAGCGAAGTCGGAAAAAAGGCCACGGAACACAAAGGCAAGAGAGCCGTAAGAATGGTTCTTTTGTCTGGCTAGGTCTCCGTCTTTCTTATCATTTCTCTTAAGCGCTAGAATTTCATCAAACTTTTTTCTCCATGTATTTTCAGAAGCACACGGAGACGACGATTCTATATGCATCCTATAACCTTGACATGACTTTAGTTTTGCTGACGAAAACTTACACAGCGCATGATTTCTTACTTCGTCTAATACCTTGCAGGTGCTTGTAGCACCCGGCGACATATCGGTCGAAAGCGACGTCGCGGATGTTGTGGACAAGACGATGAAGCACTTTGGAAAAATTGATGTACTGGTGAGATCCATACACTGCATGTTAAGCAATAACACTACGGAGAATGACGTCTTCATAGAGCGTGTGCTGGCAGAAAAAGCACGGGGAAATATTGTGACGCGCATACAAGGGCTATAAAGCCGCTTACATTTACGCTCATGCGGTAGAACTTTTCAATAATCCGAATACTAATATTTAATGTAGAGGTGGCCATCTGCGCTGAGTGACAGTGACAAGATCCATTATTGAAAAGTCCTAAGGTAAATGATTAGGTGAGCCGGAGGCTCCCCAATCAAGTTGGTGGCCCGCCCATGACGAAGCCGGGAGACGGTGACCCACAGCGACGTCACGAGCCCTATGGTCAGCCTGTAATTGGTGTGAATAGTCCGCGCTATGCAGTAGTTCATCCCATTTGGTCTGGTCATTGATGTTGGAGCCCGCGTTGGATGGGCACAGCCAGAGCATATGATCGAAAGGACAGCACTCATGTCCACCCTTAGAGCATGACGGCGGGAAACTGGAATCTATCCGATTGAGAGCTCTGGGGGTGATGTATGTTTGTGTCTGTAAGAGCCTAAAGGTGACAGACTGGGCCTTGTTCAACTTGGAGTTGGGAGAAGGAAATTGTCTCCTGCTTAGTCTGTAGTGTGATGTAATTTCATGAAAGGTGGATAGCGGTTCTTGAGCGGGGCACTCCTGTGGGAGAGCTGCGCAATTGTGCGGGTGCGGTGCGTGAAATCTCGCGCTAAACAGTGGGCCTGCTCCTTGGGGTTGAATGCTACCTAATTGACAACTCCGACAATGTGAGCCGCGAACCACGAGACGTGATGTCTTACCGTCCCTTTATCTATTGGTTTCTGGAGAGATTTGTGTACTATGCTCGCCACTTGCTTTGATATGAGGGTGGCTGCAAAGGGCCTGACCACCGTGCGCGAGTCGGAGTAAACAGTGGTTGGGCCCTTGGCAGAAGAGAGGGCCAATGCTATCGCAGCCTCTTCGGCCACGTGAACGTGTTTTGTGTAAACGGAAGCTATCAGCGTTCCATGAGCGTCTACAACCGAGAGTGCATACATATCTTCTCTGCCGTACTGGGCCGCCTTAACCAAGAGGGAATCGGCCTTATGTGGATTGATTCTTTTAAGGGTGGTTTTTGCTCGTGCTTTTCTCTGTCCCTCGTTATATACCAGATGTTTCTTGGTATAGGTTCTACCAATATAGTTTATTTTGCTTTCCTGGACAGGGGTGCCTGTAAAGCGGCGCTTTCATTGGCAGTGTTCTGGTCTCGCCAAGAGTATTGTTGCCTGGCTTAGTTAATGAAAGCCTAGAGATCTGTGCGGCGAGATGCGCTTCGTTTAGTTTGTTATTTGTATTGTGAAGGCCGAGCTTTAAGGGTTTCTCCGTGCTAGCGGACTGTGGTAGGCCGAGTAATCTTTTGAGGACGGACCTAATGAGCTTATCAAGTTTGTTTTTCTGAGTTTTACTCCATTTCAGGAAAGACTTCGTGTAGGTAACGTGGCTGATAAAGAAGGCCTGGAAGACCCTCAGTAGGTTGTCCTCCTTGAGTACCCCCTTTCTGTTTGCAACTCTAGCAATAAGTCTGTCAATATTGTGCGCCTTTGTGCTGAGCTTGTTTAGTGCTTCTTAATTGCAGCCTTTGGCATTAAAAATACTAGAATTATCACAGAGTCCACCTTCGGAATGCGGTGTCCTTCTGTGGTCGGGATTTATATTGGTAGCGTTTCCAGAGGCTCAAGGTTCCTGACTCCTTGCCTAGCTTGTCTGTAGAGCAGGAGCTCGGATTTTGCCGGCGATAGCTGTAGCGCCGTGTCCTTAAGGAACTCCTCTGTCACTCTGAGGGCCGTCTCTAGGGATTGCTCTAGCTCAGCCAATGATCGTTCCGGAGACCAGGTGGTGATGTAATCAGCGTAAGTGGCATGGCCTGCATTTGGGAGTTCGGCTAACCTGGTAGAAATTTGCGCATGCCAATATTGAAGAGTAGAGAAGAAGCATTGCGTCTTGTGTAGACTGTTCTTGCGATGCCAATTAGATTGTGTCGAAAGAGTTCATAGTTCTCTATGTGCTTTGTGATTCCGTTATGTATCGCCTGTTCAGCAACTTTGCCAATGCGTGACGTTAGGGAGATGGAACGTAAGCTATCCATGTGTGGGGGCTTCCTCGGTTCGGAAATGAACGCCACTTTGGCGGTGCGCCATTCCGATGGGACCTGCCCTGAGCGCCACACTTCAGTAATATCTGACGTGCTTGTCTCAATGGCCTTGTCTTCCAGGTTCCGGTGGAGTTTTTTAGTAACTCCGTCAGGCCTCGGGGCCGACCTGCCATTTAGATTGAAAAGAACGTGTCCGATTTCGAATTCTGTGAATGGTTCATCTTGGTCAGACCTATCTAGCCCTGTATATCTAGGTTGCTCCTGCTTCCGGCTCTCGCCATGCGACTCGCTCTCCTTAATGGGGAGGTAGGTGTAGGCCACGTTGTTCACGATTCCTTTCTCCGTGAGGCAAATGGCGATCTGTTTCTTCATAAGCCTATCTGTGGCTAGACTGAGAGTGCTCGTGGACTGTTTGTCGTTGAGAAGGCTTCTGAGCAAGTTCCACTTGCTGCCCCTTCAGATTCGACCGTCCGTTTCGTTGCGCGTCTCGTCCCATTGCTGTAGGGCAAGCTGCCTAGAGTGAGGCTCTATTTCTTTGTCAACTAATGTTAGCTTTGTTCATATCTGCGGTTTAGCTTCTGCGTCTTCCACCTACCAGTGAGGACATGCTTCGCCCCTCAAGGTGCGCTAACCTCGAGCCTATTTTAGGAACTTCGAGCTGTGTTCCTATTTCCTTGGTTGCACTCCTGACAGCTTCCTTTAGATGTTCGATTTTTGTATGATCCATTTACTGCGGCCGTGTCACCTCGAAAAGTTCCCAGTCAAACGATCACGTTTACTGGGATCTTTTCAGCTGCGGTGAGTATTTCCTACCATCTCGCTTTCATGTTGCTAAATCACCACGCTTTATAGAATTACAGCTGTCTAGAAATTTGTGCGCGCATTTTATTATGCGCCTATAGAAAAGCGCCGTGGACTTGTACTGCATTTTGCAGTCTTTATGGTCCTTATGCGTGCATGTGACAATGGAAGTCAGACTCTATTTGTTAGTACGATCCGCCCTTGAACAGGCGTATTATTGGAGCCGTCGGCAGAACACTAAGTTGAAGAGGAAGAAAACAACAACTAGTAAGTCAAGAAGGGAGTGATGTTGACGCAAAGAACGATAACAATCCATCGGCTTGAGTAATCTGGGATTTGTGCTGTGCCATTACTGGATGCATTTCGCTGATTTCGCTCATAGGCCTGAGCACCTTGATCAACGGTCAGACGCGTGTGATTTTTTGATGTTTTTCGATGCATCAATGAGCGCATCGATTGCAATGGCAGCGCATGTTCAACACACAATTAAAGTAACAAGTACGCAGTCTGTTTGTCTTTAGTGTGAACGAAGTAAAACTATAGGTACATTACCAGTGCTGTAACAATTACTTTCTGCTCGTACCATTTAGGTTAACAATGCTGGAGTTATCAAGAGAGGATCCGTCGAAACCGCCTCTATGGAAGACTTTCACCGAGCTTGGGCGACGAATTTCTGCGGTCCGCTCTGCATGATCAAAAACGTCATTCCCTACTTGCGTCAGACAAAAGGTGGGGTATATCGGTTGCAGTTAAGCGCTATCGCTATGACTGAAATATTTTCCCCGACAAAGGCAATTCTGCCGGGCGAAACATGTGAAATTTCTCAGACTAGTGTTGGTAGTTCGTTGTGGCAATCATTTAATTATTGTCTAAATATCTCGCGCATTTCGTAAGATAAATGTTGGGACTTTTAGATCAGCCACCTTGGATGTACATTCGTGAGCGACATAGCAGGGGACGCCGCAGTCGCGTTTAACCAAGGATTACTTGCACTGCACCGATACAAACGGGGCGTATTGAATTGCAAGAGATACCATTCCGCTTGGGCATTTAGTGGTAGAAACGCTTTTGTGCTTGCTTACATTGTTTAGCCGCAATGACCTTTAAAAGGTATTTTCAGCGTTCCCTCTCACATTGCTCACGACTGTAAATAAAGGATCGAAACGAAAACTGACGCACGATGAAAACAGCCAGGTTTGTGGTGTCTCTGTGTTCCACTCTCATTAGGTGCTTCGGGTAGTAAGTACCTTCATCGATTCCCTTACTACATATGCACAACCACAACAGTGCGCAGCTCCGATGGCATCAGCGCTTCACTGGTATTTCAATGAAATGCTGCTTCCACGTGGGAGTCAAGACATACTCATGATACGACGAATTAGAGAGCAAAAGACTATAGCGAAAGCTCAATGTGGTATAACATTGCCGGGTCAAGTACAAATGTGTATGGCTTCTCCCACTGGATTTGTCGAGGAGTGCATTTTGACGTACCACTGTTTCAGGTTCGATAATCAACATTTCGAGCGTCGCATCGGTGAATCCGGTAAGTTGACCGCCTTAAAATATCAAGGCTCCGAAGTACTTCCTTTCGGAATTTTAGATGGAGCAACATCGCAATTAGCGCCGACCTATGCTTTCTTTCAATGATTCTTCGGCCGCACTCAATTCATAATACAGGAAACCGCGACTCGTACTACGCGCCACCCGTCCTATCCGCACCCACAGTGGCAAGGCGGACACCTGGTTGTAAGAAGCTTTTGAGGGATAACAATAGCAGCCGTGTGCCCGAAATCGATTCTCAGAAAATCAGCTGTAATATTGAAATACACATAATTTACTGGTGATCTGATATTGTTAAAAATTTTAAACACAAATTGGAAATGCCGTTTTTCGTCCGCTTTATTGTTTCCGTTTATGTCATAACTGGTGTACGACAATTTAAAAATAAATAAAAAAAGCTACGAGAAATTTCTCTTTCCCTTGGCTTAATTGCTCGTTGCGTTGATTTAGTTGCGGCTGCATGTGCTAATAATGTGTTATGTCTGAACTGTGCATAGCATTCCCGCATATCGCCTAAGGTAGCGTGCTAAGTGTTTATTTTTGCACATCATTAATATTCGTCTCATTCTCCCGTCGCTAGGTTCAAATTGTCGTGCCCTACGCTGTCGCCAAAGCAGCGCTGGACCACCTCACGCGTTGCGCGGCTCTAGGTGGGTGCCCTGTGTATGCAGCAACATTTTCAGCACATCGCGTGCTGTGACAGGCGACAGGAAACTTCAGCCCATGAATGGCGCGCTCGTTCACTCGCCATGCGGCACTATTACTGCAGCCTGTCAGAGTATACAAATGCTCTACATTAAAAGACGTGGATCACTTCGCATTAACGGCGAAGCGAACGTGCAGATGGTGCTAGTGCGAATCGCTAGTGTCGGTTCCCGCTGCACTTTTGTATCCTGCTGGGAGGCAGGCGGGGAAAACGATGCGGCACGAACAGATGTTGGCCTGGCCAGCCACGTTGTCACGCATAGTCCTTCTCTTCTTTGGATGTTTCAAACATGCGCGTAAAAATACTGAAGGAGGCTAGTTGCAGCAAGATAAAATATTTTGTGGTACAATATTTGCGCCTGATTTATTTATTTTTTTTCAAAACGTACACAAGCAGCACGATGCGACATAGGCTGTTGGACGCTCAATTCCGACAAATTGGCATTTCCTTATACAGTTGTATCGCGATAGCAATTGTAACAACCTTCGAAGTGCATTTCTGCCGCACAGTAGCCGTTGCCATCGCATCGCCGTCGGCTTCATGTTTCGTATAAAGTCCAAATCGATTACATCGCCCCGCCCATCGTATGTTCTGCGTGCGAGTGAAAGATTGCGAATGCTACCGATGGCGGCTGCTCAAACAGAGATCAAACGTGCCGGACGAAGTGGGATTTACCTTAAAATAAAATTGGCTTGCTCGCATTGCATACGTAAACTTCGTTAAGAGGCCTGTGTAACAAACGGCTAGAAGGCACGGTGGTTTGAGCCGTTTGCCTTACCCTTAATGGCTACGGTTTTTGGATAATTTATTTTCGTCTCTCTTTTTTTTTTTTTTCAGAAAATGCTCCGCACGGCGTACGTGTGAACACAATCTGGTAAGAAATTTGTTTATCGCTGCGCTTCCATTAAATCGTATCATGATTTAATATGTCTGGAAATTCCTACGCGCACTCTCTTGCGCAGTGAAAGCGTGAAATCAGACTCATTCGTTTAGTATATCTGAATACCGGGCCAAAATTCATCTGCGCTGTGGTGCAGTTCTTCGGTGAGGCATTCAAAACTGACGTCGATTCAGTTGACTAAACATCGTTCGTGTTTTCATTCACCTTGTTTACAATTTCCATCCGCAATTCCTGCCAGTTCCCAGAAAGGAAGCCCATAAGATTGCACAAGCGCAACAATATCGTGTGCAGCCTATAGGTACGTCGCACGTATACGTAGAACGTGCTGTAAGGCCTTCGGTGAACTACAAGGCCTCCGAAATATGCTAACGCGAGGAGATGTACCTCGGCTCTTTGTGCTCACGCGAGCAGATGCTCACGTTTTGCAAAATGTGGCATGAAAGTCTTCGTTGACGACACTTTCTCAAGTGGCACGTGCATAGCACTTCACTCCGCATCGAAAGCTTAGAGCTTATTAGGCATACGGTAATTTTATGTAAAGATAATTAACCAGGGAGACTCGTGATAGGTGTATGTCTTCTCTAGGGGAATCTGGGCTTCAGGGTGGATGGAAGTGCTAACTGCGCAGTAGTTGAAATAAGCAAAAGTTTTTTAAAGACGATAGTCTTTCTTGGGGAACTTAAACGCAGAAATTTTGGTCTGTCTTTCTGTCTTTTTGTTTGTCGGTACGTCACCCGATTCAGCCAACCGGCCAAAGCAGAACCACTTGCTTACCGCCCACCAATCTTGAACTGGTACGGCTGTTCATACTTGTGAACGTTGTCGATCAAAAAGTAAATATTACGCAAAATCTGAGGCGTAACATCATTAGGTAAGTATTAGGTGGTGTGTTCCTTTAATAGAAAATACATAGATACGCAATTTTAAAGACCTTGATGGTATGCGTTTAACGTTGAGACAGTAACGCGTTTATTAAAAGATTGTCACAGCTGAAGCGATCAGCGGTCCAAGCCAAGCAAGCGCGAGCGCCAACAACAACCGTCTTCGTCTTCTTCTTTCGCAGGCGTTCTTGTATGCGCCCTACCATGTTACAAATTACTCCCCCGCGGAAAAGGAGCCATCCTGGCGACCTAAGGAACAGGTACAACTGGTGGGTCATAATGCGGCTTCAGTCGATCGACGTGAACCGTCTCGCGGGCGCGACGACGGCGGTCCGTAGATGATTGAACAGGCTCAATCATATAGTTAACTGGGGATGCTTGACGTAGGATGCGGTAGGGGCCTTCGTACTTAGGCAGTAGCTTGGTGGAAAGGCCAGGAGCGGATGAGGGAACGCGAAGCCACACCAACGTTCCAGGCGATTACGACTGAGGAGGCAGGTTTTCGTCGTGACGGTCCCTCTGGCCCTACTCGCCCTACAATGTTACAACCCTAGTTTCTTAAGGTGCGCTGAAAATGCGACTGCGCTAAAACTTGTCTTCCTCCGTGCCCTCTGCACAAGCTCATGTTGTGTTTCGGTTTCGGTTCAGTATTGCATTGTACGAATGACAGGGGGCGCCGCTCTGGCATTCCTGTTTTACCCAGGCGACGTGTAAGTAAGAGAGTTTGTGGAGAGTACTCGTTGAGTGCGGACGTTTCTTCTCCTTCGGCGCATCGCGCCAAACAGCGTGTTCGGGCTGGCCGGCGTCCCCACCGGTCGCGTTGGTCACCGCCGTTCTTCGCCTGCCGCTGCTCCGGGACTACCAGCCCGCAACACAGCACTCATGTTTCCCGACGTACTGCCAGATGGCGTCCATATCTCACGCAGCGCCTCTTCTATCGTCTTTAGACGACATCTGCAGCGAAGCACGCAGATACGCGGTCAATTTTTTTTCTTTTTTCTTTTGGTACATCGGTGGGAGTGAGGAACGAAGAAACGACAGAATAGTAATAACTGTTGGGGTTTAACGTTCCAAAATCATGATATGGTTAGGAGGGACGCCGCAGTGGAGCGCTCCGAAAATTTCGACCACCTGTGCTTCTTTAACGTGCACCTAAATCTAAGTACACGGGACTTATGCATTCCCGCTTCTATCGAAAATCCGGCCGCCGTGGTCGCGATGAGACGACAGAACCAGACTGGCTACAAGCGTAAAGAAAATTGTTCACCATAGAAGTAGAGGCTATCTAACAAAAAGAAATAGTGAACCGATAAAAAAATGTTTCAGGCTGCTGGATTTCAACAGATGAAATAACACCGATTCCATAACGCAGGATTAAGCCACACTTCAGTACCCCATAATTCATAATTTTGTAAAATAAAAGTGCAACAAGAACAATAACAACAATAATAATAATAATCAATCAATCAATCAATCAATCAATCATTTATTTAACGTGCCCAGGAACAACCGTGAGGTCTTTGTGCAGGCGCACGCAAAAATAAAATCAATAAAAATAAACAATACAATACAGACAGTCTTCAGAAATAAAAAGAGCAAAAACACGTAGACAAAGAGAAATGAACACTAAAGGGGAGGAGTAAAATAAGACAATATGAGAAATATTGAAGGGGAATAAAAAATTAGATTGCACATATACAACTATGCGGAAAGACGGAGAAGGGAAGACTTTGTACACTGTGCCATACTATGTCAAAACAGTGCAAAGCTCGGATAAAAACAGTGATTGTGGACTATGAAAAACGTCAAGATCAAGAAAATTAATATTATAAAGACTTTGTATTCTGTG
The DNA here is from genome assembly GCF_013339695.2 of Rhipicephalus sanguineus. Classification (NCBI taxonomy): domain Eukaryota; kingdom Metazoa; phylum Arthropoda; class Arachnida; order Ixodida; family Ixodidae; genus Rhipicephalus; species Rhipicephalus sanguineus. The sequence continues at coordinate 147,515,176 of NC_051179.1, read as the reverse complement.
AACGGTAGAGTGTTGGAAGAAGCAGGCGGGTACATGAAACGGTCTGTTCTCTCTGGTTAACTTACGCGGAATTCGAAAATTAACACAATTGAGAAGTACAGGGCAGGATATGAAACCGTGGACTAGCTTGTAGAGAAATAAGAGATCAGAACGATTTCGTCGGCAGTGAAGTGATGGCAGTGATAATGACTCAGCAGTATTTGAACGAGATCCAGAGTCATTTTTAGCAAAGCGATGGTTATATATGCTGAGGAATTTTTTCTGGACTCGTTCAATGGTGTTACCGCTGGATTGAGCAATGCCATTCCATATCACGGACGCATACTCAAGTTGCGGAAGACATATTGCCGTGTACAATTTGTGTAGGGCCATGGGAGACCTGAATTCTCGAGATATTCTACAAACACATCCGAGAGAACGAAGGCCCCGCATAGCAGCACGCTTAACGTGAGAAGAAAAGTTTAACGCGCTGTCAACAACAACACCAAGATCACTGATTTCATAAACCTTGCATAACGGCACAGAATTGACAAAGTATTGAAATGACACGCTAGATGTTTTGCGAGTGATAGACATGAATTTTGTCTTTGCGGTATTTAGAGAAAGGTTATTGCCGTTGCACCATTCGGAAAAAGAACACAAATCTGACTGCAACAAGCGACAGTCGTTAACTGAATGAATTTCCTTAAATATCTTGATGTCATCGGCATACAAGAGGAAAGAAGAATTACGAATGGCAAAAGAAACATCATTAACGTAAATTAAAAATAGGAGTGGGCCTAATACCGACCCTTGAGGGACCCCACTAGTCACTTTATACAAAGAAGAGGTTTGGCCATTTACGGCAACATAACAAGATCTATTGAGCAGATAGCTGTGCAAGAGATTCACAATCGACAAGTCAACGTCAAAGTTCGCAAGTTTAACCATAATCAGTGTGTGGCTGACTACGTCAAAAGCCTTGCTCAGGTCACAGTAGATTACGTCAACCTGTCCTCTCTGAGAAATAGGTGTGGAGATCTGCGTCATGAAACTAGCAAGATTTGTGGTAGTTGAGCGGCCAGCAAGAAACCATGTTGATTTGGAATCAGTGAGTTTTTCACACTAAAAGACAATATTTTGTGAAGAGCCAGTTCGAAGATCTTTGATGTGGCACATAGTAGAGAAATCGGGCGATAATTAGAAACATCTGTCTTAGAGCCCGACTTAAATACTGGGAAAACACGAGCAGTTTTCCACATGCTAGGAAATGTGGAAGTGTCCAGGCAGTTATTAAATATCGTAGTCAGTACTGGGACAAATATAGTACCATATGCTTTTAGTATGGCGGAGGGGATGCCATCTGGGCCACATGATAAGGATGGTTTTAAGCGCTTAATGCATTCGCTGATAAGATTTTCATCCAGCTACAAAGCACTGGATGAGCTAACTGCCTTGGGCTGTTGTCTGATATCAGTGCTGGAGTCTGAGGCCTTATAAACGGATGAGAAATGTGTGGCAAAACAGTCAGCGACGGCATGCACTTCTACCCCATTTGAGTCTAGTAGTCTGAAGGACTCTCCGCTTTTGCTAGACCGTTTACGCACATACTTCCAAAACTCAGCCGGCCTGTCAGAGGCGCTTTTTTCTAAGAATTGAATGTACGAACTATGATCCCGTTTATATAGTTATTATAATAATAATAATAATAATAATAATAATAATAATAATAATAATAATAGCGCAGAAAAGCAGCGCTTGTGGACAATCCAGCATTGTGACAAACTTTGAAAGAAATTTGTAAAGAGCGAGCAGCTTTTTATAACTGTTATTTCGCGTCTACTCACGTAGAAAAAGTCAGAAACAATTTCATGGTTTGTTCTACCTATTGCTGGTGATTTTGTGACAACGTTTTGGTCCACACCTCGCTCTGCTAGCAGTTCGTGATTGTGATGCAAGAATGAGAAGTATCGCGTCAAACTTTCCTTCATAGACATACCGTATCTTTCCTTGCAGCCCGGGCTACGTGAAGACGACGTTGGTGCTGCGACCTGGTGTCAGCGTAGAGGAACACATGGAGGTATGTGCCGTAAATGAAAACTCGCAGGGCCCCTTCTGCATTCGCCTAAGGCGACTCGACGGCGAAGGCCATCTTCTTTTTTTTTCTCAGTCGATGTCCTTTTAAAGACGATAGTCTTTCTTGGGATACTTAAACGGAGGAATTTCGGTCTGTCTTTCTGCCTTTCTGTTTGTCGGCACGTCACTCGATTAAGCCACTCGGCCAAAGTTGAACCACTTGCCCAAGTGCCAGCCATCATGAACGGCTGACTAGGTTCATACTTGTGTACATTGTCGATCAAAAAACCTAACATTACGCATATCTGAGGCGCAACATCACTAGGAAAGTATTAGGTGGTGTGTTCCTTTAATAAATGCATACATACGTAATTCTAAAGACCCTAGTTTCCTAAGAATGCGCTGAAAATGCGACTGCGCTGAAACTTGCCTTCCTCCGTGCCCTCTGCACGAGCTCATTGTTGTGTTTCGGTTTCGGTTCTGTATCGCACTGTACGAATGCCATGGGGCGCCGCTCTGGCATTCCTGTTTTATCCAGGCGACATGTAAATAAAAGAGTGTGTGGAGAGTACTCGTTGAGTGCGGACGTTTCTTCTGCTTCAGCGCTTCGCGCGAAACCGCGTGTTCGGGCTGGCTGGCGTCCCCGCCGGTCGCGTTGGTCACCGCCGGTCCTCGCCTGCTGCTGCGCCGGGACTACCAGCTCGCAACACAGCACTCTTGTTTCCCGACGCATTGCCAGATGGCGTCTATATCTCACGCAGCGCCTCTTCTATCATCTTTAGACGACATTTGCAGCGAAGCAGGCAGATACGCGGCCCATTTTTAAGGGCGAAGCTCCTTAAGGCGGCACCCGTTCGTCCCTCGTAGTCGTAGTAGTAGTAGTGCGTAACTAGTCGTAACGTTAGTACCAGATCTTGACCTCTAAGGTGGTGCCGGTGGGAGATTTTTCCTGTGCGTTGTTGCACAATAAAAAATTCGCAGCGTGCGCGTTAACTAAAAGCCGAATTCTTCTGTCTCTCATTCCCCATTAGCAGCCATTGGCATGTTCCAGTAGGAAACGTTAGTAGAAGTAGAAGTGTAAGTGCTAGCTAAAAGCCGACTTCTGTCTCTCATTCCCATTAGCACCCATTGTTTACCTCCAAGGTAGTGACCGGCGAGATTTCTCCTGTGCGTGATTAAACAATAAAAATTTTGTTCAAAACGCCGTTGATTGATGAAATAGACGAACGAAAGACGTCAGATGTTTTCTAAAAGCAAAACAAAAGAACGCCAGATGTTTTTAAAGCAAAACCAAAAGACGCCAGCTGCTTAACGAAAGACGCCAGATGTTTTCTAAAGCAATGGTTTTCTAAACAATGAAAATTCACAGCGTACATGTCAAATTAAAGTGAGCTTCAAGTCGTCATAGCTCATCGAACCATTAGTATAAACGCGCCCGATCTCACGTCGGTGATGATGTACTCGGCAGAATTCACGGAAGATTCACGGTTTACCGATGAACCTCCGCAGCTTCGCCCACTCATCATCATTCACTCCGTGGATATCCTGTGATTTTTTTTTCTTTTTTTAGCCCATGTGTCAAGTTCTGTTCGAAACCAGTTGCTTCTAGCGATCAACACACAAGCCTGCTTCACCACTCTCGCTGGAGAGCATGTTCTAAGTGTCGTACCACTGGGCAGCTAAAATGGGCAGCTGAAAGCATGGTTGCTGCAGGAGAGAAAAATGGCGTGCTAGAAGGAGGAGAGAAAATGGACAGCTAAAATCAGGGTTGCCGTTGGGTAGACCCGAAAAAGAGCCAAAACTCAAAGTAGCCAAAGTAGCCATGCCATTTAATTTTCCGCCGAGTTGGTAGCCAAATAGAACGAACGTGATCAGTCGAGTTTTTATTATCGTACAATAAATTACATCTTTTTAATAATGACGAGAACATAAAATTCGGTGCGCGTGGATGCACTTTATCTACATTTGATGTAGTTCTCAGATATGTTTGGCTGAACAATTCAGAAGGAATGGTTATCCTTGAACTTGTTTTCACTTGAAGGCGAAGACCGAAATTGATAAAGAGTTCTCATAGCACTAGTCGAGCTTCGAGTAGCGAAATCTGGCTTAAGATGAAAAGTTTCATTTCGTTGCAGATATCTTTTGTTCAAATTCACAGGAAAACACGCGCTGTGCTTCAGCATTAATAACCGGTGCCCCTAGTCAGCACAGATGGCGGGCAGTGTCATCAGTGTGCGAGACACGCCTTTTCACAAATGCACGCAGCTTCTTCACGCCATGTTTGCAGCCGCGACGCACATTGGCGGCCTCGGCGCACACCAGCTGGTTGGCGGGGGGGGGGGGACATGCACGCGCATCGGCGAACACGGCTGAAAAGCTTGGAAACAATGCCTTCCTAGCTATTTTATCTGCAAATAAAATCACAAATCGCTATTAAATGCGTCAAAAAAGGAGTTCAATGTAGGCAGAAATTAGCCATTGCGCCAACCTTCACCCTTCCACAGCCGGTTTTTTTTTTTTGCACAGCTGGACACTGATGCCGTTTCCCCTTCATTTTTATGCTCGTTATGCGGAAATATTGTGTTAGCGATGTAGAGGCTACTGTTAAGGACACGTAACCACTTTTGTAAGTGATTATCTCATCGAAAAAAGATTGCACTCCTTACAAGCAAATAAATAAATAACGAATTATTTATTTTAATGAATCATAAATTAATTATTAATTACCCATTATTCATAGCCGCTGAGACACTAATTATTCATGTTATTCGGATTCCGAATAAGTCAAAGAGTTCGTGAATTTCTTCTGTCAAATGGCGCGCATGTGGCACGCTGACTCGCCGTGGATGTGCTTGCTGAGACGCCTGAAAAGAGACGCTAGACGACGCTGATGTGCAAGCACGCGCTTACTTTGTTGGACAAGTTCTTCATGCTCGTGGTGCGCTGCCCGAGGACACGGACCAGAGAACACGAGGAAACAACACAGGGTGATGCGCATCATCCTGTGTTGTTTCCTCGTTTTTTCTGGTCCATGTCCTGAGGCAGCGCATCACAAGCATGAAGACGTACCAACTAGCCCCTATTGCCACCTTATTATCACTACGAGTTATATTTGTTTATGTGTTGTCTCCATAGACGGCGGGACACAACCGCACTATGTTCTTTTTTCTACAAAAGTTGTCTCGCGAGTGCCAAAGAACGGTTTAAAGAGGCAAAACGAGAATAATCGGGATTGGCGGGGTTTGTGCGCTTGTCGTCGCCTCAGTTGTCTCGGGATTGGCAGCGAAAGGGTTAAACTTTTAGCGCCAGACGTGGTCGCAAAGTAGCCAATCTGGCGCCAGGAAATCACCACTGGAAATCCTGGCTAAAATAGACGATGTGAGATGAACTGAAACGGTCACTCGACGGTTACAATGAATATAAATACCGTGAGACTGATTCACAGTTACGAAAAAAAATACTTTAAGCACATCTCTGCTCGCACAATTGGCCAGCGATACTGTCGAGAATGACTTCTCGATATAAACAAAACATTCTTGAAATGAACGACTGTGGAATACAACGTTAGCAATAATTACATTCAGGGACCGCGTTTACGTCTTTATAATCATTATAACACTCACGAGCATGTTCCCTAATCATCATTTGGCCGTTATTGTTGGAAAATCAAAGGTGTATTCATTGGGAACTTATTGCAGGTTACTGTGTGTCACACGACATACAGGTGACACCGATGTTTGATAAAAAGTGTAGACATTTCATTAACGCGATAGCGTTAAAGAGCTCATTTCGCAAAACTTTTGGCGTTGGCGTCGTTGGTAGTGAGCGAAACATCATCTTGTCCGTGACAGAAAAACCGAGGAATATGCAAATAAAATAAATGATAAAAATCTTATGTTCGAGCGAGAGTCGAACACAGGCCGTCTGCGTGGCAAACAGGTGTTCTACCACAGAGCGACATTATTGCTTGAAACTACTTAAAAAAACACTATATGAATGACATCTGGTGGAAGGAGTCTTCTTAACGCATGTAATAGTGCGTGGTGGAAACGTAGAATCGCGCCTGGCGTCAAAACATGCGAATTGCGCAAAGGGTGGGTGTTTTAAAGCACCATCTATTACAAAGCGCTCACACATATTTAACCATCATCAGCTGCAAAACCATCAACAGTGTGAGCAGCTGCGTAGGTTCGCGTGTTGCCTTACGGACGCGTATTGGGCCCGTCGCTGTTTCGCAAATGACGAATTATGGCCTAGTGGGCACTTAACAACTGTACTTGCAAGAGGCGTTCTAGGATAGTTTGAAACGGCCAATGTCACGCGCACAGTCATTCGTTTCCTTACTGCACGATTGATGCATGCACCAAGAACCGAACCTAGGCTAGCAATTGAGAAGACGATGAGCACGAGGCCCGATTACGTTGTCGCGTTGTGCTTTCGAAGGCGAAGCTCAAGCGTCCTCCAAGTTTTCGCCTTGAGTGGTGGCGGCAGTCACCGCTGAGGAAAGGCGCGCACACACGCGCGCACACACACACGCACACACGCACAGCACAAAGACACGTGCACACAAAAATATGTCCTCGGTCGATGGTCATTACTTGTATTGATCGGCGCGTTGCTCCACGAGAGCACGCACTACACGCGTGCACGCACAAATACATCCTTGATCAGTGCTCATTACTTGTCTTGATCGGCGCGTTGCTCCACGGGAGTGCACACTACATGCGTGCACACACAAATATATCCTTGATCATCGCTCATTACACGTCTTGATCGTCGCGTTGCTCCACGGGAGTTCGCAATACACGCGTACGCGCACAAATACATCCTTGATCGGTGCTCATTACTCGTCTTGACCGTCGCGTTGCTCCACGGGAGTTCGCAATACACGCGTATGCGCACAAATACATTCTTGATCGGTGCTCATTACTTGTCTTGATCGGCGCGTTGCTCCACGGGAGTGAACACTACACGCGTGCATACACAAACATATCCTTGATCGGCGTTCAATACTTGTCTTGACCGGTGCGTTGCTCCACGGGAGTGCACACTACACGCGTGAATACACAAATATATCCTTGATCGGTGGTCATTACTTGTCTTGATCGGCGCGTTGATCCGCGGGAGTGCACACTACACGCGTGCACAGACAAATATATCCTTGATCGGTGCTCATTACTTATCTCGATCGGCGTGTTGCTCTACGGGAATGCACACTACACGCGTGCACACGCTAATATATCCTTGATTGGTGCTCATTAGTTGTCTTGATGGGCGCGCTGCTCCATGGGAGTGAGCCCTACACGCGGACTCACATTGCGGATAAAAGCGAAATTCAATATGGAGAATGACAGCTTGCGTTTCATTTGAACAACCGCGAACACAAGTTGTGTTTTCGTCCACTTTTATTCCTTTACACTTATATTACAGCTGCTACACTACAGTAAACTGCGAATAACGTCCCCTGTGCCTTGTTTCGCATAATTGTCTATCAGATTCATTTGCTTGTGTCTAACAAGGACGAGCCCTTGATCCATTCCCTTTCTTTCGTTCATATATCGATATGCATTGTACGATAGACTACAGAACTACAGACTACAGAGATGGGAAGTGGTGAAGAATTCTTTCCTGAGCTACCGTTTCCTTAGGTGGTTCGATTTTGAGGCTTCATTGGAAACGCTATTTTACATTTACGTCCGCACTACATAAAAAATGTTCTAGGGTCAGCTAGTTTCCTGCACAAAATCCTTAGTAATTAGTCACTTAACATACATACCTGATGTAACGGGAACATTTCGTTTACGCAGATACTCGAGAGAACCGCCGGCCCTTGTCACGCGATGGGACGAGTTGGCACACCGGAAGAGGTCGCCCGTTGCATCGCCTTCCTGGCCTCTGAAGACGCCTCCTTCATCACGGGGGCCCAAGTTCCTGTTGACGGAGGCCTGCTCCTTTTGTCCAGCATCTCGAGTCCAGCCCGAATGTGTTAGAACCAGGAGCCTACGCGTGAAGCCAACGATGCAGCCACGCCCGTCAACACCCGTGATGACGGCGTACACTATTTCAACTGAAGTAATACAGCCAACTTCCTTTATTGTGGACACTCCTTGCATCAAAATTAGTAGCATTTCTAATGACTCCAACTCTGCGCTGAACCACTTCTTCTCTGTTTAAGGTCCGACAGAACAGACTGGGTGCGGTGTATCACTCCATAATGAAGTTAAATATTGTACGCCCAGCTAGCACCTCAAAAGCTTATCGTCAAGACGCCTTAATTCGTAATAAAGAAGCTAATCTTTCTGCTTATTTCCTTCACTTTTGTTGGTGACCATGCTACGAGTCATAGGCAGCAATAGTAAAAGTGGGGGTGGTATATTTGAATTAGTGATACGAAACTCCTGTCTTAATATCCTTTAGTTGCCCGTGTGGTCTAAAGATATTGTCCATTATCTGTGTTTATAATAATGTGTTCGATATGCTATTGTATGCAAGCTGTTGCATGCTGTTCACCTAATATTGTAAGTTCGTAATGGCTTCTTTACTTCTGGTTGTCGTTCCTGTTTAACCATGATGCTAGGATTCTAGTCAGGCATGTTCCTTCGCATTTATTCCAGCACCATGACAATCATGCAAATCCATGTATCTTGTTTGCAAGATTTGCTTGATCGCAAGTGCTTCAACAAATCTCGCCCAAAAAGTGTAACTCTTTAGTGCCGCCAGAAGCTGTACTGATTTTAACAAAAGCCCCAAAATGAACAGCGCTTCCCAGGTATCGTACCGCATGTCGTGCCATACGAGAGCTTCTTTTTGTATTTTCATGTAACCAGTACGTTACACCTGTAAACATTGCTTTGCGCAAACCGCGCCGAAATATCTCTGAACTTTCCAGGTTATTTTAGAATCTTGTCATAAGCCTGATAGCGCCACGCGAACAGTGCAGTTTATTCTGGGACTTACCCGGCCACCATCGATAACGAAGGAGTCTTCGATGCCGCAGGGATGAAATTCCGACGCGCTTTACTGCAGATCGAATTTACCAACGGACGACGGCAGTGCTTGCAGCTATCAGTGTGCACCTCGTACTTTGACTTTTCGTTTCCTGGGCGCAAGATCGCCCGATAAAGAGTTTCGTCTTAAACACGCCGACTGCCGCCTTCTCGAACGTCACGACGACGTGAAAATATTCATCATCGGCTGTGCTGCAAAGGAGCTGTGTGATGTGCGTCACTGTAACTATATCCCAATATGTACGATAAACTACATGCCTGATAAGAGAGATTGGAGGTGGCGAAGAATTCTTTCCTCAGCTACCGTTTTTTTAGGTGGTTCAATTTCGAGGCTCCATTAGCAACTCTATTTTACCTCTACGTCCTCACTGCACAAAAAAAAATGTTCAGATCGGCACGCGTATATTCCGTTATTCAGCTATGATTGCGTCTATCCGTTCGCGAATATCGCGTGGCAACCTGTGCAGCGCTTAGTAATATATGCACTGGAAGAAAATTTGCAAAAAGGGAATGCTCTTGCAAGCCTCCTGAATAATCTGAAATAACTAGCATGATATGAAAAATAACAGCAGTATGAGTACGCAATACTGCGTTTTTGAGAGTGATTCGTGCTTTATTACAGCGGCTGCGGTTCTGAATTTCCCACAATAGTCGGAGAATAGCTGCGGTTATAAATGAAGAAACCGGATAAGCACCTTCCAGACCACCTTCTCCATTTCCCGCCGTACGAATGTGTGATTTCTTGCTGTGTTGTAGACTCACTTCCGAGGCGTCAGACGTGTTTCTAGAAGCAGCAGCACGTAATACAAGGCAGCGCCTCGCAATACGCCTATAACACGTCGAGTTTAATATGTCATTCTCAGCACACAACACACGTGCCGAATGTCACTGCGACCTTGATTTTTCAGTCTACTTGCGTATCAAATCTAGCACTCGCAACTAACGAATACGGCGCCGTCCATCAGCAACGGCTTAAACGACAAAAAGTTAATAGTTATACATTTCGGTGCCCTTCACCATGGCGAGACGACGATCGTGTAAATTTTCAGCATAAATCTTCATTGTCCCTTCCCAGTGGCTGCGAAGGGGAGTATGGCTATATAAATTCTTTCACATATTAGGGTCATGTATGTTTAATGTGTATAATGAGAGACGACGACGAAGTTACACAGTGCCCGAACGCGTCTGTCACTGCTAGCTGATTTTCGTCATATTTTCTACAATTACTGGGGCGCCCTCCGCGTCCAGCCTTGTGGCGATGGCCACAGTGACTTCTGCAGGCCCGCGCGGCCAGAAGTCGACGACCCCAAGAACTTCAGTGGCTCAAGGGTCATGGCCCAGCACCAGCGAAAGCTCAAGAGATGCACCTGCTCTCGTTCCCATGGACGAAGAGCCGACTGCTGGCCCGTCTGGAAGCTCATCAAGGAAACGAGGCTCTTGGTGCACCTCTGGCGAAGACACAGATATATACTCAGTCACTGGCGACGACTCCTCGGACGACAACTTCGTGTCTGTGAGGAGTCGAAAGGCCAAAAGGAGGCTCATCAAGGCGTCATCACCGGCGAGTACGTCAACCATGAAGGCGGGAAGTGAACGCTGGCCGCACACGATCCCCTTCATGCCCGTGGATCCTTCCGTCAGCCTTCGAGTATTGAACAGGCAAGCTATCTCTGCTGTTCTTGAGGAAATAGCACCAAATGAAATCAAGGAGGTCCGGCTAAATACACGTAAGAATGTTTTAGCTGTCGACACAATACGTGCAGACACACTGGAGAAACTTCGACCGATGACAGAGTTGGGAAGCGTCAAAGTACGACCAGTCGTTCCAATAGATGGGACCTGCACTGCAGGTGTAATTTACGATATTGACTTGGCAATTCCAAACACGGACCTGCCCATTCTCATAAAACCGGCATATGAGGGAGTGATCATCACGCAAGTATGCCGCCTCGGAAACAGCCGCTGCGTGAAGATAGTCTTTAAGGGTGACTCTATCCCCACGCACGTCAAGGTTGGTCACTTCCGGCATGCCGTACGACAGTTTGTTCCAAAGCCGCTTCAATGCCATAAGTGCTTCAAGATCGGCCATGTCAAGGGCGTATGCGTAAACTCTGCCGTATGCCCCCGGTGTGCGGAGTCACACACGGTAGACACCTGCTGTGCAACCACATTTAGATGCAGCAACTGTCAAGGTACCCATGAAGCCACGTCTAAGGAATGCCCAAGACTCAAAAATGAAGTTGATATTCTAAAGCAAATGATCAGGGATAACTCCACCCATAGAGAAGCCTCAACGAAAATCCGACGTCGGCGCCGCCATCGACGAAAACGCTCCAGTCACGGCGGTGGTCGTACGCCATTTGAGCCAACAACATCAACTTCTAGTAGAAAGCCGGACAGCACAAGAAGGCCTCCAACGACGAAGCCTCTCCCCCCGGAAGACTGGCCCGCCCTCACGAGCACACGGACTTCCAAGCAGCCTCCACGCTCCGTGCTTCCATCGAAACCGGATTCTGTTGTTGACGAGGCTTCGAAAATAGATCGTCAAATCGTTCCTATGCTCCGATCTATCGTGAGTGTCATCAGAGGTCTTCTGACAAGCATCGATACGCCATCTGCTCGAAGCGGGCTACAGGTGCTGGACGCGTTGTGCCCAGTCCTTGCAAGCCTTGAGTGAAGCCATGGCCGACAATCACAGGTCATTTCGACAGGAGGTCAGAGAATCGTCGATCATTCAATGGAACGCGAGAGGTCTAAGATCTCGCATCTCCGATTTCCGTCAATTTGTTCGTCTATACCGATTTCCAGTCATTGTCATATGTGAACCGAAATTATCACACCCAATCAGACTATCCGGCTACGAGTCATTTTTCTCATCAAGCGACATCGAAAGTAGCAAGGTAGTTGTTTTTATTCGACGAGAGCTTGCTTACGTCGTTCAGCCAGTGCAACCTCACGACGACAATCAGTATGTATGCTTGACTGTTAAAAATAGAAAGGTCACTTTCGCACTCCTGGGTGTGTACCTCTCCCCATCAAGTCGATTCGACGCGAAACGACTGGACGACATTTTAAAGGCCCATCCGGGTCCATGGGTTATTACCGGGGACTTCAATGCACATCATACCATTTGGGGAAGCTCAAGGACCAATTCAACGGGACGGCGTCTAGCTTCATTGGTCGCCAGTCATGGTCTCGTCCTCCTCAACGATGCAAGTCCTACGTTTCTGCGAGGCACCACATACAGCAGCTGCCTTGATTTGTCATTCGTGTCGCGCCACTTCGCCACGCAAGTAAAGTGGTTTTTGGACATTGAAACACATGGAAGCGACCATATTCCCACCTACCTGAAGATCAGAGGTATTTCCAACACGTATTCATCTACCACAATACGAAGAATAGATTGGACGAAGTTCAAAACTCAACTTGAGGACGCTTGTCAGCAAGGCCTTCCCTGTGGACTTGAGCAAGCTATTAAGGAAACGGCTCAGATGGCTATGCGCACACTAATGTGCTCTCCAAAGTACTCTGAATTCGACCTGGAGTTAGAGAGACTTCGTGCGATCCGCCGTCGTGCTGAAAGAAGATACCGACGCACCAAGTCCATGGATGATCTAAGAACAGCCCGGCGCATGCAAAAGAAGATACAACGCCGCATCGATAAACTAGAGGCACAACGATGGAAAAAATTTTGCGCGTCGCTTGATCCTCGTACACCACTGTCTCAAATATGGAGAACTGTGCGAGGCCTACGTTCTGTTCCGGAACAGCGCTTTCCGTTCAAGGCCCTCGCGCTCTTCCAGCTCCGACAAGAAATTGAGGTGGCAGAAGATTTCTGCACTATGATTGTGGGCCAATCAACGTGCCCAAGTATGCATACCTTGGACGATATCCCGGATTCGCGGGACACGCGCATGGATCTACCGTTCACAATACAAGAACTTGACGCGGCGCTCGCCCTATGTAATCGGTCGTCGTCGCCTGGCCCGGACGACATATCTTACCGGCTATTATGCCACCTTGGTGAACGTGCACGAGATGCGCTCCTTCATATATTCAACAAGTCCTGGCAGGATGTCATGGTTCCCCAAGATTGGAAGATCAGCCGCTTGGTACCCCTTCTTAAGCCTGGAAAGTCTCCCCTAGAGATTACCTCTTACCGACCCATTGCGCTGGCAAGTTGTGTTGGAAAGGTCATGGAGCGAATGATCCTCGCCAGACTAGAATGGTACCTAGAATACTACGAGATATACCCGAACGCCATGGCTGGTTTTCGACGTCACCGATGTTCCATCGACAATGTTATCGATCTTGTCACGTATGTCCAACATCAAAAGACATGTAAAAGATTATCTGTTGCCATGTTCCTTGATGTAAAAGGAGCGTACGACAACGTTCTTCATGACGCCATCCTAGAAGCCATGGGATCAGTGGGCCTAGGTGGTCAACTGTATCGTTGGACACGCAATTACCTACAAGGAAGGACTCTATTTGTGAACACTGAAGATGGTCCAACCTCCCAACACCACACGCACCGTGGAGTTCCGCAAGGTGGCGTATTGAGTCCAGCTCTCTTCAACCTCATCCTCATTGGTCTTGTGGAACGACTACCGAGTGTGGTCGATCTATCAATGTATGCTGACGACATCTGCGTCTGGGCATCTGGCGTGACCCGGCCTCAGGTACGCGCAAGGCTTCAGAAAGCTGCGACGTTGATATCGATGTACCTCAATGAACAAGGTCTCAAGATCTCGCCAGCGAAATGTGCATTGATTGCTTTTAGCCGCAAGCCAATGAAACCATACGCTATATCTATCGACGGCCAAGTCATACCTTATGTCAGGACGCACAGATTTTTAGGTGTGATCATTGATAGGGACCTCTGCTGGGGTACTCACGTGGCCTACCTAAAGAGGCGCCTGACGGACATTGCCCATCTGTTCAAGTATCTTGGAGGGAAAACCTGGGGGACCTCAGTACATGCAATGATGCAACTGTACAAGACGCTTTTTCTCGGCTATTTGCGATACAGCCTGCCTGTGCTGACCAATACCTGCAGAACCAATATTCGCACACTCGAAAGCGTTCAGGCTATGGCTCTTAGAGTTTGTCTGGGGCTACCGCGATGTTCGTCAACAGCTGAGACCATTGCGATTGCAAACGACTACCGGGCCAAGACGCATATTATAATGGAAGCGCTCAGAGCACACGTGAGGCATCTTGCTCGCGCCCCTACCCATCATTTAGCCTCTCTGCCTGAAGACCGACCTCGTGCCTCATTTTGTCAGACAGTCCTGTCCTACCGTACACGCCTACCAACAGGATATACAGCTCCAGCAAGAGTTCCAACTCCCCCATGGTGTATGACTCATCCACAAGTTCGCCTCACGGTTCCAGGTATAAGGTCAAAAGCACAGCTTTCGTCACCAGCGCTCAAGCAGCTTTCTCTTCTTTTGTTGTACGAGACGTACAGCGAGCATAGTCATCTCTATACTGACGCCTCAACTACCGTGGATGGGTCTGCAGGGTCGATGATTTTTCCTGCAAGAACAACCACCGTGAAGATTAGGCTATCCCACCAGACTACATCGACAGCTGCGGAACTTGCTGCTCTGCGTAGCGCACTTAGAGTAATTTATGACCAACCACCCAAGAAATGGAGCGTGTTCACGGACTCCAAGGCAGCTTTACAGTGCCTGATATGCGCCTTACGCCGTGGACCTCACGAGCAACTCGTGTTGGAAATTAGAGAGCTGCTCCATCACCTCTTCGTTCAAGGGCATGACATCACCTTTCAGTGGCTTCCAAGTCACTGCGGCATATTAGGCAACGAACATGCCGACGCTGCTGCTCGAACTGCACACGAAGACGGCGTACAAGAATCCATCCCGTTATCAAGAACGGATGCTGCGATGAAAATTCGAGAGATTGCCAATGAAGACATAAAATCCTTGTGGAACACACCAAGTTTACAGCACACACGACTGCATAGACTGGACCCGTGTCGTCGACTTCGGCCTCCGTCCGGACTATCTCGACTCGAGGCAACGGTGCTTTGTCGAGTGTGGCTTGGTGTTGCTTTCACCAAATCTTTTGCCTTCCGAATCGGCATGGCAGAGAGTGCTACTTGCAGCCAGTGTGACAGCGAAGAAACGATAGAACACGTTCTTTGTCGCTGCCCTCGCTACAGCTCGCACAGACTGTCGCTAGCTGCTGTGTTGGCCCGCCTTGACGACAGACCCCTGTCGGAACAGTCAGTGCTGGAATGCCGACCTGAACTGTCTGCACAGCGAAAATCGTTTAAGGCCTTACTGAACTTTTTGCGTGCCAGTGGCCTATTGAATAGGCTTTAGTACTGCCGATCTACAGCTTCCTTTTGTTTATACCTTTTTTTTTATCGCGCGCCTGCTCTTCTCTCCGCTGTCCTTTCCATCTTTCTTTCCCTTTCCCCCTCCCCTTAGTGTAGGGTAGCAAACCGGATGCTACAATTCTGGTTAACCTCCCTGCCTTTCTCTTGTTTTATTATCTCTCTCTCTAATGTGTATAATAATAACTTCTGGGGTTTTCACGAACCACACGATATGAGTATGAGGTAAGCCGTAATAAGATACCCCAGATTAATTTTACCTCGTGGTGCGCCTAAATCTAAGCATAAAGGTGTTTTGCATTTGCCCTGTGGAATTGCGGCCACCAAGACCGGGAGTCGACCGGTGGTGTTATACTTGTTACCTTAGCAGCTAATCTATCACGGCGGTCGGTTCGCGCCTAAAAATGAGAAAAATGTCAAGAAGAAAAAGTAATGAGGACGTTCAGCTTGGTCACTTTTCGCTGTGTCATACCAATTTTATAAATTTCTATAGGTTCGTGTCACTGTGATTACACAAGTCTCGTACACAAGAGTTCGAGAAGCGTTCAAAGGGCGAATGTCAACTCCTTTAAATCGCATTCGCTATGCCCGTTTATCAGTGAAAAAAAAGAGGCTGCATTAGCTGGAGATGCAATTCCTTGCGAATAACATTAAATGTGCCGGGTGACAGGCGCACGCAGAAATGCACGTTCAAGTGCCCAGGGCTGTGTAAAGGTGGACCATTATAATGAATACAGTGCTTTAGAAACAACTTATTTTCACGATAAATGCATGGCCCAGGGGTGGGGGATGACTCTGCAGTTGCCTCAGCTTTTCGCGTAGCTATCGCCTTCGCTTGGCGTGTGGCGAGCGGTACTGGCTACGAAACGATAGCGTTCACTTTGTTGCTTCGTTTTTTTTTCTTACTGCATGGAACGACAGACGGTGGCTCTACATTCTCTAAGGCTCAAGAACACGTATGAATGTAACAAAAGCATCCATTCAAGCGGCAGCTACGGAGCCGCTTACATTATGTACATTACATGTCTGGAATTACTTTACGAGAATGACTATGGCATAGCGCCTACTCCGTCACTCGAAAAAAAAACGAGTAGTGTCCTGGCTTTTGCGGCCGTCCGTCGAAGTCTTGATTTGCAAAGCGAGAACTAACGCCTTGCTGCACAGGGCGTCCTCTTCCTGCTGAGGAAGAAGCTGGTTGTAGTCGCCACACGCTCCACTGCATTTCTCGCCTTGAATAACGAATGGGCGTTGGATAATGAAGCTTACCTAGGCAAACACACATATTAAATGCGAAGCATTGCTTAGGAAACCTCAGGCACTTTGGCTGTTTCTATCTACATATCTATCTATTCATCTATCTATCTATCTATCTATCTATCTAGCCGCCTACGTCTGGGCGCTCTCCAGGTCGTCTCCATAGGTTGTAATATACCAAAATTTGCATAGCGTAGGATGAGCGTATGACGAATACGATTCACGGATGACGACATGAATAACCCAAAATACCTGACGCGTACGTCATAAAACCCTTTTCCTCAGTCACGTGTGGCACATACCCGCAGACCAGAGTTCATGTTATGCGGGTATGTGCCACAGGTGATAGCAGAGTCTCAATCAACCCAGTAACCGCGAACAGACACATTGACACGGAAGGAAAGTGATAATAATAGTAATTGCTGGGCCTCTATAGCATTTCGCCTCCATCTAAATGCGACCGCTGCGGCTGGGATCGAACCCGCGACCTTCGGGTCAGCAGCCGAGCACCGTAACCACGACACCACAGCGGCCGACGCAAGGAAAGTTAGCGAGCTGACGAAAGAGCACCCCTGGAAGACGCTGGGCTACCATCCACACATCCACACGTCCACGTGGTCCGCAACGTCGACTACGTGAATTAAGCGAAAACCAGGGTCAATGCTTCCTACAATACCTCTGCCGAGAGGACCATGTCCTTCATGACTACCGGTGACTTCAGCATTGATTTATCAAAACCCAACCACGCCTGGTTCTTGGCATGAAAGAGGGCTTCGATGTGGCCAGGGCATCACAAGACTTCGGTGTACGTCCAGGACAGTAGGCGTCATAGATCATTTCTTCGTAAAAGCCATCCGTGGTTTCCACCAGCTCTACTATACCTCGCACTTCACTACACTTAGAGCGTTCGTAGCCGCGATAACGAACGGATCCAATAACAAGTCCTGTCCAGCTGCTGGTGCTCACTCATCACGGTGATGATGAGCTTATTCAAGAACTGCCAAGTACCCCTTCCACACATGCACACGGGTTTGTGAAACGTGCGTGTGTTCTCCGTCATAACGGACAAGTATTAGCATAACAACTGTAACGCAATTCTAACCACTGCAACCGTGACTGTAACGTACGTGCAGTGCGCCTGCGCGTACCACACGGTTGTGTATATATCTAAGGAAAATTTTCTGAATAAAGCTTAGTTGCGAGTAGCGCCTGTCCTGTGCATCTGTGTTCCTTCATTGTCCCACTCGAATTCGCGCTATCCAGTGTTGAAGAATATAAGCACTACATATCAGCTTACTGCGTCTGGTGTTGGTAACATCTATGTTGCTGTTGGCGTCGTTAAGCAACTGCAAACTGATTTTATAACACAAGTGCGACTCTTCAAAATATGTGTGTGCGTATACCATTTGCACACTTCTCTAGCGCCTTTCCATAACGTTTCGCGCAATGTGAAAAATTTAGACACAGTCACCTTCCTGCACATGCTTCGCATAACATCGATTCCCACGGTACGTGGGATCTGCCGAATTTTTGTGGGGTTGGATCTAATGGTACTTCGAAGAATTCCCCTCTAACAGAAAAAGTTTATATACCAAGCCACAAAACTCTCGCTGCTAAGCAGGCACAGCCGTAAGCATGCGCATGGTTCGCCACTAGGGAGTGCAAGGTTTCGCCGCAGCCCCCCCCCGCCTCCTTTGTTCGTGGGGTCAGAGAGAAAGCAAGCTTACCAGCGAGTACAAAAAATGAAAATGAAGCAATGAAGTGAGTCTTAGAAAGGCTTGATTTGGTCCTTGGGATTCTTGGGGTATAGGGGACAAGTAATGAGACCTAGAAATGCAATATGGGGATCTCGGCCGTCATTATCGTCCAATACCTGCATACCCTTAATCCTGCACATTAAAGGGACACTAAAGGCAAATATTAAGTCGACGTTGATTGTTGAAATAGAGGTCAGAAACCTCGTAGTGCTATTTTTATGCCGAGGAAGTGCTCATTTTAAAATAACATCACGTTGTAGTGGTCCGCATCGCGTTAGCACACTTCCAATCACCCGCCTGAAATCAGTCTTTCACACGTCACTGCTGCCGTGCCCAACGTTGCCCGTCTTTACTGCGCGGCGGCCTGCACTCGCCGCGTGCACCATTCGGGCATCCGGCAACTTCACATGCATGCGGTATTTTGTCGAACTTTCTGTCAGAGCGATTTTCACGAGCGTGCAAAACACGCGGCACTACGCGATACCAAAACTAGCACTGAGACGCGACCGCGTGAGCCAAGCAGGGCGCCGAGCGAAGCGCAGTTCGGCGAAAACGGAACTTTTGAACTACCCATGGCAACGCCAAAGAGGTTCTTTTTTTCCCCTTGAATCAAAGAGATACGAACAAGCAGCGTTTTATCTCGTCTCTTGATGCACGGAAGGTTCTTTTTTTATTCCAGCTAGTTTGATTACTAGTGATTACTTGTATTCAGACTGTCCCATGTCATCGGGATTACTTCCAAAATGTTCCACTCGTGGCACTCATCGTTTGATACATTTAGCCTAATTTCTTGGTAAGTAGGGCATTGCTGTTGATAATACTGCCGTTTTAGACGTTGCCATACATTCAGCTTTCACTCTGACATAAATTGTTGTTTACCTTTATTGTCCCTTTAAATAATTACGGGACAGGTAAAAAAAGCCACAGTTTCGCCGCAACGGCGAAGCAATGAATGCGATAGCAATAAATTGGGATGTACCGCGAAGAACGGAAAGCAGCTCGAAATTGCCAGCGCGTCGCTCGAGCCCGAAGGACGCACGAAAAGAACGCACACAGGACGAGCGCGAACTATCATGCGTCACAGCTCGACACTTGAAGCGCACTGCTCAGACATAAAGGAGGACGCACGAAACGAACGAACAGGTACACACAGGACGAGCGCGAATTGTCACAGTTGTTACTCATTTCTGTTTGAACAGTGCGCTCCTTTCGCAACGCGGCCGCTGCAGCGAGCGAAGTGACCTTCGTACGCTCTGTGACTTCAGCGCGGACATCAGCGCGGACTTCACCACGCCCTGTAGGGCGAAGAGCAACGGCGTTCGCAGGAGCGGGGCGACGATCTTTAAAGCGCGCCACGCGCGCACCTCCAGCGATCTATGTGGTGACTAAGAAAGCATGCTGAAGTAAATGATGTATATAAATAGCTCGCCGTTAGCAGGCTGAAAGACGGATCTGTTGGTGGCCCAACCATCTAACGCCGCGCGCTGCACAGCGAGAGGTCGACCGTTCGATTCTGCGCGTCGGATAGTTTTTCTGAATTATTCTTTGTGGCTTTAGTACATATATATATATATATATATATATATATATATATGTACATATATATATATATATGTATATATATATACATATATATATATATATATATATATATATATATATATATATATATATATATATATATATATATATATATATATATATATATGGGACGGGCGACGGCAAAAATCAGCCGAGACTGTCCATATAATTGCTATCACCGCAAAGGAGCAAAGGTACGAGGCAGACTTCGCGCTCCGCTGCCCCCTCCGTACGCACGCCTATGGGTGCGACACAATACGGGGCGCACCCTCATCCCTTCGTGTTCAATAGTGGAATAAAAGCTCTTGCAGGGGGATCTCGCACGGCATTTATGCGGACGACAGTGTCAACTGGTCGTCCACCGGGAGAACAGTGGTACGGAGAGCCGTGGACAAAGCAGCAGACTATGCAAAGCGTTGCCGTCTGTTGCCTTTGAAGTCGGAGTCGCGCCTGGTCTCACCATGAAATAAGGTACACCCGACTCATCCACTAACAAGATGTAGCAGAAAGACATACTATAGTCCAGCTTCGAAGCATGAAAATCCAGGGAATACCCTTGCCCCACGCGAAAGTGAAATCCCATTCCCCCGCACCATCCCGCTATCAGCAAGCATGAACACATAAGGCTGTGGGAGGCAGGTACACTTCGGCATGTCCAAGCCTTCATTGTGTCTCAAATAGAGATAGAGAGAGAGGTTTACTTATAGAAAGGCAGAGAGGTCGGCCTGAGCGATATTATGCTCTAGCCTGCTACTCTACACCGGGGGTGGGAAAAGGGGAGAAAAAAGAATGATGGATGACGATGGTAAGCAAGAGAGGTGAGTATGTACAGTCCCGTCTAGGTGGTGCAGTGCTATAGCCGCGCATCCAGTCCAGTGGCTTGTAGGAAAGCTGCAACCGCTCTTATGACCACAGTTGTGCTTTGGCGTCAGGCCATGGGCCCAACACAACCTCATCAGTTAATGGCCTATTATGCACTCCTTCAGTCGAGAAAATCAGTTTCTGTCGTTCGCGTGCCTATGCTCGGCAGGTACAAAATATGTGCTCAAGTGTTTCTGCCACTTGACAGTGATCACAGTTGGGACCGGTGTCACTGCAGCCGATGATATGTGCATAACGTCTTGTGAAGGCCACACCAAGACGAATTCGCTGAATCATTGTTGTGTTGTTTTGTTTTAATTTACGAGGCATACAGAACCTCATTTCAGGGTCCCATTTGTGTAATCGCCGGTGTCGTCGCTCCGGTTTCGTCCAGTGCTCAAGTGTGAGGTCACGCATTACGTACCGAAGCAGGGCGTTCGCGTCTGGCCGTGAAAACGCAGTGCGCACTTCAGGGCCACTGGTCAAGGCTCCTTTAGCTTCGGCGTCTGCGTCTTCGTTTCCCATTATGCCGCAGTGGGCAGGAATCCATTGGAAGGTGACGAGGTGGCCATTTGTTGAAGCAACGTGAAGAAGCTCCATAATTTTTATGGCTAAAATATAGTATGAACCTTGTCTCATGACGCAATCAATGGTTTGCAAAGCGGGTTTCGCATCGCAGAATATTGTCCATGTACGAGGTTGCTCTCCAGAAATGAATCTTATTGCCTCCCGGATAGCAACAATCTCTGCGGCAGTTGATGTGGTCTTGTGGTCTATTTTGTACCGTCGAGCTATAACCATTTGTGGGATGACAAAGGCTGCAGCAGAGGTACATAGCGTGGTAGATCCATCGGTGTACACGTGCATGGTGCCGCCGTACGCTGTATAAATGTGATGTAGGGTCAGTTGTTTGAGGCCAATTGGTGAAACTAATGACTTCTTCGTAATCCCAGGCATCACAAGGCTAACAGGCGGTTTAGGCAGGACCCATGGCGGTGTTTCAGGAAATCTCGGGGAAGAAAACCTTGATGGTAGAACGTTTTCATGCCGTGATATTGCTCTTGAAAAACTGCAGTTTGGGTGGGTGGCACGGAGTGCCGATAGCGGGTGCTGCCTGTGTCGGGTCAACAGGCGAAGGTGCACTCGAAGTGGCTCGCAGCCCATGTATACACTGATGGGACAAGCCTGAGCTTCCGCGATGGTTCCATTCGTTGACGTGCAGCGTGGTAGGCGCAAGCATGTTCGCAATCCTTGAGCTTGAATACTCTCTAGCGTGTTCACACAGCTCGGTCTCATGTTTGAGAGCACCGGCATGCTATACCGTATATATCCTACAAACAGCGCATTGTAGAGTTGAAGAAGTGACGATTCTGATGGGCCCCATCTTGCTCCTGCCACAGTCCCAAAAACGAGAACAAAACTTTTCAATTTTGATTTCAGTGCTGCGACGTGTCTCGACCACGATAGATCCCTGTCTATGATTACCCCA
Organism: Rhipicephalus sanguineus; assembly: GCF_013339695.2. Classification (NCBI taxonomy): domain Eukaryota; kingdom Metazoa; phylum Arthropoda; class Arachnida; order Ixodida; family Ixodidae; genus Rhipicephalus; species Rhipicephalus sanguineus. Next base: position 147,492,805 of record NC_051179.1, on the reverse strand, counting down.
AGGAACTTGTGGTGCCTTACAGTAGGTATCGCCGTTCCATTAATAGTTATAGGGTATCGTGACTACTTACTATACGACACCTTTAGTGGATTGTTCGAGATGCGACAGTAGCGCCAGAAGACTTTGCCTAGCGAGTAGAAGAAGCAGAATTGAGCCCGGCAGTGCATTTCAACGGTGAAGCTGTTGAGGCCGGCCGTAAGAACTTCGGTGCGTACAAATGAGTGTAAAAAATTGTCATCGTAATGAACGGGTATGTGCCACAGAACTTCGACAAATACCACTACTCACGGCTGGTCCACTAAACATGAAAAGGGCAACAGACGGACCGAAAATATCAATTAGTATTTCTAGACAGACGCAACCAGTAATTGAGAAAAGATTTTACAGACTGTCGGGAATGACCTAGTAATAAACACCGTGGCCGCACGTTTAAGGTTCGCTGAATCATCTGCATGGAATGCTTCAGCGGTACGTACAACGAGATAATACTGGGGAACGGAAAGGGCAACGGCGGCTGCGAGAAGAACCCGAAATGATGGAAGCCCTAGGCTAACGACGACATGCGCGTATATATACGGGAGGTGCAAACGCTCAGTTTCAGCGCGAGTTGCTGTCTCGGGTGTGTGGACGTCGGTGTCGCGTCTGCGACTGACTGTGGCTTACCTCGAACCTATCTGCGCTGAGAAGCAACCTAGAAACAACCCGAATCGCCTAGCTAAAGCCTAGCAACAACCTAGAAGTGACTTAGGAACAGCCTACAATCACCTAGCTAAAGTCTAGCAACAACCTACAAGCGTCCAGATTAGGCTTCAGAATTGTTCAGCTTCGCTGTTTGAAGCCCTGCGTGACTTACTGCAAACTTCGGCATTTTTAGGGGGGGTTGAGGCGTATTTAGAACACAGGGGCGTAGGCAAGAGGGGAGGTTGAGGGGGTTCAACCCCCCCCCCCCGAGAATTTTCAATTTTGTACGTGTATATATACACGCACACATATAAACGCACGCACGAACATAAATAAAGTATGGTTGAACACCCCCCCCCCCCCCGAAAAATAATTCTGGCTACGCCCCTGTTAGAACACCCCAGAGAGGATTATAGCCGTATCCAGGGTGCCTTTGTTGAAACGCTGCACAGACCGAAGTCACTTCAGTGCGTCGATGTGTTCTGCTAACGTCTCGTTTTCTTGGTATCGCTGGAGGCCACCCGCTGAATTCACTACAGAATTCAACTCGCCGTGGTTGCTTAGCAAGTGGAGGTGTCCATGGATATGCCCTATGTCACGGGTTCAATTACCCTGGACGACGGCCGCATTACGATGCGGGCGAAACGCTATAGCGGCCGTGTACCTTGATATAGGTGCGCGTTGATTGACCTCAGGTAGTCAAATTTGGTGAAGGTAAAAAACCACGAGGCACTGCGCCGACCAAAGTGAACATTAAAACACACAGAAAAAGGTGCTTCGACTCCCACACGGGAGCCTTGTTCACAAATGAAATGAAAAACATGTGTGAAGCAGTTCGCTTTATGTACGCATGAATATATCACTCAGGCAGCGCGCATTCACTGACGGTAGATTGCCATCGCTCCTGTTGAGAGTGCGCGGTGTCGTCTGTATCACGAGCGACTCAAGTGAAGACGCCGGGACCATACGCGTGCGCAGGGTTCCCCTTCAGGGGGGGGGGGGGCGAAGATTCGCCCCAGCGCCCCCCCTCCCCATTATGTCAATGTATGGCGCTTGCATTGCGCCCGCCCCCCGAGTCGCAGCGCCTCCCCTCCCTATTATGTCAATCTGTGGGGATGACTTTGCGCCTCCCCTCTTAGGTGAAAAAGGGGGGTGGCCGCCACACCTGCCCCCCCCCTTGTGCGTAGGCCTATGGCCGTGACAGTCCTTTTTCTCTAGCGAGAACACGTACCCTCTCCCAGTCGATTGTATGTCCACTTGACGAATGCTCAGCCAAAGCACTGGATTTCACGTTTCGTTACATCACGACATAATTGTGCTGCTTGAGACAGCGTTCAAAGTCACCAGTTTCACCAACATATACGTCGTCCCAATCCGCGCATGGGACAGCGTACACCACACCGGGGAACTTCACTTTGGGTAGTCTGTCCCTAACATTCACTATTGATTGTCTTAGTTTCTGGTCTGGAACATGTGCCACCTGGACGTTGTATGAACGCAGAACAAGACTTAGGGCTTCGCTTATGGAAGGGACATACAGTACCCCCGCGCGCATTTTACCAGAGGCACCACAGGGCAATTGCGGACGTCCCATTTGTCGTGCGACAGCGTTCAAGAAGGAATTCGGATAGCCACAGGCTGACAATTCCCGCCACACCAAGTGTACGTCGGCTCCGCAGTCTTCTTGTCTTGTGCAGAATTTCTGCGCGCACCGTAGAAGCGTAGAAACCATTGCAACGTTTGTGAGAAGCAGGTTGCATGCTATAGAAATGGAAGTAACGCCCAGTGTGGGTCGTTTTTAGATGTGAAGCATCTTATGGCAGAGTTCAATCCGGTGGTGGTGGTGGTGTGCGGCGTGACCACCCTTACTGCGCATGCGCAGACCCTCTCCACTCCCCATTCCCTTTCCCCTCTCTCCCTCCCCTTTCCCCTTCCCCCTCCCATTTCAGCTCTCCACATCACCTCTCCCCTTCTCTGTCCCTTTCCCCTCCCCTCCTTACCCCTCTCCACATCCCCTCTCTCCTTTCCCCCTCACCACTCCACCTCTAGAACGCGGGCTCTACATGCCGAAACACTGCTTCGCATCGCCTCGTGGTCCCATTTAGCGGCAGATGGTGTGATTTTTTTTTTCTGAATACGCCAAACGTCGAAGTGGACCCTTTCCTTTCAATGAGCATATCAAGAATACGCCAAACGTCGAAGTGGACCCTTTCCTTTCAATGAGCATGTCAAGGAATGGGAGCTTCCCATCGACTTCTTCCTCCATCGTGAATTGAACTGCAACTTCCATACTGCTAAAGTGTGAAATGAACGCCTGAACCGCTTTTCGGTGTATGATGCGCAAAATGTCGTACACATAGCGGAAGAACACCTTCGGAGCAGGGCTGAACGAAGAGAGGGCTCGACTTTTAATCGCTTCTGTGGTCAAATTAGCAGCGGTCACCTGTACAGTCACAGCGGCAAGAGAGTGTTACCAAGTCTATTTGCGAGAGTAAACGCCTGTCCCATATTTCACTCCCTTTTCAGGAGTGCTGGGAACTCTATGCTGCACAGTGTAGGCACACTCTCTCGACAAAGTTCTGGTACTCTGGCTGACCGAGAGTGAACAAGCTCCCTCGCCAGAGTAAAGTAACGCTTTTGAAATGGAGTACATACACTCTCGGTGGGAAATACGCTACTTCCTCGCAGAGTTTTACAATGCTGGTTAGGCTAGAGTGCATGAACTCCCTCCAAGAGTAGAATCACTCTTGCTGCTAGGACTAACGTCTAACAAAACGGGGAAAAAATAAAACCGTCACGCGTTTTCTACAGTGTAACAGTGAACCTTGCTGTAATGCCTGAAGCTTACCTCACACATACACAGAACACACATCCGCACACTCATTCATACGCAACACAGCAACACTGAACATATGCACCAATGGCGCTGCACTCAGCCATACGCTGTCGTGGTGCTGCTAGAGGACGGACGTGTTTTTCGTGGGCTCCGGAATGACAGCGTCAGATAAGTGGATTTTTTTTTTTTGCATGATTCGAGCTTGTTTTTTTTAGTTAAGCCACTAGATTGCAGCTTAATAGAGCTTACAACTTTGTACTGTTGGTACAAAGTGGTGTAACAGTCGCTTCGGGTGTTTTTTTTTAAATATTTGTTTGTTCGGCCACCACGTGGCTGAAAGGTGCACGGGTGCTTTGAAGTGTAACATACTTGCGGAGTATCAGCGGAGTTTTGTGATATCATTTGGCTTTAAGTGTATCTAATCCGCCGCGCGAACGATCTATAGCCATGGTCAAAAAGACCGTAAAGTGTTCAGGATGCGGAATGGGGCGGAAAATAGAGGTTTGTGAGGATGAGACGACAGAGAGAGCTGACGCCAAGTGTAAGCAATGCGAGTTAGAGGCGAAGATGGAAATAATGATGGCCGCCCAGAATGAGCTCATGGTGAGAATCTCCGAGCTGGAGAAAGCGGTGGCGACAGAACGGGAAAAAACGATGGCTATGGCGGAAAGGCTTAAGTCAGCCGAGGAGGGATTAGCAAAGGTAGACATGCCAGCAAAGGTAGCCACGGGGAACAAGGAAGCAAGCGGCAGCGGGAACAATGGGGCATCGACCCCCACAGTGGTAGGCGCGAAGGGGGAAACAGGTTTGGAAAAGACAGGTGCAAGGGTCACAGGACCCACCTTCCGCGAAGTAGTCTTGGGAACGGGAGGGGACAAAACAACAGCAGTAGCACGCGCTAGTAACAGGTGCAGTGGCCAGGTGCGGGACAGTCCAGCAGAAAAGTCGGATCACGTGATAATCGCCGGGGACTCGAATTTAGCTACATGCGCAGAAGCAGTCAAGGAAAGGGTGAGAGGCGACAAACGAGTTTTAATAGGGAAGTTCCCGGGCCATAGGCTGGGATCAGTGATGAAACAAGCTAACGCAAAACTCGCAACTAAGTCTAATGGGCGTAACCTCGTGATAATCGCGGGAGGTCTAAACGACGTCTTGAGTAACGAATCAGCCGAACTAGCGACCACATTGGCGAAAGGTGTCGATGACATGCGCGCCATTTCCCCCCAGGTGCAGATAGTGGTATGCACAATACCGGAGGTACCGGTGCGTGACGGCAACCTGCAAAGAGAGGTTGTCGACGCAAACAAAGAGATATGGCAGATGAGTAGAGAGAAAGGCATCGAGGTAGTGGAAATAAACAGAGAGGTGAACAGGTGGAGTGGTTTTCGAAGAGACGGAATACACTTCGACAGGAGGCTTGGCCATGAGGTGGGTTGGCGTCTTGCAGGACGCGCAGTAGCTTTTTTGGGGGGCACGCGGGCCCTTCGGTGCCCATGGTAGCTTGTAATGAGAAAAACAACCAGGGGGACTCTTTGACAGGTGGTATAGCGAAAAAACAGAGAAAAGGTAAAAGAAGGGAGAAGGCGCGTGTTGCAATTAGTTACATTAACATGCAGGGTGGCAGAAAAAAGGCAAAATGGTTAGAGATTGAGGAACAGTTAAACAAGGAACAGATAGGTGTTTATGCGGTTACAGAAACGCACCTTAGAGACTTGGAAGAGCCACCACATATTGAAAATTATGTTTGGGAAGGATGTAACAGGATCACATCAGAAAGGAGAGGTGGGGGGGTTGGAATGCTAATTCATAGCAGAACAAAATGGGAGAGAGTGAAACAAACGTGTTCAGAGCACATGTGGGTTTCGGGCACAGTAGGTGGAAAGAAAACGTGGCTAGGTGTAGCTTACTTGTGGACAGGGAATAACTGCAGAGAAAAGAATCTGGAGATAGTGAAATGCATAAGCACCGATATTAAAGAATTTGGTCATGATGCCGAGATAATCCTTCTAGGGGACATGAACGCTCACATTCATGACCTTGACGGATATTCAGACACCAATGGCAAGTTATTGCTAGATCTCTGCGAGCAACATAGTCTTGAGATAGTTAACGTGGGGCCTAAGTGTGAGGGGCAGATCACGTGGGAAGTCAGAAACAGGCAATCGAGCATTGATTACTGTCTCATGACAGAAGGAATATATGACAAACTTAGAGAGATGAGAATAGACGAAGAAGGCATTAACAGCTTGGGTAGTGATCATAAACGCAGAATATTACAAATGGGATATAAAACTGAAAATAAGAACACAGAATCAAAGTTTGGCAGCTCGTATCTAAATGACAAACAAATAACAAATATAGCCGCAAGAGTCGAGGAAAAAGTAGACGAACTACCAGGTAAAGACTGGAAGTATAGTGAGCTGCTACATGTAATCACGAAAGAAATGGAAATAGAGAAGAAAACTATTTGTTGGAAAGGAAAGAAAAAGCCAAAAAGTTGGTGGAACAAAGAAATCCGGGAAGCAATCGAGATGCGACGTCAGGCATCACGGGAGCACAGACAGGCAAAAAAAGGAGAAGCGACCACAGGACGAAGTCAACCAAATATGGGAAATATATTTAGAGCAAAAATCCATTGTGCAGAAATTAGTCGAGGCAAAAATTAAAGGTGAAAGTGAACGCTGGATGACAGAGATTCGCGAAAAGAAGAAGGCCGCGCCTAGGATATTTTGGAGCCACCTAAAAGCGCTGGGTAGGAAGTCTGTCACAATGCAACAGCATATGGTAGATGAAGGAGGAAATAAATTGGAAGGATATGAAGCGCTAGGTTACATCCGAAAGATAACAGCCGATTCGTTTAAAAAGGTCCCCCAGGGGATTCCCCCGGTGAGTAAAAGTACGCAAAGGAGTGCAACCGACGAAGATGTAGTACTAGAGAATTTCAATTGGAAGAAGGCCGAAGGAAAAATTCCTAAGCGCACTACTCCGGGCTTAGATGGGGTTCCCGTCAGCCTCATTAACGAACTCGGACATAACACTAAAGAAGCACTGCTGAAAGCCGTAGAAAAGTGCTTGCAGAAGAGGGAAATACCAGACAGTTGGCGAAAAAGTAGAATGAACTTAATCTATAAAGGCAAGGGAGAAAAGGATAACATTCGCTCGTATAGACCGCTAACAATTACATCGGTGCTATACAGGTTGGCGATGCAGGCAGTAAAATTAAAAATAGAAGCGTGGGTAGAACAAAATGATATTTTGGGAGAACTTCAGAATGGATTTCGAATCGACAGGCGGTTAGACGATAATCTGTTTGTTCTTACCCAGTGTATAGAAATATCTAAAATAGAAAACAGGCCCTTATACGTAGCTTATCTAGATATCACCGGGGCGTATGACAACGTTAATCAGGAAATTTTGTGGGATATATTGAAGGAAGTGGGCATAGGTGACGACTGTGTACAGCTTTTGAAGGAAATATACCGAGAAAATACAGTTTGTATAGAATGGGAAGGAATAAGTGGCAAGGACAGCGTTGAAATTAGCAAGGGGCTGAGACAGGGATGCCCTCTGTCCCCGCTGTTATTCATGCTGTACATGGCGAGGATGGAAAAAGCGCTAGAAGGTAGCAACATTGGATTTAATTTGTCACACAAACAGGTCGGAGCGATGGTTGAGCAGAAGCTTCCTGGTCTATTTTATGCTGATGATATTGTCTTATTTGCGGACAGTCAAGATGATATACAGCGACTGGCAGATATATGCGGAAGGGAGTGTGAGGCTCTAGGACTAGGATTTAGTGCAACAAAATGTGGATTGATGGTATTCAATGATCACGGAGACCATACGGTCTTAATACAGGGCCAAAAAATACCGAGGGTAAGCGAGTACAAGTACCTCGGAGTATGGGTAAATGAGGGGGATAGATATATGGAAGTACAAGAGAAAGCATCGGTAGCAAAGGGAAAGAGGAATGCTGCAATTATGAAGCACAGAGCTTTATGGGGATACAATAGGTACGAGGTGCTTCGAGGGCTGTGGAAGGGTGTGATGGTTCCGGGGCTTACATTTGGGAACTCAGTGGTGTGCATGAAGTCAGAGGTGCAATCAGGAATGGATGTAAATCAAAGGACGGTGGGCCGCCTCGCGTTGGGCGCTCACGGGAAGACGACAAATGAGGCGGTAAAGGGTGATATGGGATGGACAGGCTTTGAAGTGAGGGAGGCGCAGAGCAAAATGAGATTCGAAGAGAGGCTGAGGAAAATGAAGAGTAGATGGGCAGAGAAGGTTTTCAGGTATTTGTATAGAAAAAGCGTTGACACGCAGTGGAGAAAAAGAACTAGGAGGCTCACCAGTAAATATACGGCTGGCAGTGCGGGCGATATGACAACAAGGAGCATTAAGCGGAAAGTCAGAGAGGCGGAGAGGACTTATTGGATGACAGCGATGGAAAAGAAGCCGGCTCTGAGTAACTACCGAAAAGGAAAAAACGAAATAAGGAGGGAAAGGTTTTATGATAATTCAAGGGGAAGCGCTTTACTGTTTGAAGCAAGGTCGGGCTGCCTTAGAACGCGTAGTTATAAAGCGAAATTCAGCAACGAAGAAGAACAACGTACATGCTGCGGGGGAACTAAGGAAACGATGGAACATGTACTGATTGAATGTGGCGATATTCACCCAGGTATACGTGTGGGCACGAGTCTACATGAAGCCTTGGGTTTTAGGGACAACAATGGAAAGCTGAACACGTCCGCGATAGAAATAAGTAAGAGACGGTTAGAGTATTGGTGGCAGAAAAGTAGAGATAAAGTACAAAAATAAATAACTGGGAAAAAAAAAGGTCATTCTGCCTTAAGAGGCAGAGAGAAGGACCGTGAATTTATATTTTTTGGTATGATAACGTAGATTTAATCAATGTAGATAAGGCATTAGGACAACATGAAACAAGGAAGTTTATTTTTTTTTCTTTCTTTTTTTTCGCCTTCGAGCCTGGTGGCAGACATGTCACCGCCCCGTTATAAAGGGGACGCTCATAGCATCCATCCATCCATCCGCCCGGTAACCGGTATATATATCCATGATGTTTTGTCCCCCTTCCAGTGCCAGCGGCAACAGCTCTGCTGTGCGTATTTAAACAGCAAATAGAGACGAAACATGTGTATCTAATGATTTATTGGGATACTGTTGGCACATCCACCTTTTACTACAAAACAGCATAATATTGAACACTGTTTTCATTAGTAAATTATAAATATCAGTTGGGACTCTGTCATATCGGCTCAATGTAGTACAGCAGCTCATGCCCAAGTCTGAGAGTTGTTCCACGCTCTTACAAATACACTTGCGGCGATCTTTTACCAAGGCTGGCTGATGAATACTTCATAACGTTACGATATGGCGTCCAACCTGACATGCGGTGCCGCGGCAGGCGCGGCATGTACGCCAGAAAAGCAACGCCGGCCAACGTAACCACAATGCAAACGCATCTCTGGTGATTCTCGCACTTTCGCTTACTTCGGTTGCATTTTAATAACAGTGAAAAGCTTTCGACGCTAAATTGCGCATTCTTCAACCTTCACCAGCCGCTTGCGCCGAGATCGCTCGCACTCAACATGACCCGTACGACTCCCGGCAAAGGCAGGCCTAGCGCACCGGCCGAGCCCGTGTGTACATGCTGTCGGCGCGTCTGCGTTTAAGGATACGCAATTCCGACGGGTAAAAATGAGTGTACAGTAGAGCTGTAGCATCGGTTAACCTGAATGAACCATTTTTTCTTGCGTACGGTGTCCATACAAGAAGCGATGAGCATCGTTACGACGCGCTTTTAGCAAACGAACCCCGGCAGCCACCGAAAGCCGCCGGGCGCACTCGCCGGCCCTTCGCTGGCACACACTTGTCAATTAGTACACCTTGTTGAACTAACATGGTGGTATACTTTCTTGCACGTTCAATTTCGTGTTTCGCGATCGCTTATGTATATAGTTGCATCTATCGATTGAGATGCAAATCAGTACACTGACACGGCCGATGTACTGGTGTATCGTCGATTGCGCGATTCATTGTCATTCGTGGTCGGCAGCTGTTAGTGTGTTATGAAGAAGCGAATTTTATTTGGAAAGGAAGATCGAGTCTATCTTCAGTATGCGACCCGTAAAGATGAAGCCGAGCGTTGAGGTCTGTGTTGACTAGTGTTTTTACGGCAGGAACGTTGTGTTGGAGCGTGTCGTATACTTGCACACATTTGTAATAAATACCATAAAAGAAAAATAACCTTGGAACGCTGCGTAGTAGTAGACTTCGGCTGAGAATCTTAGGGTAGCAGGTTCGATTCCTCCTGCCTAACGTTTTTTTTTCACGGTTTTTTATTGCAATAGTGATTTAGTGTCCATCTTATTCCAGTGGCAATTAGTTTGTGTCGTAAACTAAGTTGGCGATGCGTTAGAAGTTGCCGATGTTCGAGGCTTCGAAGCTTCCTCTGTTGGCGTTTCAGATACCAAAAGCTGAAGATCAGAAACACTTTCTTTTCTTAATACTAAACGTTATCCTGTGGCGTCTACGCTCGGAGGATGATGGTTAAGAGACAGTTATATATCGCTGTGCGGCGTCGGCCAGAAGCTCGCGCTGGTTTGTACTCCGTCTGCTAGGGAGGGAGTTCCCGACCCTGTTCACGCTACGTCGGGGCGGGAGTTCCGGGGAGCGGGAACTCTGTCTGAGTAGCATAGAGTTCGCGCTCTATTTTACTCTTCCTTCAAGGAAAGAGTAAGTCCCGGGGCCAGCTCTCTACTACTCCCCCACGGCGTTAAAGAACGCTGGCGAGAGTAATACAGTCGCCCGACTCTTGCAGTACTCCCTCTACATCTGTGAGTGTATAGAAGCACCCATATCCGTTCCGTGGACCTGTTTGTACAACTTCTTTTCGAAAGTAAAATACGTATTCGACAAACAGAACCGTAAGAGCCTAACAAGGTCCGGTACATTGACAGGCGATATTTCCGATAGATTTGCATCCGATTCCAGAGCGGTCTTGCACACATCCACAGCCAGTTCTGTTGGCACACTGGTAGAAAGCAATTTCACGTCAAACGACACTAAAATATCTTCTTGATCGAGGACGACATCCCGAACTTTGTCCATTAAGTCGTAGGAGTTCCGTATGTGGGTGCCACGGTGTCTTACAAGGGGCGACACGATGCAAAAATCCTGATAGCTTGTGCAGGGTGGAGACCGTAAAATCTACAATTGGGCTCATCGGGATGCCTGGCTCGTGGACTTTGGGCAGGCCGTACATAGCCGGTGCTGAACCGTTGTGACAAAGTAATGTGAAATACAGTGACTTGCATTCAGGGGGAACCACACGGAAGATGAAGTATAAATTATAACGTCATGTAAAGTGCGTTTGGGGGCTAGTTGGTACGATATTAGAACGGTAAAGAATTGCGCGGTTGACGGAGCACAAAAGAAGTAGTACAGAGGACGAGCGCAGACTAACAACTGAATTTACTGAAACATAAATTTGCCACTTCAAAAAACGTTCATGCCCACAAGCTCTCCCGACAGTATCACACACCATAGTAAAGGCCCTTTATCTGCGCTAAATATGCCAACTATTTTTATGCAGACAAACTGATGATTCACTAATGCATTTATCACACACCAGAGTAACGCCTTTACCTACGCTAAAAATGCCAACTCTTTCTTATGCAGATAAATGGAGGGTTCACTAATGCATTTATCAGGACCAAGCCTCGAGATCACTGACGCTTCAAACGTTTCACGTGTTCTTTTTTCTCTGGCACGCCCCAGCACTTTTGTTTCTTCAAAATGTGGGATGCTGTTTGAGCAGGACCTGCAGTGAACCGCCAAATAATGCCCACTGGCTGAAGCTACAGCAAACAAATGCTCCGAAAGGCGCTTATTTAAACATCTTCCAGTTTGGCCCACATGGACCCTTCCGCAGCTTAACGGGACCTCATATACAACTTTCGATCTGCATCTTACAAACTTGCGTTTGTGATTAGTGCCGCAGCTTCCACTCCTCTGCACACTCGTAAGGGCGCACACCCGTGACAATTTACACGGCACTGAACAAAAAACATCTACGACGAATTTCCTGGCCACCTTCTTGATACCATGCGAAAGCTTGTGGACATTGGGCAAAACCACAAAACCTCGCCTTTCTGTTCATAATGTATTGTCAGCCCGTGAAGGTGCAGTACAACTACCAATGGTTTCCAACAGTTTCTCTGCTATGGCCTTTAGCAGAGCGTCCGGAAAACGCACTTCTTGCAGTCTGGCCACTTGGGAAGTGAAACTATCCTGGACCGTGTGGTGACATGACTTACTTAAAGATGACTTCAAGCATGACTTCGCGATTGCCCTCTTAGTAAGCTTTGAATGGCAAGAATCGTACTTTAAAAGAGGCTTCTTAGATCGTGGCTGGTATGCCCAGCACATGTGACCACCATCCCCGAAAAATAGTGTGATACCTAAAAACTGCAAACTTGAATGCACTGGCAGCTCAAAAGTAAAATTCAGTTTCTTGGCAACGGATTTAAAAACATGAAGAATGTTATCTGCTACCTCCTCTAGGTTACTGTCTGAATTCACACTTACCAAGATTAAAAAATCGTGTACATATCTGAAGACGCGTACAATGCTTTTGTCAACAAGTGCCCGCGACAGTGAAGAATCTAAATTAGCAAGACAGGTTTCAGTTAAAATCGGCGCTACGCTATATCCTATAAAAATTTCCCGTTTCTGTACATAAAAACTTTGCTTGAAGCTCACAATAGTTGAAGTTAGGTACATTTGAAGTAACTCGAAAAAGCCTTCTGCGATTCCACTCGTATTTTGAAAGTCCACCACTCCCGAGCGTTCAACGCAGTTGCGAACGTAAGGGAACAGGTCCTCGTGGGGGACCGAATAGAACAACTCCTCTATGTTCACGGAGAATCCAGAAGACACTCCTGGCTGCGTGTCTTTTAAATGTCCACAAGTCGGTCCAAACTGGCAATCTTGTAGGGATCTTTAGGTGCCAACCTTCTTAACTGTTCTGGAGATACCGGCTCAGGATGGCCTGCCACGTACCCCTTCCCGTGACAATGGCCCTAAAGGGGCAGTCCAATTTGTGGCTTTTTGCACTGAAGAACATGGAAAGAACTAGGCTCTCATTCCCTGACACATCCTTCTTTAGTCTGTCTAGCTTCAGGTTTTCCAGCACCGCAGAGCCTTGCTTTTCGCCTTCGTTGCTTTTATGTCTGCAGTCCTAAAGTTCTTCGAAACAGCAGCTGTGGCCTTGTCATCACACAACTTCTGGAGCATTACTACAAAGCCTCTATCTTTATCAGCCAGCAAAATTGCCAGACTTGAGTCTCTGATGTATTCTGCATCCGTGACACCATCTCTGCGGACACCATCTTTTTCTTTGCAGCTATAGCTCGCTGCGTCGACACAATCCACAATGCATCGTTCCCTCTCCTCTACTTGCGCTTTTTCCGCGATGCTGTGGACAGACCCCAGTAGCTCGTGCTTCGTCACTGGCATTTGCATACTTCTTCTTGTGCTCCGTCAACCGCGCAGTTCTTTACCGTTCGAATTATGCCCTGGAGAAATGAAATGCGAAATCGAGCGCTTTCGCTGAGCATGCGTCAGGTGGACACGCAATCGACTGGGGGAGGGCGCGTGTTCTCGCTACAGAAAAAGGACTGTCACGGCGTCTTCACCTTGAGTCGCTCGTTATACAGACGGCACCGCGCACTCTCAACAGGAGCGATGGTAATCTACCGTCAATGTATGCGCGCTGCCCGCGTGATATATTCAAGCGTACATAGGGTGAACTGCTTGACACATGTTTATAATTTCACTTGTGAACAAAGCCCCCGTGTGGGACTCAGAACGTCTTTTTCCATTTGTTTTAATTTTTACTTTGGTCGGCGCAGTGCCTCGCGGTATTTTACGTTCACCATGTATCGTCCCGACCAGAAGGGCTTCCTTCAAACACTGAACTTCAGTAGTAGTCAGATTCACGTTGTCGGAACGAAATTTTTTTCGTTTCGGTTCTAGTTTCGTTCCACCGCCAAAAGTTCCGTTCCGTTTCTGCTCTGGAACACAAAAAAATGTTCCGTAATGGTTCGTAACGCTTTTTATGCTAAAATTTGAAGGTAGGGTAATCATAAAAAAACACTGGATTCATGATATAGCTACTTGCCCTCCTCTCAAGAAGGTGGGAACGGGGTAAAACACGTTCTTCCCACGTTCTTCAATTGAGCGGAAGTAACTGTACCATGAATTCCTGCCAACTAGCAAAACCAGTGTACAGTTCAAAGTAATAGTATTTATTTTTTTGAAAGTCAATTACATTTTTTTACCGGGCTCACTGCTTTGTGTCAAGCGAGTGAACACAATCTCAGATGCAGGAAGCAGCACGTCATTGAGTGTATACCCTGTTGTGCGAGACCGCTGATTTGATAAAAAAATCGCCTGGCCTGCGCGGAACACGCATCACAGTCACAGCGAAAGCTGGAAGAGAGCCCTTTCTAGAGCCCATTGCAGACTCTCTTGGGGCTACTAATACAAGTACACATGCAAGGCACCCACTACGCCATAAATCCACAAAGCCATCTACGCCATAAACCCACTACGCCATAAATCTACATGGAACGATTTTCGACAACACCTCGTTCACACCTTTGCTAGCGTCGATCGCGAGACACCATGCTCAGCAGAGCAGTTGCTAGAGTTAAGAATGCAGAAACCTAACGAAACTGTGGCAATGTTTGCCGAGGACATGACTCGCCTGTGCCGTAGGCCTGATCCCAACATGTCCGAGGACAAGAGGTTACGCTACATTATGGACGGGGTTAAAGATTATCTTTTCGCCGGACTTGTGCGCAATATCCCATGTACCGTGGCTGATTTTATAGGGGAAGCCACTGTCATTGAGCGAGCCTTGAATCAAAGATTCAGGCTGTACGATCGCTTGCGCACAAGCACCCCAACCAACGCCACCTCCATGACTCCGGAAAATAAGTGGTCCCTGCGTGACCTGATCAGGGAGATTGTTCGAAAAGAACTTCGGACGTTTTCGACTCCAACAATGATACACCCGTGGCGTCTGTTGCCGAAGTCATTCGTGACGAACTTAGGCAAGCTTTCTTGCCAGATGATCGTAGTCACGAGCCGCATCACATGAGTTACGTCGATGCTGTCCGGCGTCCAGCACCCGCCACGCCTGTCGCACCGTACTACCAGCCGCCTACAGCCGCACCTTCTTCACAACCTCAGCAAGAGGTCTTGAGACGTCCGCCCAAGACTCCAATGCCATCATGCTGCGCCTTGGTCACCACCACAATAGGACACCATGGGACGCCCGCAGTTTCAAAAAACGGACGCTTCGCGCACGGTACATCGCCGCCCCTTTATTTGAGCTGCTGTGGTGGCGGCCATATAGCTCGCTGTTGTTGCACCATGACGCCGCGTTTCGTCCTCCTCGGCCGTAGTATGACGGTCGCTGCGCCAACGCCGAGTACATGGGTCGCCGTGATGACACTGGGCTTCATGAACCACGAACGACGCGGTCTCCTTAAAACGAGTCGCTACCCAATCACCAGCCCGACTTCGGCCACCGATCACACTCTTCATGCCCTACACGGTCGTCTTCGCCGATTCGACGTACTTTTGCTGACCTTAGTGGGAGGCGGTCGCCCAGCCCACGCCGGAGAAACTAAAGGCGGCGACCTCTTGGGGTAAGGTCGCAAGCCGACCACAAGATGATAAAAAGCCCCCAATACTGCCGCTACAGGACGACCTGTCGCCGACGAACTTTAACAGCGACGAAATTGTGAGCGCCGACCTCAATGTGTTCTTTGATGGAGAGCAAGTGACGGCCTTAGTCGATACAGTTGCAGACTTTTTTATAAGTCAAGCTCGCCGCTCGTCTCGGAGAGTAAACAAAAAATTGGCAAAGCTCGCACTAAGCTGCGCAAGGCTTGAAACAGCGAAACAGGAAAATTCCGAAGACTAGTATGGTCGTTTCTAGGTCACTTCTAGGCCTTAGCTATGTGATGCAGGTTGTTTCTAGGTGGCTTCTAGGTCGTATCTAGGGTTTAGCTAGGTAATGCTAGGTTGTTGTACGTTGATTCTCAGCGCAGAGAGGTTCGATTTAAACCGCATACAGTGACAGACACGACAGGGATGTCCGAACTTCAGAGACAGAACCTTGGGTTTAAACCAAGCGTTCGCACCTCTCATAGATCTACGGGCACGTCGTCACCGGCGTAGGCCTTCCATCTTTTCCGGGTCTTTTCGCAGCCGCCGTTGCCATTCCCGTTACCTAGATTTATCTCGTTGTAGGTAGTCGGCGGTCTTCGGCTCGACACCGTCGCTTCGCAGCCATTTCTTGGGCCAACTGTTGCCTTCTTCGTTTTTAGTGGACCAGTAGTGAGTAGTGCGCTTTACCCTATTTCTGTGGCACATACCCGTTTATGATTAAGATAGTTTTTTTGGTTCGCCGCGCAAGGAACAATTTGCTAAACAGCTTCGCTGTTAAAACGCCGTGGACAGGACCACATATAAGATCTGCGGGAGGTCAATTACTGCTCGTTACTGGAATATGCACAGCAAGAAATAGCATAGGAGATTCTTCTTTCGTCGCGACTTTCATCGCTCTCCCGGGGTGCTGCAAAGATTTAAATATAGGAATGGACTTTTTTATAGAGCATGGTGCAGTAATCAACATCCCGGACCACGTCGTTTTGTTTTGAAAGAGCCCTGGTCTGCCTGACTGTTGATCGCCGCAACACATCTCCTTTCGCCTCAATGATGACAACATAGTTTTCCCGCCTTGATCGTGTACCCCTGTTTGCGTGGCATGTGGTGTACCGTATGACGGCGAGGGAGTCGCAGACCGAATAACCACGCTGCTGTTCACTCACGGCGTTTCAGTCGCACGAAGAATAGTCCATGTCATCGACAGGCGCACGAACTTGCTTTTGACCAATTTCAGCACAGAGCGCCGACACCTTCCGAAGGGCACAGCTTTGGCCTATTTTGATGATGTAGCAGGTGTTCGCGGGAGCTTTTCAGCACTTGAAGCAACGCCTGCACAAGATCCACAAGACCTAGCACCTATCCTTCACATCACTCCTATCACCAAGCACCTCTCACCAAGCATCGAATCATCACAGAGGACACAGCGAGACCAATCCATCAAAATCCGTATCGTGTGGCTTCAAAAAAACGAGAAGCGATAGAACAACAGGTAGCGAAAATGCTTGAAGACAATGTGATTTCGGAGTCCCTGGGCGTCACCTGTTCTAGTCGAGAAGGAGGATGGTAGCTTGCGTTTCTGTGTGAACTATCGATAGGCTGAATCAGGTGACAATGAAAGACGTTTGCCCGCTTTCCCGTATAGAGGATTTGTTCGACAGGCTTCGAAACGCACGTTACTTCTTGTCGGCGGACTTGGAGAGTGGATATTTGCAAACTGAAGTAGACTCCAGACATCGTTAAAAAAAAGTCACAGTTTCGCCGCAAGGGCGAAGCAATGGATGCGATAGCAAGGAACTAATGCTATACGAAGTGAGGCTCGCCAATGGATACTCTCAGTTTGAACAGCGCTTCTGTTGCAAGGCGGCCGAAGGCGGCCGCCTTGCAACAGGCGGCCGAAGCAGCGAAGGATACTAGCGTGCTTCAAGTGTCGAGCTGTGACACTTGATAGTTCGCGCTCATCTTCTGTTTGTTCGTTTAGCGGCGTCCCTGAGCTCGAGTGACATTCGTACGCGCCGTAACGTGAGCGCGGACATCACGGTGAAAGCGTGAAACATTCCTCTACCCCTCGCCACGAGAAAACCGCGCGAGCAGACAGTGGAAGGGCAAGCTTCTCCCATGCGCAAATATAAGAAGAAGCGAGCGAGCTCGCCGACGACTTTTAAATGCGCCCGTCGGGCTCCTAGCGCCACCTTGCTGGTATTGAAGAAACGCTTATTATCGCCTGCACTTATTATCGCCTGAGTCCGTCCAGCGCTAAATGGTGTGTATATAACGCTCGCCGTTAGCTACGTGGAGGATCTGCGTTTCGTGGCGTAGTGGATAGCGCCGCTCGCTGCGGAGCAAGAGGTCCCTGGTTCGATTCCGCGCTTCGGAAGCATTTTTCTGAGTCATTTTTCGGTGGGGACTTTATAGATATATACATACTTATACATATACGGTGCATGACGGCGGCGACGGCAAAATCCAGCCGAGACTGTCCATATAATTGCTATCGCAATAAAACAGCGTTTGTGACACCAGACGTACTGTGCGAATTTAAGGTCTTACCATTCGACTTATGCTCCGCGCCTGCTGCTTTTCGGCGCCTCATGGATACCATACTCTCAGGGCTGAAGTGGAAGACCTGCCTAGTTTATCTTGACGACGTCATTGTGTTTTACGCACAGTTTGACGAACACCTTGAGCGGCTGCAGGCGGTTCTGCAGGAGATACGGCCCGCCGGCTTGACGCTGAAGCCAGAGAAGCGCCACTTTTGCTTTGAAGAGCTACAGTTTCTTGGCCATGTTGTCAGTTATGCAGGAGTTCGTCCGAATCCTGAGAAAGTTGCCGCCGTCGCCTACTTCCCTATACCATTACCATCAGATAAAAAGGCGTTTTCTGGGCCTCTGCGCATATTATCGGGAGATTTTGCACGCATTGCGTCGCCTTTAACTCGCGTGACGAGATGTGACGCTCCCTTTGTTTGGGGTGACAAACAGGAAACTGCTTGCAATGTTTTATGGCGACGTCTACACACGCCCCTAGTGCTTGCCCAATCTGACGAGACAGCCCCTACAAAGCTGCATACTAACACCAGCAGTGCTGGCCTCGGAGCTGTGCTTGGGCAGCGCCAGGAGGAAACGGAAAGTTATCGCCTACGCAACCAGAACTCTTTCACGTGCCGAAGCAAACTGCGCAACCACTGAAAAAAATGCCCCGCCGTGATATACGCGGTTATGAAATTTCGCCCATATTTGTACGGCCGCTCTGTCAAGGTGATCAGTGACAACCATTCACTGTGTTGGTTGACAAATCCTAAAGATCCTTCCGGGCGATTGGCACGCTGGAGCGTTAGGCTACAGGAGTTCGATGTGACTATTGTGTACAAGTCGGGAAAAGGACACACGGACGTTGACTGCCTGTCTCGGTCACCGATTGCGTCGGCTGCTTCTCTCGATGAAGGCACAGCATTCCTCGGAATCCTCGACCCGTTGACTATTGCAGACCAACAACATGACGATCCTGGGCTGCTTGGCCTGAATTATTTAGAAGGACGAACTCAGAAAGTCTTTGCAAGACGGTTATCGTTATTATGTGCACAAAACAAAGTCCTTTACAAAATGAACTTCTCATCAGACGGATCCACCTACCCGCTGGTTGTCCCTACCGCTCTTCGTTGTGAACTATTGAAAGCGTGCCACAACAAGGTCACCACTCGGCATTTGGCTACAAGCGCACAAGCGTGTAGCCAAATGCTCTCAATTTATGTGGACATCGAGCACAAAAACTGGGACGAGTTCTACCTCATATAACGTTGGCTTACAACACCGCTAAGCAAGAAACGACACGGATGACCCCATTTCGCCTGGTTCAACGACGAGAAGTAAGGACAATGTCGGACGCGATGCTGCAACTCGAATGCGCTGACATTGAAACGAGTGCCGCCGCATTTACTCAACACGCGGAGGAATGCAGGCAGCTCGCAAGTGTGCGAATATACCAAAAGCGAGAGTTCGACGTATATCTCTAAAATGTGCGTCATAGACCTGTAACCTACGAAACCGGCGACAAGGTATGGGTGTGAACGCCTGTACGAAGACAGGCCGTTTATCCGAAAAGCTGCTCAGTAGGTACTTCGGACCTTATCCAGTGCTGCGACGACTAAGTGACGTCACCTATGAGGTCTGTCCCGGATAGCCCCCACTGTACAAGGTGTCACCAGCACCCACCTGAACTTGTGCACGTAGTGCGCATAAAGCGAGTAAGCGAGTGACTTTGCGAAGGACGGTCACTTGTACAAGCGTCTTTATGCGCAACTGACCCGACTATAGCATCAGGGTTGAGGACACTGGACTGGCCAACCGGCTATAGTAGCCGCCCGCCGCATCCTCGGTCATGGACAGCATTCCTCCTCTCCTTCTCCTCCCTCTTCTCATCTTTATCTCCCTTTCCCCCATTCTCCTACAGGCGCTGAGCCGTGCTCCCAATTAGGGTTGCAGAAGTTGCGCCTTTTCCTTTCCTCAACCTCTCCTCCTCCTCCTCACTCTTTTAGAGGGAGGCAAATGCCGCGTCCGCTCTGTGCAGACAACGACACTGATGTGAGCTCTGACAGTCTCGCGGAACGAGACTGACCGAAGAAGAAGGCGTGTCTTGTGTCTACGTTATTGCCTATGCTGCTGCATAAAACGGGTTGTTTGATCTTCTGCTAAATGTCTTAGTTGTCTGTTTGCGGTGCACCGCGACAACATATATATATATATATATATACATATACGGCCGAGGGTGTCCGCGAGTATACCGCCGAGAGTGTATGCAAAACCAGCTGAGTGTATCAATATAATTGCTATCGCAATACAATCACGTAAGTAGTCACCTGACTAAAATCGTTTAAATCTAGTCATGTGACTAAAATTGCGTAACATAATGTAATTACTTGTCACGTGACTATAAACCACGTGGCTAAAAATCACGTAATATCATGTAACAACTAGACATGTGACTGAAAACACGAAACATTACTTGACAAAGTAAGGTGACTGAAAATCACGTGACATCTGGCCACATGACTAAAATCACAGCAACAGCTACTCAAGCGACTAAAAGTCCCGTAACAGCTTGTAAAATCTAGTAACGTGACAAAACTAACGTAACCACTAGTCGCGTGACTATAAATCGCGCAGCAGTGCGTAACATCTAGTCACGTGACTAAAATCGCATAAATCACGTAAGAACTAGCCGCATGACAGCAAATCACGTAAAATCTAGTCACGTGACTAAAATCTCGTAACATCAAATTAACAAATACTCATGTGACGTAGCGCAAGTACCACCTAGTCACGTGACTAAAGCCACGTAACACAAGGTAACTTCTAGTCACACGAATAAATGGCATAACATCGCGTAACCTGCAGTCATGCCACTAAAATCCCGTAACGTAACGGAGCAAGTACTCACCTGACTAAAATCACGTAACATCGCGGAACAACTGGTCACGTGACTAAAATCACATAACATCGCGTGACAACTAGTCGCATGAACAAAGAAATGGAAGGAAACAGATACAAAGAAGAACTACCACAAATAGAGAGGGAAAGAGAAGAAAGAAAGGAAAGAATAAAGAGACGCAAGGAAAGCCACCCAGCTACGCTCTTCGTTCATGCTCGGCACCACAAGTACGAAGCTGCTATAATTGCTTCAGGTGTCAAACCGCACTGGCAATTCCGCGTGCACGCGCATTAGGTTTAATTACAGCGCACGTGCCCCTTATGCCTCTGCGTGAGAGTGACGTGCTGTTTACGCGTCAGGCCACTATAGATGAAACAGCTGCGTTGACCTTGTGTCAGAGGAACGGTGAATAACCGGGGGCGTAGAGTTTAAACAGGTGACGCGATTGTGGAGGTGGATAAGGGTGAGAGCATATTGCTGGCCATCAGAGTACGACTGAACGCATACGCGTCAATCGACGTGACGAGGCTGCTTACTTTGCTCATTCGCAGGGCAACACAGTTTGCGTGTACCTAAGTACGCAATGCCAAATCTAAGAGGAAAAGTGGCCCTCATAACAGGTGGGTGCAAGGAGTGTTTTCATTTGCTGACGTGTGTGTGCGTGCGTCTGTGTGTGTATGCGTGCCTGTGTGTGTGTGTGTGTGTAGAGAAAGAGAGAGAGATAATACTTAGTGGTAGTGCCAAACAAAAGTTACAATTTCAATTGACATCCCTAATTATCCTATATTTGTATGCCTGTCGCTCTGTTGTGGCGAGTGACGTGAGTCAATTGCGCCTTGCTTAAGCGGTGTTCAGCAGTAGTGATATTCTGCTGCAGTGACATCACATCATCATCATCATCATCATCATCATCATCATCATCAGCCTATCTTCGCCTACTGCAGGGCAAAGGCCTCTCCCATGGTCCGCCAATCAACCCGGTACTCTGCTTTCTGCTGCCACGTTATACCTACAAACTTCTTAATGTCATCTACCCACCTAATTTTCTGTCTCTCCCTCACGCGTTTGTCATCTCTTCGATTCCAGTCAGTTACCCTTAATGACCACCTTTTATCCCCTTAGTGTAGGGTAGCAAACCGGATGCTACAATTCTGGTTAACCTCCCTGCCTTTCTCTCGTTTTATTATCTCTCTCTGCCGACGTGCTACGTGCCCGGCCCATATCCATTTCTTCTTCTAGATTTCAACTATGATATCCTTAACCCCCGTTTGTTCCCTGACCCACTCTGCTTTCTTCTTGTCTCTTAGGTTCCACCTATCATTTTCCTTTGCATCGCTCCCTGCCACGTCCTGAATTTAATTTGAACCCTCCTTTTAAGTCTCCAAGTTTCTGCTCCGTAGGTAAGTACCGGTAACATGCAGCTGTTATATACCTTCCTCTTGAGGAATAGTAGTAGACTACCATTCATGATTTGATAATGCTTGCCGAATGAGCCCCATCCCATCATTATTCTTCTAGTTATTTCAATCTTATAGTTTGGCTCCGCACTTACTACCTGTCCTAAGTAGACGTGTCTAAGTAGACCACCTATCGCAAAGCGCTGTTCTCTGCGAAGATTGTTCCACATTAATTTACATCACATATGACATCACATATGTAGTCGCAAAGGCGATTAAGAATAACGGATGGAGAATAGCGGAAGGCTAAAAGCTTCTGCGTCCAACCACTCCTGTAAATCGGCGTCCACAGGCGGTTCTGGTCGCGTTTGATGTAATCAGCATAAAATCACAGGGTCCCTTGCGCATTCACCTAAGACGACTCGAAGGCGAAAAGCACCTTTTCTTTCTTCTCAGTCGACGTATTAGGGAGCCCACTTGAACGGCCGGTCAAGTAGGCTACCTAGATGTATTTATTCTGCCCCGCCCTTCTCTGAAAACTTCGTGCACTTAGCGGGGTTTCGTACTGCCTCCAGGATCGGAGGCATCACACCTGCTTTTGCACAGCCTCCGTGATGAGCGCACCTTTGACGAAGCTACGTACGATGTCATGCGATGACGTTGTAGGCTTATACCACAGGAGCGAAGGAACGAGACAGCTGAACCAGAATGGACGCCAGCAGGGAACACGAGCCGTGGCTTGACGTGCCACTGCGAAGCACCGTCTTTATTTTTTCTTCTCTTGAGGTCCCGCGCTCACGGGTTTGTTCGCCGCCCAAAGGAGGGCGTTGCAACGCCATTATGTGGGGTTACGTCACGTGGCGTCACACCAGAATTAGTGACGTCACGAAGACGTCACAAAATGTTGCGTTCTTTGACGTCACGTTGGCGTCATCACGTGATGACGATTTAGAGTACCACTCGTTCCCGACGCCGCAGGACGCGCACGCCGCCGACGACGCGGGACTCCGACAGTCAAATTTCGTGTTTAGTGAGGCATATAAGGCTTTCGCGGTAATAATTATGAGCGTGTTGTTGCAACGCTGGAGAGATGCCTTGAGTGCGCAGGTGAGCGATACACTGCCCTCTTCTTCGCGGCATAGCGAATGGGAACCAACTTTATTCCAGAACCCAGCGCCACTGGGTACCAGCGTCCAGTGCCATGCCTGATTATGGGCCCAGTGTCGCGCTGAATAATGGGGCGCGATTTAGCGGCGTTTTACTGCGAGGCGCTGCATACTCAAGCCCAAAAGGGCTCTACAGCGTTAACACGGCGGTTCCTACTTGCCGTAGATAAATATATTAGCAAAGAGAGTGATATAGAAAGCATTAGTTCAATAAGAAAGCCGCGTGAAAAAACAAAGCGAAAAGATCGTCACGAAGATTCGAACTTCCCACTTTCTGATCCCCGACGGAGTACTCTACCACTGCGGCAAGCTGAAGCATGGCGACCTCGCCATAAAACGACTAATCATTACAGGAACACCGTCTCGTTCCATATTTTGATGTCGCATGATCAGAAAGGACGCACCCTTCCTTTTCAAATCAAGCTTGCTTCTTTACTAGACACAGTCAATGGGCTGCCGGAAACGAATGAAATGCCCATAATCGAAAGAGCGCTAAGGTCGTTTAAGAATCCCCGTCTTAATTCCGAAAAATATGAAATGAATCAAGGAGCAGGGTACAGTTTGATGGCTGTTATTGCTGATTTTTAATAGGCGTTCCTCGCTCTTGCTAATGATCCACATGTAGAGAAGCTTTGTGATGACTCGTTCGATAAACGCGCGTACATGAATTCATACTGAGTAGCGACGATATTACTGCTGGGCGGGCGTGCCTGTGCTGATTTGCAGTTCTGTCGATACATAAAACTAATAAACCGATGAGCAAAAAAGCAAATACAATGCGCTGAAAAACATAAGCCAGGGCGTTAGTTCACTAACACGGACCACTTGACAGGTATGTGTTCGGACATATTCCGGCTGCCTTAGGTGAGTCTGCGTGCGTTGCTGAAAGCGCGTAGCATCGATGGCCATAGCTCCTTGTGCGAACACCGTTCACAAGAAAATATGTGTGACATAGTTCCGACAAACACAGGGCGTGTGTACAAACGTACGACAGCACGCAGTTTACGGCGAAACGTAATCGTTTATTCCTGCTACTTGGAAGTGTATATAAAGCAACTGAAGGGGGAAGGGGAGAGAGAGAGAGCAAACGAAAGGCGCATGCGCCACCAGCACGTGCAGAGCAGTTTCATAGGAACTGACGTCACTTTACAACATCTATCTTCCCTTAATACTGAAGTCGCTGCACTGGTTTTCGTTGACGAGTAGAGCGCCGCAAGACTTGGGCTGGTTGGTCGGGCACGGCCGTGGCAGCGTTACTAGATGTGGCTCCCGGGTGAACTTCGGGATCAGCTGCTGCAGTGCCCCTGTGTTCAGTTGACGGCATCGGCGACTGTTCATGGTGGCTAGTAGTGCCAGATTGTGATGCTTGCCTCTCCGGTTCTTGATCCGAGTCGATCGTGGGTGTCGAGCATTGCCGCTTTCGCAACTGGTCAACAAGTCGTCTTAAAACTCCGGCCGGCGTTCGTACTCCAACCATCCGAGACCCTGCAGTAGACTCAACAGTTCTTGGCGTCCATCTTTCACCCGTTCTGAAGTTCCGAGCGTACACAGCTGCGCCCGGTGATGGCGGTGGCCCCTCATCCGCGTCATCAGACGAACCTGCGCATGAAGGAGAAAAACATGCATTCAGGCGGGATCGTATTTGATATCCGAAGAGAAGTTCTGACGGCGATTTCCCAGAGCTGTTCGGCGTCCTTCTGTAATTGAAAAGCAGCTTGTTTAGGTTATCTTCCAACCGTCCCTCATTTAACTTCTTGAGGCCATCCTTACTGGTCCTGACTGCCCTTTCTGCCAGACCGTTCGATAGTGGGTGATAAAGGGCTGTGCGCAGGTGCGTTATATTGTTCATCTTGACAAAAGTTAAGAACGTGTCACTGGTAAACTGCACTCCGTTATGAGAAACGATGATTCGTGGCACGCCAAATCGGCAGAAGATAGCACGCAAGCCGCTGACTGTGCACGCAGCGTTGGCTTTTCTCATGGGCACCGCTTCGATCCACTTACTGTGAGCGTCCACGACCACTAGAATCATGCTCCTTGCATGCGGACCAGCAGAATCAATATGCACTCGTGACCACTTTTCTGTGGTAGGGGGCCAGCTGATCGGAATAGCTGACGTTGTCATGGGCATGTTTTGAACACAGGTGTGACATGATGCGGTAACCCGCTCTATATCGCCATGTAAGCCTGGCCACCAAAATGACGATCTAGCGACCGATTTCATGGCAGAAGATCCCTGGTGTGGCTCATGCAGAAGGTGTAAGACGTGACGTTGCGCCTTCATCGGAACGACTACTCGACGGCCCCAGTACAACAACCCGTGAGCCAAAGACAGCTCCAATTTCTTTTCGACGAAGGGTGCCATATTCGCGTCCAGGCCTTTTGCGCAGGACGGCCAGTCGTCCTTCGTGAAATTCATCACTTGACTTAAGAGGGGTCATCTGCAGTGAAATGCTTTATTTCTTCGACTGACACAGTTGCCTCATTGAAACCAACCAAGGCTAGTGCATAGTCTGGTGGACCTGCTTCGGGGGGTTGAGGCTCTGCCTTCCGCTGTGGCAGTCTACTGAGGGCATCAGCGTTCAGCAGCTGCTTACCGGGAGAATATTGAAGTTGGTAGCGGAATCCACCCAGGTACAGCGCCCAGCGCTGTACTATGGCGGCTGCCAAGACTGGAGTTGGTCGGTACGCCCTCAGCAGGCTCACGACCGTCTGGTGGTCCGTGACCAAAACGAATTCTCGGCGTACGAGGTAATCACGAAATTTACACATTCCAAACACAAGAGCAAGAGCTTCCCGCTCCAGCTGAGAATAATTCTTCTCCGCCCTTGTCAACGTTCAAGATCGGAAACCGATGGGTTTGTTGATCTTCCCGAGGGTATGGAAAAGCACGGCACCTATTCCATCTTGCGAGGCGTCGCATTCTAGCTTGAGGGGTCTCTTGGGATCATAGTGGACCAGAACAGCTGCTTCTCGGAGGCATTGTTTTGCCTTACGGAAAGCTGCTTCTTGAGATTGTCCCCAGACCAAAGACGTGTTGCTCTCTAATAGCTTGTACAGTGGTGCAAGTACGGAAGACATGTTCGGCACGAACTTTCAATAGAATGCGAGCATGCCCAGAAAAGACCGTAACTGCTGAACGTTCTGTGGGTTAGGGGCTTGCGCGATCACCTCGACGTTCTTCTCGATTGAATGCAAACCCTCACGGTCAATCCGATGACCGAGATAAGGCACTGACTCTTGTCGAAAACGACACTTGTCAAGTCTCAGCCTTACTCCATGCTCGCGGAAGCGCTGCAGTACTTGTCTTAACCTGCCGAGGCTGTCGTGTTTTTCTGACACCAAGACGTCGTCGAGGTAAGCTTGGACACCCGTCAAGCCCTGCAGAACGGTTTCTATCTTTCGTTGGAAAATAGCAGGCGCGGAAGCTATGCCGAATGGCAGCCGGTTGAAACAAAACAACCCGCGGTGCGTGTTTATTACGCACAGCTTCCTTGACTCCTCATCCAGGGGAACTTGGTTATACGCGTCCCTTAAATCCAGCGTACTGAAGTAGTCGCCACCATTCAGGCATGCAAAAATATCATCTATGGCTGGTAACGGATACTGTTCCAGTTCACAGACAGGGTTTAACGTTACTTTGAAATCAACACAGATCCTCACGGTACCGTCCTTCTTTAGTACCGGCACAATGGGGGTAGCTCACTCGGCGTGTGTTACAGATGATAGTACCCCAAGTGACACTAGCCGGTCAATCTCCTTTGAAGCTTTATCGCGCAACGCAAAAGGAAGAGAACGGGCCTTACAAAACTTCGGCGTGGCTCCTTCTTTCAGCTTCAGGTGGGCAGGATGGCCAGCAATGAGGCACAGCTCGCTGCTGAAGACGCCGTGGAACTCTGCTAGCGGGGCATCGATGGCTGCGGTGCGGCTGCTTTCTGTCCCAGGCCCTTGCTGTACGGATACGTTGAGCACAGATGATCCTGCCTCGCTGAACTTGGCAATCAAATCTCATCCACAGAGGCTCGGACATGAACAGTTCAACACTATCAAGGAGCATTTAACCTTCTGGTCGTTGTAGGACACAGACATTTTCAGCTCCCCTAATACCGGCAGTTTTCCGAGATAACATGAGTTTGATGCAAGCTGGTCTTAACGGCGGCCCTGTTCACGGTGTTTCTCAAACAATTCTCTAGCCACGACGCAGACAGGCGAACCGGTGTCCACAATCATAGGTATGTACATCAATGCCAGACCGTGGGAACGCACGGCGAATAGGAGGCTGTAGCTGACTTTCCGAGGGCGCGGTTAGCGTCCAAATGTGCTCGTTATCAGCATTTTCCTCCATTCCGTCCGCGGTTACAGCGAAAGCTTCGCCTTGCCTGGCTTGTGAACGCGTTTTTGGGCATTCTCTCCGCATGTCACTCAAGCACATCTTCGCAAGATGACCGTACACCGCGCAGCGATAACACCTAGCTTTCGCCCGGCCACAAGCGTTGCTGTTGTGCTTCTTACTTCGGCAACGCTTGCATTGTAACACCGGTTCATTCGCACATGCTTGTCGCGAATTAACCTTCAGTACGGGGACAAGGTCACGAGAAATCTGTTTTGAATCGTTTTCGTCTGCTTCTGCCGATATGGCTATTGCTTTGGCGTCTTTCAATGTCAAGTATGTTTTCGCTAACAGCTGCTTCTGCACAGAGCTTGACCTGACTCCGCAAACGATTCTGTCACGTAGCATCCTTTCTGGCATGTCACTGAAGTAACAGTCATCCGCAATCCGCCGAATTTCAACAATGAACTGTTGAATGGCCTCACCTTCCAATTGGCAGCGATTGAAGAAGCGGAAGCTTTCTGCTATCTCGTGACGCTTGGGGTCGAAGTATTCGTCCAAGACTTTGACTGCTTCTTCATACGTAAACGAATTAGGCTTCCTTGGTGGAACTTTCCCTGCGAGCACTTGCACGGTGCGTGTACTTATTGCTGCCACAAGCAACGCCCTCTTCTTCCCCGAGTCGCTGACGCCAGTTGCCTCGAAGTAAGCTTCCGCCTTCGTGATGTAGGCGTTCCAGTTGTCACGCTGGTGTCGTACTCCGGTAGTTGGTGATGAGCCATGGTCGGTATCGTTGCCGTCGATGTTTCCTGCTTAACTGCAATCTGGAGGCTTAATTCATGTTCGGCTTCGGGGTTCTATCTGCCTTCGTCGCCACTGTTACATAATTTCGACACACACAGGGCGTGTGTACAAAAGTACGACAGCACGCAGTTGACCGGCGAAACGTAATCGTTTATTCCTCCCACTTGGAAGCGTATACAAAGCAACTGAAGGGGGAAAGGGGGGAGAGAGAGAGCAAACGAAAGGTGCATGCGCCACCAGCACGTGCAAAACAGTTTGACAGGGACTGACCTCACTTTACAACAATATGGTTCGTGTGGGTTAACCCATCTCCAATCTGTAGTCTATAGTCATTCTTACGCAATGGAATTACGTATACTTTTACGAAGAAGCGCCGTAGGCATGTAGACGGACTCCGCCGGGTACGGTAGGCCTAACAATCGCTGGGAGTCTCGCTGGGTAGGACCGATCACGGCGCAATAAAGTTGCGACGGTTCACGTTTCTGAATTTTAGCCTCGGAACCTTTCTATCTGTTACCTAACGTGTCAGTGGAAGTGAAATGAATTGCCAGAGATGCGTTTCCGGTGTGGCGATATCGAACGACGGCTGCTATTCGTGGCCTCCATTGGGAAGGGTCTCGAAGCCAGAGCTCGTTTATTTCTGGCCACCTGCATGGTGATGTGACGATTTCCTCTGTATGTTTGGACCGACGCCTTCAGGATTATAAATATTGTAATAAGGAGTCATTACAGCAACACATCACGAGTGCACAAAATGTGTATTCATTGGTGCTACGTGCTCCGCAAGAATTAACAATGTTATTGACACTGCATGAATAAAAAAAGCGTGCTAAAAAGCAAAATGATCACTGTAGCTGCTTCGGGTTGATAACATATTTTTCTCCACATTGGATAGAGAAATATTAAAAATGACAGTGATTTCACATATCACGTACATCATGAAAATAGCGCGCATCTCCGCACCTTTCTCTGCAAAACTAGAATATCTGACACATGTGTTGGACCTTCTAGGGTAGCATTTATCGGCGCCATCCTATGAAACATTCAATATTCAACGACACCGAAGCATTCCGCCACACACAATACTGACAGCAGCGCGTGGCACTGGCAGAAACAGTACACGCTCCAGTGCGTGGCAGTGCACACCAGTCAAAATTCCAGCGTCTCAAGCGCTTCCAAGTGAGCGCCAGCGTGACAGCGGCAAAGCCAGTTCCACCAGCAGTGCGACTCGGCTCTTTCCCAGTGCGTCACCGGAGTCCCAGTGAATCTGAGCGTATACGTGTTCCCACTGAGATCCAGTGCCAAAAGCCGTGGTGGTATCACGCTGGAGTACTTGAACGGCGCTGGTTTGTGCAATAGGGGAGGTCTACATATCCAGTGGAAAGAGAAGAACTGTGTCGAGACAATGGTCAGAGAAATAAGCGTGTAGAATATGAAATGGAGGATTTCAGCGTTTTCAGTCCTTGTGGTGTTGACGTGATAGTGATGTGAGGCAAGAATAAAAGTTCCTAAAATGTTTTGTGCGTAGAATAAACATGGACGAGGAAGGGCAGATTCGCGAGAGTCCCACTCGTGCGCTCAACAATGCCGCCGGTTTGCGGTTGTCATAGAGCGGCCTGACAAAAGTGACACGCAGACGAGCACAGTATTTCTTTGGCGACGAATCGACCGCCCCATTGCTGCTGCTGCTGCTGCTGCTGCTGCTGATGATGATGATGAACGGAGGTTGATGACCCAATATTACAAGACAAACCATGAACTGTCAACTTTATAAAACTATTGCAGCAACAGATGTTCTGCAGCATCTGAGTGATTACTGTCCATTGATTGGCGCGGCTTAATCATAGAAATGAGCAAACGAGGCATGCTATAGGCGGCATAGCATGACAAAATCTGGCTGGCATATTCTTTGACGTTTATGATGATGACATTGCTCGGAACCTGCAATGCAGTGTGTGTGTGTGTGTGTGTGTGTGTGTGTGTGTGTGTGTGTGTGTGTGTGTGTGTGTGTGTGTGTGTGTGTGTGTGTGTGTGTGTGTGTGTGTGTGTGTGTGTGTGTGTGTGTGTGTGTGTCAGGGAAAGGTTTCGATGCGATGGAACCTCACAGCGAAGCCAGCGTGGCCGCAGATGATGTCGTGGAGCGACAAAACGTTTACGGGCTCCTTTGCCGGAACTAATTTTCTTGTGAAGCGTATCGATTGTGCAGCGAGACACAACTTCCAGTCACATTCCCCTTCCAGAGGAGATTGGAGATTATAACCCACGCTCACTACGCTGTGATATTCGGGAAATGCCGAGTTGAGAAAATGGGGAGCAAAGGCAGGCATGATGTGCATCACAATTGTCAGCATCAGACTAAACTGTGGCTTTAGCAATGCTTAGCGATCAGTGTGTTGGTTGCCGCAGTCTCGTAGGATGCTGCAATACCTAACTCCCTATGCCCTCTTCAGCTAGAGTGATTCCGTGCACCCAATTGAAATCAAACAAACAAACAAAAACAAGGAAAAGATAACAAGTGAGTAGAGTTATCGCTCCTAGCTCAGTAGCTACAGCGAGCTGGGCGAGCGAAACAGCGTGGCAATAACGACTGTATTACACTTTTGCCCTCTAAATATGTAGTGGCGCTCTTATTGTCGCTGTTTAGATGCGACTTGGTTGTTTATTTATTTCAAGTACTCTTACTGGCAGAGAGGAGTGGGTCATGCATCTGCATTATACAATGTCATACAAGGCAGCTTGAAAACATGAATGGTCTGGGTTCGAGGCTGTCCTGACGTTGAATCAGCACGGCGCCTACAACAACCTAGCTGACATCTCTGGGACTCTCTGCGCAGCCGAGGGATCAAGCGACGTAGTATGGCTCCTCAAGTGTGCTCAATCCTGAACTTCCATACGGCTAGTCCACTGCGGTGCTCTCGTTTGAGGGGTATGCTCTTGTGCGGCAGCACTGTCACTGCATAGGCCTTATCAACATACTTCCGAAGAAACTTGCTAAAGTACGACTATGCAAAGTACCTCCAAGCTTCACGGCTGTTTGAGAGATTGCGGCTGACTGAAGTAACCGACTCCGGTGACTTCCAGTGGCTCCGGCTACAAGTGAGCGCAAAAATAAAGACGCAAGAGAGGACATATGTAGACAGGCCGTCCTGTCTACGTGTCCTCTCTTGTGTCTGCCTCTTCATTTTTTGCGCTGCCGAAATGAATGCTAGTAATCGCAAACAACTAGCCCGTACTACCACCTTGACTCGCTATAACAACATGTTTGTCTACCAAAGACTCGAAGACCAGTGCTTCGCGTTCATCGAAAGATGTGTGCAATTTCAATGGAAGTCCCGTAGGCGTTCTGTAAGTAGGAAGCAATAAGGCCAACAGCAGCATTATCTCACGGCGGCTTGTTTTTGTTGTTTTTGTATTTTTTCAGATACATTGCAGGTAAGAGTTCAGTTATATGGACTCAATCTTGACAAACGCACAGAGCCGGTAGCTGTGCAGTTTGCTCGTTAGCATAATTTAAGCAGAACACGCGTGCTAGTAGTCGTTCTCGTAGGGGAGGAAGTTCCAGTACACGGGCTCTGAAAGACGTCGGCTGCGCCTTTCTCGACCCTTGAGGGTATCTTGGCACCGCTGTATCTTCGAGGTCACGCCGAGTAGTGGCGCTTTCCAGGTGACGCGTCTCTGCCGGTGAACGGCTGTGAAGGCGTTTTCTTCAGTTTCTGCACAAAAACGTGCCATATTGGCGATTTTCGTTTCGGAAGTTCCCTCGGACTCCACGCGTGAAATGTTGCACGGAGGCTCTTCTATAGGCCGCGAGATCGAGCAGAGTCGCCGCCTGGCGGCTACTGGCTGAACCGCGCCTAGTGCGTATTGCTCCCTGCGTAGTCTGCTAGCCACGTCGTGTTTGCATGTGCGCTTACGTCATGCATGTTCTCAAAGGGTGGTTTGTTCTGTTATGTTAGCGCGAGTTTAACTGCTTCTTCGTATACCTAACATGGTGTACAGAAGCAAATGGGCTTGCTAGGCTGTATACGTATTGTAATAAGATCAGTGAGCGTGACTTTTGAAAGGGGGTTTGTACTGTTGTCGTACCCTTCGTTCGCCAGAATAATTTCACTGTTGGGGCCACTTTCTGGTTCAAGCACATCGTAAAGTGCGCTTGGCATAGTCCTAAACATGAGGAGCGTTGAATAACGTGTGAACGCAGCGTTTTACCGACTCGGTGGTAAACAAAAACGAGGCTCTAGGCCATGCACTTTCGCGTTGTTGTTAGGTGTATAACTGCGGCGCTGTAGTTCAGCGGTTATGCGTTGAGCTTTACTTGTGCTTGAGATGACCTTTTATTGTACGGGCGTGGTCTCACTACAGCGAAATATTCCTATCAAGTGAAGTCTGACACTTCGGTACTCAAACTGTCCCCTAAAAAACAGACAATGGAATGACACGGCAGTGATAAAACGCAGTGGCCTCGCGCAATTTTAACTTGGGGCAAAATTTATGAAGAACCACCCGTGTGCTTAGATTTAGGTGCGCTTTGACGAACCCAGATGTTCGTAATTCCGACGGCGTGCCTTACATTTATGTCATATAATTTCACGCAACACCTTATCCTTTTTTTTACATTATCTTAAGCGTTTGTGTGGAGTTGTTATCAATTGATGGAAGGCAGCGGACATTACTAGTTTGAAAAAAATAGACACTTATTCCATAATATAACGGAACCTTTGTTGCATCACTGTCGTGCACCTAATCAATGGATGAAAGCTCTGTGCTAAACTCTTACCTTTTTATTCTGTTACTTGAGCAAGAGCAAGTGCGTACGCGTTGAACGCCTCCGTTGCGCTAAAGCGCTGTCAACCAAGTAGCTTTCCTGACTAGTTCCTGGGTAAAATACAGCACAAACCAGACGATTAACACAAGGAAGACACGGGACAGAGTGCTGACTTCAACTGGTTAGTTGAAGTCAGCACTCTGTCCCGTGTCTTCCTTGTGTTAATCGTCTGGTTTGTGCTGTATTTTACCCATGAACTATGCATCACCAACTAGCTTGCCAACAAATGTTATTGAATTTCCTGACTAAACTTATCAACTGTCCTACATTTCGTGGAGAATTGAAAAATAAAAAAATTTCGGCAGATCCCACGTACCGTGGGAGTCGGTGTTATGCGAAGCATGCGGCGGGAAGGTGACTGGCGCGTAATTTTTTTTACTGAGCGACAAGTTACAAAATGACGCTATAGATCTGTATAAATTTCATACGCACATATATATGCTCAAGAGCCGCATATGTGTTATATAACCAGTTGTTTACGGTTCGGTAACACTGCCAACGGCAAAGTGGGTATTACCAACACCAGAAGCGGTAAGCTGATATGTAGTGCTTATACTTGTCCCTTATGATGGATAACGCACGCACGTTTCACGAGCCCGTATGCATATGTGGAACAATTTCTTGACAGTTCTTGAACAAGGTCATCATCTCCGTGATCAGTCAGCACCAGCAGCTGGTCATGACTTGTTATACGATCCGGTCGTAATCGCGGTGACGAGGGGTCCACGTGTAGTGAAGTATGAGGTATAGTACAGCTGTTGGAATTCATGGATGCGTCGGTCATTTTGTCGACAAATTGTCTGTCGATAGAGCCGGCGACATCTCGGAACCCGAAGTCGCCCTTCGCGTAGGTTAGGTATAGGCCGTCGAGGCTTGTAGGCCAGGATAGTGCTACGTAGACCAACATCAGTGGATGGCGCTTGTCGTATTCGTACACTACCTGGGCGTACGTGGCCTACGTAGCCTAGTCTACAAGGCGGCTGTCAATCAATCTGGCATCATCCTCGGTTAGCATGAGGCCATCGCCCAGCCTCGTAAGAAATGAAGACGACACTGCGTCGTTCTGGCGGACTAAGTGCACTTTACGGTGCGGTGATGTGGATATCATATGTAACTTTCATTCATGTATTCGTCCGGGGTCGAGCAATGCTTCAATATAGCTTGCAGAATCATAGGAATACAAATCTAATGTATATTAGACTGCTACAAAAGCGGAGCCAGCACTGGAGCCACAGACTTTAATCTGATATGATGCCTGTATCGTAGGAGTGCACATCGTAGGAGTATCACGTATTGTTTATTGCTTTTCTGTAAAATTAGATAGCAAGCACCACAACCACAATTGACGCGTTGCATCGATATTACGCCTGCGTAGGCTGTTTTAAATGCGAAGCATTTCTTAGCGAACCTCTGGCACTTTGAGCGTTTCTATCTACGTATCTATCTATCTATCTATCTATCTAGCCGCCTACGTCTGGGTGCTCTCATAATCGCCTCCTTAACTTGGTGTTGGCCAAAATTTGCATGCGAGGGTAAGAGGATTTGACGAATATGACTGTCGGGTCGTTACATTGATAACGTGAAAATCCTGTCGCGTACGTCGTCAAACCCTTTCCACTGGACAGGTGTGGCACATACCCGTTTACCACAGGCCGCGGTTTACGGGTATGCGCCACAGGTGATTGACAGTTTATATCTACCCAGGAACGGCGAGAACAGACATTGGTAGTTTAAATGCGAGAGCGTTAAGAAAAACCAACATCGGCAGCGTTGATCGGACGAATGGAAAGAATGAAAATTAGGATCCCAGCAGGAATCGAACCCAAGCATTCTGCGTGGCAGTCAGGTATTCTACCACAGAGTCACGCCAGGTCTATAAACTGGTTTGGAAAAACAGCCTACGCAGGCGTAATATCGATGCAACGCGTCAATTGTGGTTGTGGTGCTTGCTATCTAATTTTACAGAAAAGCAATAAACAATACGTGATACTCCTACGATGTGCACTCCTACGATACAGGCATCATATCAGATTAAAGTCTGTGGCTCCAGTGCTGGCTCCGCTTTTGTAGCAGTCTAATATACATTAGATTTGTATTCCTATGATTCCGCAAGCTATATTGAAGCATTGCTCGACCCCGGACGAATACATGAATGAAAGTTACGTATGATATCCACATCACCGCACCGTAAAGTGCACTTAGTCCGCCAGAACGACGCAGTGTCGTCTTCATTTCTTACGAGGCTGGGCGATGGCCTCATGCTAACCGAGGATGATGCCAGATTGATTGACAGCCGCCTTGTAGACTAGGCTACGTAGGCCACGTACGCCCAGGTAGTGTACGAATACGACAAGCGCCATCCACTGATGTTGGTCTACGTAGCACTATCCTGGCCTACAAGCCTCGACGGCCTATACCTAACCTACGCGAAGGGTGACTTCGGGTTCCGAGATGTCGCCGGCTCTATCGACAGACAATTTGTCGACAAAATGACCGACGCATCCATAAATTCCAACAGCTGTACTATACCTCATACTTCACTACACGTGGACCCCTCGTCACCGCGATTACGACCGGATCGTATAACAAGTCATGACCAGCTGCTGGTGCTGACTGATCACGGAGATGATGACCTTGTTCAAGAACTGTCAAGAAATTGTTCCACATATGCATACGGGCTCGTGAAACGTGCGTGCGTTATCCATCATAAGGGACAAGTATAAGCACTACATATCAGCTTACCGCTTCTGGTGTTGGTAATACCCACTTTGCCGTTGGCAGTGTTACCGAACCGTAAACAACTGGTTATATAACACATATGCGGCTCTTGAGCATATATATGTGCGTATGAAATTTATACAGATCTATAGCGTCATTTTGTAACTTGTCGCTCAGTAAAAAAAATTACGCCCCAGTCACCTTCCCGCCGCATGCTTCGCATAACACCGACTCCCACGGTACGTGGGATCTGCCGAAATTTTTTTCCAAACCAGTTTATAGACCTGGCGTGACTCTGTGGTAGAATACCTGACTGCCACGCAGAATGCTTGGGTTCGGTTCCTGCTGGGATCCTAATTTTCATTCTTTCCATTCGTCCGGTCAACGCTGCCGATGTTGGTTTTTCTTAACGCTCTCGCATTTAAACTACCAATGTCTGTTCTCGCCGTTCCTGGGTAGATATAAACTGTCAATCACCTGTGGCGCATACCCGTAAACCGCGGCCTGTGGTAAACGGGTATGTGCCACACCTGTCCAGTGGAAAGGGTTTGACGACGTACGCGACAGGATTTTCACGTTATCAATGTAACGACCCGACAGTCATATTCGTCAAATCCTCTTACCCTCGCATGCAAATTTTGGCCAACACCAAGTTAAGGAGGCGATTATGAGAGC
Source organism: Rhipicephalus sanguineus (assembly GCF_013339695.2). Lineage (NCBI taxonomy): Eukaryota > Metazoa > Arthropoda > Arachnida > Ixodida > Ixodidae > Rhipicephalus > Rhipicephalus sanguineus. The sequence goes on along the minus strand of NC_051179.1, from coordinate 147,456,183 downwards.
ACCCAGACGTAGGCGGCTAGATAGATAGATAGATAGATAGATAGATAGATAGATAGATAGATAGATAGATAGATAGATAGATAGATAGATAGATAGATAGATAGATAGATAGATAGATAGATAGATAGATAGATAGATAGATAGATAGATAGATAGATAGATAGATAGATAGATAGATAGATAGATAGATAGATAGATAGATAGATAGATAGATAGATAGATAGATAGATAGATAGATAGATAGATAGATAGATAGATAGATAGATAGATAGATAGATAGATACGTAGATAGAAACGCTCAAAGTGCCAGAGGTTCGCTAAGAAATGCTTCGCATTTAAAAAATGTGTAGGCGTATTCGCGCGAACAGTGCTGTTGAACTCAGTGCACAGGAATATTGGCTGGCATACAAATGAACAAGTAAATACTTACGTAGTTCAGTCGTGCTACAGCAGTGCGTAGTACATAGAACACAAGCTAAACACGTTCAGAGAAAACAACAAAAAACGTCATGTAGTGCGTTAGCGCAGACTGTCATCCAAGGCAAGCATCCCTTTCATCGGCAGATTCCGCTTCTCTCACTAGTAATAGTAACGTTGGATGATATTCGTGCACAAATTCAACAATGAAGAGCGTATATATTACCAGTAAGCTGCAGTCAACACGTTTTATTCGCCGATAATTGGCTCAAATCACTCACAACGAAGCGCCGCTGTGTGCATTTGTATACGCGGCCCCGACCGCCTATCCACACTAACGCGGCGACGGTGCTGCCACCTATAGGTCGATCTCGCGGCCAATATGTACACTATCTCGAGTTCAGCATTTTATGAGGCCTGCAAATTTTGCGACCGCTATGGCGTTGGACCTTGAAAGTAGCGATGTGCTTGGTTTCCTCCCCTAAGAGAGCCGACTTCGCTCTGCCCGGTTTCATTTCAACGAAGGAAGTGATCGTTTGTTCAAAGCAGATTAAATAAGAAGGAGGAAGCGGGAATAGTTGAATTAGGCGCCTTCATATTACAGGTTTTCGCACACCGCCGCCTTTCTAAAACCGCAGAGAAAAGCAGAAAACATGATTTGTTAAAAAGATCTTGGTTATATTTGTGCGTTCTTAATAATATGGGCAGCTTAAATCTCATCTCGAGAACTTGCGGTCTAGATTGGGAGTTATATCTAGTTATCTTAAGAAGCGTACGGCGGGGGGCTAGTTGGTAAGACATGGAAAACATAAATCTGCGCCTACATACAGAACACAAGAAGAAAGAATTGGACGGAATTGGACAACTGATTTATTTGCTTAGTTATCTTGTAGAGATATATTTTCCGTAGAAACAGCGGGGAAGTTGTCCGCTCTTCAGAAAAAAAAGAAGGTTGGATTGGTGCGCGGTACGTACGGTGTCCGGGGTAATGAGAAAGAACAGCAATTCAAAAAAGTACACGAAGCAAATTCTGAGACCGCACACGTCGCTGTAAATCTGTGAAGTTGACCCGCTATGCGCAGAAAAAAATGCCGCTGTATGTCTCTCTATCACAGACTTCTGCTGCGACAACTGCTCCATTCTTTTTCTCGTTTTGACAGTCGTCGTCCCTCTCGCTTATCTCTACCGCGCATATAACGTCTGTACTCTGCATACTCGTGCTTCAAAAGAGATAAATCGAATGGTACTGTCACTGCCTGGAATGTTGCAAAAACGCCTGTCGGTGACTCGATTATGAAACAGAACATGGCAATAGGAGTGTTACTATGCGAGAGCAGGAATGAAATCTTTAAAGAGCTAATGAATGCAGATGGCTGCTTCCAAAGGCTGTTTAGGCTACCTAAGGCCAGTGTACAATCACGTGCCATAGAGCTGAATTCAGGCAGTGATGTTCTGAAGAGTTGAAAATTTTCAAAAAAAATCAGTCGTTGCTTTGAACGGAGTTGATGAATTCTCCACATGATCACATTAACTCTTACCGAACTGTGTTGGTATACCTTACTAAAAAATATATATTGTCCCCGTTGCAATTCTCGGCGTGCTTTTCATCTCTAACTGTAGCCCAGAGGCGGAGAATGTCGTAGGAGCCTACGATTTGCAGATGACATAGTGCTCTTCAAACATGGTGAGGACGAATTACAAAAGACTGATCGAAGCTCTAAACCTGGGCTCTCCTACTCACCTCAGACAGCCGGCCGATGTCAAGAAATTTAGCCTCCCGACGGGCCGGGATGGTGAAGGAGGTTGGAGCGAGGGGGGGGGGGGGGGAAGAGGGGGACAGGAGGCTGAACCAAACGTCACCTAAAGCTGCCATTTGAAAGAACGCAATTCCCAGATCTCATATATGGAACATTTTGATGGTATCTGGCGTGAGGATTTGAGAAACATATCGATAGTGATTTCCAGACTAACTCAAATCTGGACGCCGATTCTGAAATACAGCAAAACCTCGGTGATCCCATCACGTTTCGTACGCATTTTGGGATGATACGAATTTTTCTGTGGTCCCGGCCAAAGCCCATTGGCCTGCAACGTAATGGAGTACGGTTGTTGCGAACCGATTGTCACCGCGACGGTTGATACGAACGTACGCTGCCGCGGAGGTACCAACAGGTGCTGCCCGCGCTCTCGTGGAACACGCGACAAGTAGGCGCAGGCGCGTGTACCCAAGCGATGCATACATGCACGCCACGCCGCCAGTCTGTAAAAAAGACTATTCCTGAGGATGCGCACACCTTCCAGTGCCACTCTCCGTTTTGCTCGAGAGACTTCCGGTTTTTGAGCAAACCACTCGATTGTGCGGGTACAGCGGTAAATCTCCCGAAGAACAACCCCAACACCACCGAAATCATAAATTAATTACAACAAAGGACGGTGGTTCAAAAATTTTCTGGCCTTTATCTTCCGCGTGCAAAGTGCTTCATCAGTCGCTTTCGCCGCAGTACTTTGTTGTCATGAAAAGAAACGTACTTAGATATAGGACGGGGCTATCAGGTGTCACGGCCACAACCGACCTGGTTCAAAATTGCGCATGCCGTAGATTTACGAGTACGAGTATGACGGTTGACGCCTAAAAGCTTTACTGGAAAGTCATTCAGAGCCCTTCACAACGTTGCTGCTGCCCTGAGAAACAATGGTTGAAAAGTACGCCAGTTTTCTTTTGTGGCATACTAATTTTCCATGTTTTCTGGTGATACGAATTTCGGATGATACGAATAATTTTGGGGACCGCACAATATTCGTATCACCAAGGTTTTACTGTATTGAGATTTTCTGCCATATGTTGCAACATATCGTGACCGCATGGGCCTCTCTGTAGCTTACCCGAAGAAATAGCTATTAATCGCATTTTAGCGAGTAAATATTGCTAGTGCCATTTAGCTACGTATTAAGCATTTTATTTCTTGTGAAGCCGCGGGCCGCTAGTGCAGCGCCCACGGGCATAGTGTCTGAGACCCCTGACCTGAACCAAGAAAGTGCTAAAGTGGATTTGATTACAGATATGGAAAATTCAATGATAATGATTGATAGCCTAGCGAAAGAGCAAGAGGTCATGATTGGCAACCGACCTCTGTAGTGTGTACAAGAGTAGGTATTCGCAATGCCCATAGACTGTCGCGCCGCCAAGCGGAATTCAGGAGCGTCCTCTCGAGGAGGGTTAGTAGACGATAAAATAGCAGCACTACGCAGTCACTCCCTTGTTCGGCTGTGCTAACCTCAGTGTTAACGCATTGACAAGGAAGGAACACTACGACTTTGCATGTTCCCTGCATCAGTGAACAAACCGGGCCCTCCGTGACATGAGAAATCTGATTCGTTCTTGCGAGACGCGAAGTTTTCGTGAAAATACGTGGCAACTCGCGCTTTCAATGCTAGCCCTACGCGTACGCATACTATCAGCTTCGCGAGGCTTTCTGTAGCCACGTAGGTTAGTTAAATGTTATCGTCTGACATGTTCAGTTGAATCTCATCCTGTTTTACTTGCATATAGCATTGGTCAGTGTTTCTTGTAGAGCATGAATCCCATAACACTGTACGCGGGAGGTCGCGCGGGCTCGCGATGTGCTCTTGTAAAACTCAGCGATCTAAATTTGTCGATACATTAAAATAGGACCTCTATCCTTTGCAAGCAAAGCGCTGTTACTAATCGTGCAAGCGACGTTTCAATCATTCGAGGACGCGTCTGCTCCACGCCTTTCGTGCAGCGAACGCTTTCCACACCGTCCTTTTCGCCAGTGTGTTGGCGTTGGTTTCATAGCCAGCTCTGCGCCGTTTGTTTTTGTACGTTTGTTGATAGGTGGCAGCACACTGCAAGCGATTTGCTCGTTGACCGATCCGAGAGCATAATGTTCTTCGCGCCCAGACGTCTCTCTAATTGTAAACGTGGTGACGCGGAGTGGTCACAGTCGTTCGGCGGAGGAATTTCTTCGGATTGCTTTCAGCAGTGATGTTGAAAGAAACCACCTCGACGACGAGGATTGTTTACTGGACATTGAAGACTGTGAAAGCACCGAGAGTGACAGCTGTGACAGCGACGATGAACGATCAGCTGAACTCACGAGGAGCGAGTTGCACTTCACGTCCTCTCGTGCGTTAATGTTCTTTCACGCTCGTAAGTCACTTTGATTGTATTTACCGTATAATATCCTTGAGCGAGATCAGAATAAAAGCATAGTTCCTCTTGTACTTCGCATGTATCACAATTATTGTGGATATTATGGAGCGCCGCATGCCGCCAACACGCTCGAGCTCGGCCAGCGAGGCGAAATGGTTAGAGCGATGAAACGTGCAGTCACGGCCACAATCCACGCCTCTCGGCTAACTTCTTCGACGTTGCGAAAAGCATACGTGTGCATTCTTTTCGATATTCATGTTTGGATCGGGCTGATCAAATCTGCAACATGCGAGTGAAGTGAATTGCACGCGGCTAGAGTCTCAGCATGGCTGTGACACAAGCGCTACTGAATGGGATGTTAAATGCTCGTGTTCCGTTGAAGACGTAATACCGCGGTCCCGACTGCGCAAGTAATGACGACGGTGTATTATGTTTGCAAACCATAACAACGTTAAACGTGCGGTCCCGTTCTGCAGCGATGACGCTACTCGCTGGCGGCCTACTACTGCGGCAAATACGTCAGGCAGGCTCGGTACGTACTACCTTGGTGTGCCGTTCAGCTCATACGTCAATTTTAGTTCATGTAGTTTTATGTAGCATGCACAGGATTTCGCAAAGCATCGTTATGCACGGTAACGGATCTGAAATATAACCTTTCACACCGCAGCAAATAATTGGGTGGGGGGTACTTCGCACTTTCCATGGTTTGGGAAAGTATTTTAGTCTCATATCCAATTCAGCGCGTCTCATGACTTCATCCGGTGAAAGTGGCACGGGCCGTACGTCCGCACGTCCTATCTGTTCCTATGCTAACAAACGGGTTGACCCTCCTCCTGGCGCCATCTTGAAAAGCACGGCGCGCCACCTATAGTTTGTGGGCATTGCGAATACCTAGGGCTATCACTGTGGATAGAGCTTGCTCATGAAAATGAAATCCACCGAATAATAATAATAATAATAATAATAATAATAATAATAATAATAATAATAATGACTGCTTACAGGAGACATTCCCAAATACTGCCCGGCAATCTACCGCTGTCGATAAAGCCGAATGTGTACAACAATTGAAAATCCCAGTAATTGAACATGGATCGCCCAGATTGCAAAATAACAAAAAAATCCAGAAAAAAGTTAAGAACGACGCCACTGGCGATAGAACGAAACATCTTGGGTATAACATTAAGGGACATGGAGAGAACGGGGTGGATTCGAGTACAAACAGGGGAAGCCTAGATTCTAGCTGAAATTAAGAAGAAACAATAGGCCTGGCCAGGGCACGCAATGCCAAGGACAGATAACCGTTGCTCAGTTAGAGCAACCGGGATGAAACAAGGAATGGTAGACGTAGCCGAGGACGCCAGAGTGTTAGGTGGAGCAATGAAATCGGAATGCTCGCGGCCAGAGAATGAAGCAGGTGCTGGTGTCCTCTTTATTACACCCAAAAAGTCGGGATCAGTGCGAACACTGGTTGCGCTGTGTTAGAGGAAGTCGGCGGGGATCCCTTCGAATACCGCAGCCTCCACCGCGCCCTGGATGAGCCGGCGTAAGGCCCAAACAGGATAGGAAAAATTGGAGATCAATGAAAGACGCGTTCATCCTGCAGCGTAGACGAATATATTAGGCTGAAATTTTTCATGCTGATGATGACAAGAGATTTGCAGCCCACAAGCTCTGATTAAGACTGGGATATTAGCCCGGCACAAAATTCGTTAACATGAGGTTGGTAAAATAATATTTCGTTCCATTGTCTGTGTTCTGACTGCACTCCGAAATTCCATGAATGAGAAAATAAACGACAAAGAAACGACGAAAACCTCGAATGGTTAAGGTTATTCACATATTAGTGGTATTAGGCGAAATGCACGAATGATACAGCCGTCGGTTAACTAGAGTGAGGAAGAAACCGAATGCCCAACCATTACATATTCTGCAGATCGGCACGTCTGCCCGAGTGAAGTATGGTCCTACCATTCCTTACTGTGCGCACGTACGGTTTGTCGTATCATATTACGTCTTAGAGCAAAAACTTTTATTCACGAGACAGCGAACGCTACGCACACAAGCAGTACGTGTGTGACCGCCTTCATTGTCTCTCCAGGAAAAGTTCTTCGCGCTGAGGCATAGTATCGTTGATAAGAGCGATTGACCTCTGGCAGCCTAGCCCCGGGCACTAGCAGCAATACCCGTTGGCGAAATAAAGTTTATCCCATTGACCCATTCCAATCTAACTCACCCGATCACGCACCTTGCTGTGTGTTCTGCTGACGATCTTCTCTTGCGATATAGTTATATGGACAATCTCGACGTGTTTTTGCCGCACCGTCATTTTCTGGATAAAGGGAACGTTGATAACCTGACCCCCGCATCGCAAGTTCTACCCGCGAGCAACAGCTCGCGAGCTCTGACGACGAACGCCGCTCAAGCAGAGGTGAAACGAGTCGGCCATCTCCGTCGCACGGAGGGCGCATGCGATAACATCATTCCGCGGACGAGGCCTGCCGTCGGTTGCTCCTCAAGCAGAGAAGAAAAGCCCCGCCCGTCTTTCGTAGGAGCACGAATGGGCCGCCACGGGAGGGGAGGGGGCTGCGTCGATCGAAGGGCTCGGTCGCGAGCGCTGGCGCTGTCTCGGCAGACCTCAGCCGTGGCCTCCAAGATTGGTTCTGGCAACGCAAGCGCGCACTGGTGGAGATAATCTCGGAGGCCATGCATCAGCAAAGTACAGTAAAACCTCGGTGATACGAATCTCGCGGGGTTACCCAAATATTCGTATCATCCGAAATTCGTATCACCAGAAAACATGGAAAATTAGTATGCGACAAAAGAAAGTTGGCATACGTTTTGATTTAGTGTTTCTCAGGGCCGTAGCGACGTCATGAACAGCTCGGAATGATTGCCAGTAAAGCTTTTAGACGTCAACGATCATACTTGTACTCGTAAATATACGGTGCATGCGCGCGTGTGTAATTAATGAACCACATGTGTTGTGCCCCGTGACCGCCAGCTGCCCCTTCCTAATCTTGCTACGCTTTTCTGCATGACAAAAAAGTACTGCGGCGAATGTGACTTAAGAAGCGCTTTGCACTCGATAGATACAGGCCAAGCTCCTACGCCAAGACCACCTGCTTCGTCTCTTGGGGTCTTCATCCACCTTTAATGGGACTTCATGACGGACCCGTAGCCCAAGTTTCAGTCTCGTTTCATAGAACGTCTGATTGCGGGGACATGGCTTGCATTGACGTGGCAGGCACGTGTTAACACAGTACAAAGACGCTGCTGCCTCGAACACAGGAGCACGCGTCAACGTGTCAGAAAAAAAGTGCGGCGTCAACGTCATCTGTAATCTAAACGCGAAGGCGCCTAAAGGCCTCCAAGATTCGCGCGCATGGCCGCGCCCACGCGTGACTGCCGCGTCTTCCGCGACAGCGCGGGCAGCACCTGTTCGTACCTGTGCGCCAGCGTACGTTCGTATCAAACGTCGCGGGGTGCAAATCGGTTCGCAACCACCGTTCTCCAATACATTGCAGGCTAATGGGCCTTGGCCGGGACCACAGAAAAATTCTTATCACCCCGAAATTCGTACGAGCCGTGATCGTATCACCGAGGCTTTACTGTACTCGTATACCCTTCTACGTGCTGTGCTCTCACCGCTTCGCGTTGAGACTACTGGAGCGGCCGTATTCCCGTACACCACTCTTGTAGACATAGGCGAGATCTGATCCAAAAGAGTTAGCTCCAAGCCTTTCTTTGTATGACGTTACATTTGAAGGTATCGCATTCATTGCTTCGCCCTCAAGCGATATCGTGCTTTACACACACACACACACACACATATATATATATATATATATATATATATATATATATATATATATATATATATATATATATATATATATATATATATATACTGTAACGACGTGCGATCAACGAGGACACGGAGAACTACTAACCAACACGCTTTATCAATCAGAGAAAAGACTGCAACGTCTGCTTCGTCCCCGCTCTGGGCCAAGAACACTCGCGCTGCTTGGTTGTCGTCGCCACTGGCACAAACGCGCGGCATTGTTCCCCTTTTAAAAAACATCGCCCCGGTGTTAAACGTTCAGAACGTAAATTAAAAAAAAAACTACGCAGTTAATCACTGCAAGTATGGATTCATCTGAAGCACGTGAATGATTTCTGCCGAATGTCTTCGGCGCTTTGAACACTGAGAGCCGTCCGGAGCAACCTCGTAGTTCACCGCACTGATGCGTCGCAGAACTGCGTAAGGTCGAAGTATCTCCGCAACACCTTCTCGGAGAGCCCACGCCGACGAATAGGTGTCCAGACCCACACTTGGTCGTTCACGTTGTATGCGACGGGCCTGTGTCGGGCATTGTAGTGTCTGGCGTCATAGTCTTCTTGTTAGGTGATGCGCAACCGGCTCGCTGTGTTAACTCTTCAGCGTCCTGTCTCATTGCCATGATTTTCGCGAGGGAGCATTGCGTCTAATCTTGTCGTAATTTCACGGCCGTAAACGTGACTAAAGGGTGTCTTCCGAGTGGTTTCTTGATGAGCCGTGTTGTGCGCGAATGTGACGTAGGGTAGAATGTCGTCGCAGTTCTTGTGCTCTACATCTACGCACATGCTTATCATGTCAGCCAGGGTCTTATTGACACTTTCAGTAAACCCGTTGGTCTGGGGATGATACGCCGTTGTTTTCCTGTGAGCGGTATCACTTAGTTTAAAAGCGGTGTCCAAAAGCTCGCCTATGAACGCAGTACCTCTGCCGGTGAAACCTACTGCGGGAGCACCATGCCTTAAAACGATGCCTTCGATAAAAAATTTGGGGACCCTTAAGCTTCGCCTTTATAAGTTGAACGCGATAGCGAAATCCGGCCCCTAGTGCGCACTTCAACCACTAAGTGCATACTTATTATTGTGTATAGGGAACCCAAGCTCAAGTTTGCGGCGCGACGACAGCGCCGCGCCAGCCGCGCTGCGGCTCTGTCGGAAAGCTATGACCCTTAGGCGCGGCCGACTCGGCCCCTTTCACGGTAGCGGTAGCGCACGTGCGCACGCGCTCTTCTCTCGGTGCGGGTAACTGGGGGGCCTTCAGCTGGTTACGTTGACCCGAGAGGCTTGCTGTGCGAAGCTGCGCTTTTCCGCGAAGGCAGAAGTGACCCCGCGGAAGCGCAAGCGTGGTCCGAAGTATTGCGGTATAGTGGTAAGCCACAACAGTGCAGACAACACCAAGGCACGCGATTTACGTGTGAAACTGTATTGTTTCGTGTCGCACGAGAAATGCAGGCGGCAAGCGTGGATAGCTCACAGCGCTGTCTCGCCTTCTATTTTGGTTGTCTGAGTTCATCGCTTTCGTTCGTTTCGACTACCTGAATCGGTAAGTAACGCGGCGCATGCACACAGCGACTACAGTAATGATTACACGCTGTCTTCTCGCATTGTGAAAGTCCAGTTACGGTTGTAGGTGAAACAACTTTGTGTTTTGATTCGCCGTGTTCGTGAGACCTACCCGTCGTTGTTGAACGTTCACACTCGCGCTATACCGTTAGCGTTACGCGGTTGGTTGAATTCAACTGAACTCGGCACATTGTCAGAAGTTCGGCGCCTGCAATTCACGCGTCGGGAAGGCTGCTTTATCACGCCAGAACGGGCGTCCGTGCATATTCAGCATGCTTTGACATCGTTCTGCAGGTTTGCTTTGTTTTTGTCACTTTATTAGTGTGATATATATTTAAGCCGCTAAATACAACTGGCACTTAATACATGCTTTGCAATTGCAACCTTGAAGTAACCTTCTGTCACCTTCTGACTTCGTGCGATTTTGTAGCCGCGTTCGCGCCGCAGGTTTTATACGCCTGTCAAGTCGATATCGTAAAAAGAGACTGCAAGCATGACACGAGAGCCGAAAAACGAGGCGAGCAGTTCATCTTGCTTCACAGCGGCACGGAGGACTTGACTCTAACTTTCTCAGGAAACAGGGCCATGGCCGTGTAATTTTTTTTTCGCACGCCGCAAACGTTTGTTAACGAAAGTACATGGCTGCTACTGTTAAGCATGTCATATCAAAACAACAATCATATGATTCGTAGTTCACACCGCAGAACATCGATAACGTGTACGGCTTCATTTCGGAGTGCATGTGAACCATTATTCATCTTTAACATGACAGAATGAGGCTTACCTCGAGGTATACGTCCTACATGGTGTAATCGCGACTTGGGAAATGCATTTCGCTTTGAGTCGGGCGTCGTTGTCGTCGATCGTCTGCTCTTCACCGTTAAGGTGATTGACGAGCCTTTCTCCTTTTATCAAGTTCGCTTTTCGGAAGTGCCAGTCAAGCTTGAAGATCCTTTTGAAGCCGCACTGTACGCGGTACATTGTGAGACGCCGCAAGTGCACCGCGAGAGCTCTGCACGTGCACGGAAGCGAGCGGCAACGTGGTGGAGAGAAGAGAAAACGCTCGCTGCTGACACCCCAGTTTCTCTTTTTCTGCCAGAGATGGCGCTGCCTGTCAAGAACAGGCAGCGCCATCTCTGGCAGAGATTGGTAGAACAAGAGGTGCAATCAGGAATGGATGTAAATCAAAGGACGGTGGGCCGCCTCGCGTTGGGTGCTCACGGGAAGACGACAAATGAGGCGGTAAAGGGTGATATGGGATGGACAGGCTTTGAAGTGAGGGAAGCGCAGAGCAAAATGAGATTCGAAGAGAGGCTGAGGAAAATGAAGAAGAGTAGATGGACAGAGAAGGTTTTCAGGTATTTATTTGTATAGAAAAAGCGTTGACACGCAGTGGAGAAAAAGAACTAGGAGGCTCACCAGTAAATATACGGCTGGCAGTGCGGGCGATATGGCAAAAGAAAAGTAAAAAAACGGATGTGCGGAACGGAAATAAAGTTGTGGCCGAAAGTGGGAACGAGATGGGCATTTGAGGCCGGAGTGAAGCACCCGCAAGTCGCCTGACGAACCAGAACTCCCATAACTGCACAAGGCTTATTAGGTGGGCTAGTTCGTCTATAAACATTGTGGCAGAACAGCGCAGAAACGGGACAACGAGCACACAGGACAAAGCGCTCTTCTGCTACAACATTCCCATAACTGTGTTTATGTACGACACGGACTTCATCACATACTGAACCGGGAGGTAACGTCATACAGAGAACGAACTAACAGTAGCGTAAGAAAAAAAGGTGCCGCGTATTGCTAACGTCTTTGACGTTTACCGCTAAAACACTGCTTAAGTTTCGTGCATTGCCACAAGATCTGCACAAAACTATGAAGCACAATGTAGTGTTATGAAAACGCGAAGTACCCCCCAACAAAACGCCTGTTCCGCAACACAGTTTTATTACGATAACTTCCTATCAAAGCAATCGCAAGTACGCAACGTGAAGTTCACTACCCGCTGCTCGGATCGTCTTTCGCACTACCCCTTGGCGGCTTGAAAGAAACAATGGCGTGGTAACAGTTCGTTCACTGTGGCCTCTCTTTCTGTGCGACAGGTGCCTCGAGGGGCATCGGCGAAAACACGGCTCTACATTTCGCCTCCTTGGGTTGTTGGCTGTCGCTGACTGCACGGAGTGACTCAAACCTGGAGCGAGTTGCCGAAGCGTGCTACAAACAAGGTCTTCCTAGAGGCAAGGTAAGCAACCAGGAGACTTACCCATCGGAATCGACAAGAACAAATTTCCAGCTAAATCACCGCAACGCTTTGTAATCGGTGTCCTGCGTTTATATGTGGTGTGACTTATATGTGGACATATACGTAAAACTACATCTGCGAAAAATCACTGTCGTTGGCGCGACTACAGCGCTGGAAATGGTATTTCCACGGCAAACATAAAAAGAAACCTTTCTGCATAAGGTTTGCTTGTCCAGCTTGAACGCTGCGAGTAAAGGGACGTTTGTACGCGTGGAAAGCTGCGCGTACAAACTGGTTAGCTGGGCTAGTTGTAATACTGAAGTCTGATGCGTTTCCAGCGTTTTAGCGAAGTCGGAAAAAAGGCGGAGGAACAGAAAGGCAAAAGAACCGTAAGAATGGTTCCTTTGTCTTGATAGGTCTCCGTCTTTCTTCTTGTTTCTGTTAAGCGCTAGAATTTCATCAAAATTGCTTCTCCATGTATTTTCAGAAGCGCACGGAACCGATGGTTCTATTTGCATCCTAAAGCCTTGGCATGACTGCTGTTTTGCTGACGAAAACTTACACAACACATGCTTTGTACTTCTTCCAATACTTTAAAGGTTCTTGTAGCACCCGGCGACGTATCGGTCGAGAGCGACGTCGCGGATGTTGTGGACAAGACGGTGAAGCACCTTGGAAAAATTGATATACTGGTGAGTTTCATACAGTGCATGCTATGCAATAACACTACGGAGAATGGCGTCTTCATAGAGCGTGTGCTGGCAGAAAAAGCGCGGGGAAATATTGTGACGCGCATACACTAGCTGTAAAGCCGATTACAGTTACGCTCATGCGGTAGAACTCTTCATTAATCTGAATAATACTATTAAATGTAGAAGTGGCAAGCTGCGATGAATGGCAGTGACAAGAATCCTTATTGAAAAGTCGTGAGGAAAGTTATTAAGGTGAGCCGGAGGCTTCCCAATCAAGTTGGTGGCTCCGCACATGACGGAACCGTGAGACGGTGACTCTAAGCGACGTCACGGGCCCTCTGGACAGCCTGTAACTGATGTGTATAGTCCGCGCTATGCAGTGGACCTTTAAGTTGGAGCCCGCGTTGGATGGGCACAGCCAGAACATATGATCGAAAGAACAGCGCTCATGTCCACCCTTAGAGCACGACGGCGGGAAACTGGAATCTATCCGATTGAGCGCTCTGCGGTGGGGATGTATATTCGTGCCTGTGAGAGCTTAAACGTGACAGACTGGGCGTTGTTCACCTTGGAGTTGGAGAGAGGGAGTTGTCTCCTGCTTAGTCTGTAGTGTGATGTAATTTCATGAAAGGTTGATAGAGGGTCTTTAGCGTGGCAATCTTATGGGAAAGCTCAGCGTGTGTGCGGGAGCGGTGCGTGAAAACTCGCGCTAATCCCAGGGCCTGCTCGTCGCGATTGCATCCTACCTGATTGACAACTCCGACAACGTGAGCCAGCAACCACGAGATGTGGTTTCCTCCCGTCTTTTTGTTTATTGTTCTATGGAGAGATTTGTGTACTATGCTAGCCGCTTGCTTAGATATGAGGGCGTCTGCAAAGGCCCTGATCGCCGTACGCCACTCGGAGTAAACAGTCGTTGGGCCCTTGGCAGTATGGAGGGCCAAAGCTATGACAGCCTCCTCCGCCACGTGAACGCGTTTCGTGCAAGCGGAAGCTGCGCTCATCAGCGTTCCATGCACGTCTTCAGCCGAGATTGTATACCTATCTCCTCTGCCGTACTAGGCCGCGTAAACAAAGAGAGAGTCGGCCTTATATGGATTGATTATTTTAAGGGTGTTTTTTTTGTTCAATTCCCCAGCCCTCGTTACATACCAGATGAATGTTTCTTGGTATGGGTACTACCAATACATATTATTTAGCTTTCCTGGACAGGGTGTGCCTGTAAAGCGGCGCTTGCATTGGCAGTATTCTGGTCTCATCAAGAATCTTGTTGCCTGTCTTAGTTAATGAAAGCCTAGAGATCTGTGCGGCGTGATGCGCTTCGATTAGTTTGTTAGTTGTATTGTGAAGGCCAAGCTTTAAGAGTTTCTCCGTGCTGGCGGAGTGTGGTGGGCCGAGTAATCTTTTGAGGATGGACCTAATGAGCTTATCAAGTTTGTTTTTCTGAGTTTTACTCCATTTGAGGAAAGACGCCGTGTAGGTAACGTGGCTGATAAAGAAGACCTGGAAGACCCTCAGTAGGTTGTCCTCTTTGAGTACCCCTTTCAGTTTGCAACTCTAGCAATAACTCTGTCAATATTGAGCGCCTTTGCGTTGAGCTTGTTTAGTGCTTCTGAATTGCACCCTTCGGCATTGATTAAGAGTACTAGGTTTGTTACAGAGTCCACCCTCGGAATGCGAAGTCCTTCTTCGGTCGTGATTTCTATTGGTAGTGTTTCCAGGGGCTCAATGTTCCCGACTCCTTGTCTAGCTTTTCTCTAGAGCAGGAGCTGGAATTTTGCCGGCGAGAGCTGTAGTGCCGTGTCCTCAAGGAACTCCTCTGTCACTTCCAGAGACCAGATCGTGATGTCATCAGCGTAAATGGCACGGCCTACATTTGAGAGTTTGGCTGACCTGGTAGAAAGTTTGCGCATGGCAATAATAAAGAGTAGAGGAGATAGGAACGAGCCCCGAGGAGTTCCACAGTTGCCCGGTACACATGTCCCGCCTGAGATCATACCCAGTCTAAGGAATGCCTTCTGGTTCGACAGGAAAGAAAGTGTGAAATTGTGAAACCTATGCCATAAGTGAAGGGATGAAATCTCTTTCCAAATGTGCTCATGTGCCATTCTGTCAAAAGCTCTAGCGAGGTCAAGTGCAAGGCTGCCTTTGACGTCGCGCGAAGTGTTTTTGATTATAAATATCTTGAGAAGCATTGCGTCCTGTGTAGACAGTGTTCTTCTGAAGGCAATTAGATTGTGTCTAAAGAGTTCGTAGTTCTCCGTGTGCTCTGTGATTCGGTTATGTATCGCATGTTAGGCACTTTGCCAATGCAATATCGTAATTACGTAATTGGACGTAATGAGCACCACTTTGGCGGTGCGCCATTTCGATGGGACCTGCCCTGAGCACCACACTTCATTCATTTCTGCCGTCGTGATCTCAATGGCCTTGTCATCCAGGTTCCGGAGGAGTGGGCCATCAGGCCCCGGCGCCGACCTGCCATTTAAGTTGAAAACAACGTGTCCAATTTCTGAATCTGTGAATGTTTCATCTAGGTCAGGCCTATCTAGCCCTTTATATCTAGGTTTGCTTTGCTCCCGGCTCTCGCCATGCGACTCGCTGTTCTTAATGGGGAGGTAGACGTAGGCCACGTGGTTCGCGATTCCTTTGTCCGTGAGGCCAATGGAGATCTGTTTCTTCATAAGCCTATCTGTGGCTAATTAGAAGAGGCGCCAGTTCCACTCGCTGCCTCTTCTTATTCGACCGTCCGTTTTGTCGCGCTCCTCGTCCCATTGCTGCAGGGCAAGCTGTCTACAGTAAGGCTCTATTTCTTTGTTAACTAATGTTAGCTTGGCTCTGAGTCTGCGATTTTGCTTCTGCGTCTTCCACCTATCAGTGAGGAGATGCTTCGCTACCAGAAGGTGCGCTAGCCTCGAGTCCATTTCAGCAACTTCAGCTGCGTTTTTATTTGCATGGTTGCACTCCTCACAGCTTCCTTTGGATGTTCGATTAGTGCTGTATAAGATTCATTTAGTGAGACCGTTTCACCTCGAAAAGATCGCAGTCAAACGATTACGTTGACTGGGAACTTTTCAGCTGCGGTATTTCTTACCTTCTCGCTTTCATGTTACTACATCACCATGCTTGATAAATTTACAGCTGTCTAGACACTCGTGCGCGCATTTTATTATGCACCTGTAGAAAAGCGTCGTCCACTCGTACTGCATTTTGCAGTCTTTATAGTCTTTATGCCTGCATGTGACAATGAAAGCTAGACTACATTGGTTGGTACGAACCGCTCTTTAGGAGGCGTGTTATTGGAGCCGTCGGCAGAACACAACACTGCGTCGAAGAGTAAAAAAAAAACAGCAACTAGTATGTTAGGAAGGGAGTGATGGCGACGCAAATAACGATAACAATCCATCGGCTTGTGTAATCTGCCAGTTGTTCTCTGCCATTACTAGATACATTTATCTGATTTGGCTCATAGACCCGAGCACCTCGATCAACGGACAATAGCGTGGCGTTTTTTTTAATATTTTACAAATGCATCAGTGAGCGCATCGATTACAATGACAGCGCTGGTTAACCACAGAATTAAAGTAGCAAGTTCGCAGTCTGTCTTTTCTTTAGTGTGGACGAAGTAGAACTAGAGATATTCAAGCAGTGCGGTAACAATTACTCTCTGCTCGTACCATTTAGGTTAACAATGCTGGAATTATCCCGAGAGGATCCGTCGAAACCGCCTCTATGGAAGACTTTCACCGAGCTTGGGCGACGAATTTCTGCGGCCCGCTCTGCATGATGAAAAACGTCATTCCCTATTTGCGTCAAACCAGAGGTAAGGTACATAGGTTGTAGCTAATAAGTGCCCTCGCTATTACCGAAATATTTTACCCGACAAAGGTGGAATTATCCATGGGCGAAACATGTGAGATTTCTAAGATTAGTGTTGGTAGTTCATTATGGTATTTATTTAACTATTGTTTAAATATCTCGCGCATTTCGTAAGATAAATGTTGGGCCCTTTCGTTCAGCCACCTTAAATGTACATTCGTGAGCGACATAAATGCCGACGCCGCAATCGTGTTTAATCATTGATTACTAGCACTGCACTGATATGAATGGGACGTATTGTAATGCAAGAGATACCATTCCGCTTGAGCATTTATTGGTACAAACACTTTTGCGCTTGCTAACACTGTTTAGCCGCAATGACCTTTAAAAGCTCTTTTCAGCGTTCCCTCTCACACTGCGCACGACTGTACATAAAGGATTGAAATGAAAACTGACGCACGATGAAAACAACCCGGTTAGCGGTGTCTCTGTGTTCCACTCTCATTAGGCACGTGTTTCGGGTTGTAAGTGCCTTCACCGATTCACTTAATAAATGTGGCATCAATCATAATAGTGCGCAGCTCCGATGGTATCTGCGATTTACTGGTATTTCAAAGAAAGGCTGCTTCCACGTGGGAGTCAAGACATACTCATGATACGACGAATTAGCAAAAGACTCTAGCGAAAGCTCAATATGGTATAACATTGCCGGGACAAGTACACATCTGTACGGCTTCTCCCACTGAATTTGTCGAGGAGTTCATTCTGACGTACCGCTTTTTCAGGTTCCGTCATCAACATTTCGAGCGTCGCATCGGTGAATCCGGTAAGTTGACCGCATAAATTTATCAACGCTCCGAAGTCCCTCCTTTCTTAAACTGAGATGGAGCAACAAGGCAATCAGCGCCGACCTATGCCTTCATTCAATAATTCTTCGCCCGCTCTCAATTCATGATACAGGCAACTGGGACTCTCCTACGCACCACCCGTCCTATCCGCGCGCACAATGGCTTAACTGGTTGTACGAAGCTTTTCAGGGATAACAACAGTCAATTAATTAATATCTGGGGTTTAACGTCTCAAAACCACGATATGATTATGAGAGACGCCGTAGTGGAGGGCTCCGGAAATTTCGACCACCTGGGGTTCTTTAACGTGCACCTAAAGCTAAGTACACGGGCCTCAAACATTTTCGCCTCCATCGAAAATGCAGCCGCCGCGGTCGGGATTCGATCCCGCGACCTTCGGGTCAGCAGTCGAGCGCCATAACCACTAGACCACCGTGGCGGGGCAGGGATAACAACAGTCATCTGCCTGAAATCGATTCTCGAAAACTAGCACTAGTCGTAATTTTCAAATAAACATCATTTATTGGTGATCTGATATTGTTGATAATTGGAAACACAAATACAATGCTGTTTTTTGTCCGCTTTAATTCTTTATTTTTATGTCACAAACGGTATACGGCAGTTTAAAAATAAATAAAAAAACTACGGGGAATGTTTCTTATCCGTTCCTTGGCTTACTTTCCTGTAGTGTTGATTTAGTTGCGACTGTATGTGCTATTTGGTATGTCTGAACTGTGCATAACATTCCCGTACATCGCCTAAGGTAGCGGTCTATGTGGTCATTTTAGCACATCATTAGTATTCAGCTCTCTTTATCATCAACAGGTTCAGGTGGTCGTGCCTTACGGTGTCACCAAAGCAGCGCTGGACCACCTCACGCGTTGCGCGGCGCTAGGTGGGTGTCCTGTGTATGCACAAACAATTGCAGCACATCGCGTTGTGTGACAGACAACAGGAAACTTCAGCCCATGAATGGCGCGCTCGTTCACTCGGCATGCGGCAATATTAATGCACCCTGTCAGAGTATACAAATGCTGTACATTAAAAGACGTGGATCATTTCACATTAACAGCGAAGCGAACGCGCAGGTGGTGCGAGTGTAAATCGCTACTATCGGTTCGTGCTGCACTTTTGCATCCTTTTGCGAGGCAGGCGGGACAACGACATGGCACGAAAAGCCGTTGGCCTGGCCAGCCACGTTCTCGCGCATATTGCTTGTCTTGTTTGGATGTTTCAAAATGCGTGTAATACTGAAGGAGGCTAGTTGCAGCAAGATAAAATACTTTAGGGTACAATCTTTATGCCTGATTTAGTTGTTTTTATTTTCAAAATGTACACAAGCAGCGTCGTGCGACATAGGCCGTTGGACGCTCAATTTCGACAAATTGGCATTTCATTATACAGTTGCATCGCGATAGCAATTGCATGGACACTCGAGGTCCAATTTTGCCGCAAAGTAGCCGTTGCCATCGGCGTCGCCGTCGCCTTCATGTTCCGTATTAAGTCCAAATCGATTACATCGCCCCGCCCATCGTATGTTGTGCGTGCGAGTGAAAGCTTGCGAATGCTACCGATGGCGGCTGCTCAAACAGACATCAAACGTGCCGGACGAAGTGGGATTTACCTTAAAAGAATATCGGCTTAAGGACCACGGATATCCGTATCATACGGAAATCCATATGATACGGATATTGATAATCTGTGTCATACGGAGATGCGGCACTGAAATATTTGGTCCTGCATCGCGCAGAAAAATCGATGGATATCCAAATAGAACTGAAATGTAGGTATATACACGCAGCAGAGTAGTGTGGATATTGGTAGTAGAGTCGCTGACAATGTGCCTTGATTCATGGCTATAGACCTGCTCAGCTAATTAATTACCACAATAAAATTCGTGATACATATTTTGACACGTTTGAATTGTAATTTTGTTCGGTGTTGTCGCATGTTCTCTTGAAATATAGTTTGTAGAACCAGATGAAACCATATTTATGAAGTAATTAATTGGATGCAGAATGCCTTACTTTTAGACATCATAAAAGAAGCCTCAATCAAAAAGCCAGTTACTGATATGTGTTACTGGCACAGATTGTGACTAAGTAATATGGATCTGCAAAAAGGTGCACACAACAGTTGATGGTTGTACATACAGATGAACCACCAACGATTTATTCATTCGGCCTTCTGATGATTTTCAGCTTGCCCGCCAGGTATCGGTAGACGCTCCCTTGGAAGAACTCGTTTCCCACACGCTCCTCTGGTGGAAAGCATCTGAAATAGGCCAGAAGCGAATGCTGTGTGAGCAGATATTTTCGCTCTGAGTACAAAGACTGAAATGTATTACCAACGAGAAAGTTAGTCGGAGAGACATTGCAAGGAAAAAATGCCTGGTCTACCTCATCGCGGTTCTCGTAGATGTAGACAGGTTTTCCTTCAGACTCATAAAGCAATGCTAGCAGACCTAGTAGATGTCGCGAATATTCTCGGCCTGTGGCAGTAGCTTCCGCAGGTAGGCAACAAAAATAGCAACAAAAAAAAAAAAAAACTCACGCAGCGA
Organism: Rhipicephalus sanguineus; assembly: GCF_013339695.2. NCBI lineage: Eukaryota > Metazoa > Arthropoda > Arachnida > Ixodida > Ixodidae > Rhipicephalus > Rhipicephalus sanguineus. The sequence goes on along the minus strand of NC_051179.1, from coordinate 147,436,028 downwards.
AAATGTTTTTCTCAGCAATCTTCTTTTTGTGAGTGCATAAATAATCGGCACAGCATACCCAGGGGTGGCGTGCATCTAGTGTAGTGAACAGCTAGACCAAGCCAAAACATTTATACTGAACAGCGTCGCACACATTCCTTCACTTTTGCGCTGCTGTCATGAATGAGTTTCCAGAACTGCTCATGCTTTCACGCGTGTTCTATGACTCAAGGACGTCTAAAGGCTTTGTACGGTGATAATCAATGTGTGCGCCACACTTGTTGAAATTAAGAATAATGTCCATCTGGCGCCACCAGTGACCTCTGCTGTTTTCGATGTGCGAAAGCACTTAAGCAAATGCCGACAAAACATCATAAATTGGGCAGATTTGGCCACTTATGGCTTAATGATGCCGCACTGCACGTTTTCTGGCAGATGAAACGCTGAGGTAAAGGTCGAGATGATACAGGAAGACATTATTTGCGACGCCAAAAACATGTGATAGCAGGAAGTGAAATAAACGGCTCGGAAATGGCTAAGATAACTTTTTGCAAATGTTATTTAGGCATAGTGTGCGTCGAATGGGGAAGATGGTTAGAGCGTTCAATGCATGTAATGGAAGGGAAAGAAGCAGGCAGTGAGAAAGCACCTCCATGACAGCACGCTGGCCAAACGCTACATACAGATTCTTTGTTTGGTGTGCAAGGCAAGCTATGGCAAAGTCACCTAAATCATGTGCTCGCGGTGTCTCACGTGCTCTTGATTAGCGAATAATGGCGGGATAAGTTAAGGTTGTAGGCGGCAAACTGCGTACGCATTAGCCCTTTAGAGAGCGGAAGCAGCCCACCTTCGCACACGCTCGATAAATAAAATCTAAGAATACATTTTTCCTGAAGACAGGCCACCAGAGTGAAGTTTTTCTGCAGCAAAATAATTAAAACTGTTGATTTACGCACAATGCAAGCTGATAACAACCATCAATGGCACTGAAGTGACACAGCAAGGGTCATTTCTCTCGTGAACAAAGCAAATTAGGACATATGATATTGAAACCGTGCTTTGACTGACATAAGCGCTCTTCGATAAAAAATTTGTCAAAATTGAGACGGGAGTTTTTTTTTAATTTTATTATTTGGAAATGAGCTTTTTTGAAAAAACTCGCTTCTTTAATTATTTTTTATTCTTTTGTACTGCCTGTAGCAAAACGATATTTCGCAGAAATGTTGCAAAGGCTTTTTTCCATATTTGGCACTGTTTTGAAGTTTCTGCGTGAAAGAGGAAACGCGCCTAGGCACATCAAACTGAAGGTGTTAATGTCACTAGGTTCGAATGTCATTCGGCGCAACGAATGCCACTCGATCCGTGGCGGTGCTACACAGGAAAAAGTAATGTCATTCGTTCATGATATCAATGTCAATAATTCAGAAAAAAATGGCTGGAAAAGTTGAGGGAGGTAAATGTACAGTGGCATGAAAGCGAAGTTTATTATTTTAAAAGACATGTGGCAAGTCGCATCGCTAATAAACACGGATAAAAATTTCATATCGCAGGATATCTGGCCACCATAAGCCAAGACGACGCTTAGCCAGTAGCCACAGCCGATAGAATGGCTGACATGGCAGTACCGCTATTCTAGGCACTGTAGTACCGCTGAATGACGACGCGAAGCTGCAGCACGTAAAACATTTAGTTGTTTTGTACTTAGCGTTGCAATTGAACACGCATAAGCCAGAAGAAGAGATTTGACGGAAATTCAGAGAGTTAAGCGTTTGTTCGCTTTCAAAACGCGTTCTCGCACGCGTCCATGCGGGAAAACAGCTTTCAACGAAACTGCGCACAATTGTCTTCTCATAGCCTTATGAGAGCAAACATCTCCACCTCGATCCAGTGCGCTTGTGGAGTTCATTCCATCGCTGCAGATACACATGCCCACAGGCGTCTGTTTGTTTACATTATGGCCGACAGTGCCGGCGGCCAGACGCCGCTGAGGTGGAGAGTAAAAGCATTTTGCGACAGCCTTCCGTACACCTGTGCTCGTTAAAATCACAGACGCCTTCAAAAAAGAAACATTAATAGCGTGTTTGCATGAATGCGTGTCGAATTGAGAATACTAAATGACACATTTTAAGTAGTCTCTGGTGTAGAGACTATACATTCGGTTCGACTTCGACAGCGAATGTGTTTTTCTAACTCATTCGATTGCTTAAGTCATTCGCCTCTAATGACATTAAATATCACTGTGTAGCAGCCGCATATTGTCAGTAGGTGCAAATGTCATTCCATTCAAATGACATTAAAACGTCCAGTGTGACAGGGGTATTAGCAAACTTTTTTCATTCAGGCTGTGTTTGCCATTTTTTCCTTTTTGAGCACAGCATAAAGAAAGCATGAATGTAATTCACAGCAATGCGTATTAAAACCTGCAGAAAAATATTTCAACACATTTATAGTTTGCGCTAAATTCGGCCATGAAGTTTGGAAATATTGCAATGAGCAAAAACAGGACGCCCGCGCCGCCATCTTCAGGTATTTTTTTGTCGCGCTGGGAGTGTTTCTTGGAAATAAACTTCTTGGTTCCTTGCACTTTGAAAGTGCCCACATAACATATAAAAAAACCCAGACAAAACAAACAAAAATATCGACCAGACATGCATGTTTGACCTCTTGTGGAATCACCCTGAATAGTCTTTAGTTAGAATCACAGCACATAGAAACCATGCCAGGAAACCTTAGTAAGTCCAAGGGAACGCTTCCAACTGTTTTATTTTCCGAACATCATCAAAATATGCATATTTTCAGAAATATGCACGCAGGCAGGGCGCAGCGCATGCAGACTATCACACAGCACTATCAAAAAAAGCTATAGCACAGTGCTATAAAAAATAAGCATTCACTCTTGTACAGAAAGACTGAAGGAACAACGATGCATCCATCTCCTTCTGTACGTGATACGCTTCAAGCTCTTCACATGTCAATGTTTCCCTGCTTCTTTCTACCCATGCGTTTCTCCTAACAACAGTGCACAGCCACATGAAGCATAATGGAATGGCACGTGTGAACCCATACTATTCTTAATCGACAATACATGCTCCCTCAGGCAATCATTAATGCAGCAGCCGATTCGGCCAATATATGACTTGCCAACGCTCAATGAAATTTCATAAACAACACCCACCCTGCAACACAGAACTGGTCAGCAATCATTTGCAGTTTTTAGACATGAACCTGTTACTAAATGCTATACAATCATGCTAATGTACAGCTCCTGTGCCCATAAGGACCCTTCTGCCTTATGAATATGCTCACTCAAAAACTATGAAAAGAGCTATGCAAAACTGTGTCTCCAGTCAGCGTTATTGAAGTCGTGCGAGCACACTATGGACAACAGTTCCCAGTTACAGATTTCAAGGCTGGTAGCGCCGGCTTCCTTCGGTGGTCTTGACCAGTGTGTTCGAATCTTTGCTACGGAAGCTGAAAAGATGAAACAGGCAGCCCGAGGCTGTGCAGAAAAAGAGCACTGGTTCTCCTTTACGTGCACAAGATTGCCCACAATTCCGACAAAAATTGCATACAGGCATGATGTTCCAGTTGTTTTCTCGGCACCCAACAAGCTGTCGAAGCTTTGTGCCCTTATCTTTTCACAAAAAGTCAAGCTTTTGTGCAAAAATAAGCCCACCAGGTCAGTTCTGCGTTGCATGGTGGGTGTCGTTTATAAAATGCCGTTGAGCTGTGGCAAGTGGTACATACGAGAACGGATAACTGGGCTAGTTTGTGGGAACTCATGTTAAGGCGCTTGTCCTGTGCACTTATTCTTCGCTTGTGTCCGTGTCTCTTTGCGCTACCTGCCTTAACAAAAGTGGTACATAGGCTATACCGGCCGCTGCATTAATAATCACCTAAGGGACCATGTATTATCGATTAACAATGGTGTGGGTTCACACCTGCCTTCCATTGTGCTTTGTGTTGCTGCACACCACTGTTTGGAGAAATGCATGTGATAGGAAAAAGCAGGGAAACCTTAGCAAGTGAAGTGCTTGACGCGTATCACATACAGAAGAGGATGGATGCATCAATGTTCCTTCGATCTTTCTGTACAAGAGTGCATGCTTACTTTTTCATAGCACTGTGCAATAGTTTACATGTCATGTGCCCTGTCTGTGTGCGCATTTCTGAAAAATTATGCATATATTTGGGTGATGTGCGGAAAATAAAATAGTTGAAAGTCCAGAGCCCTATCCTGTCTTTGCTCACATTTCTTCCTTATTCTCAGTTGCGCCACAAATATTTCACTAAGCTTTGTACCAACTCACTCAATGTTACACTCTGCCTTTGAGAGCACTGGCAGAAAGGGCACCGCCAAAACCACACATATCTCAAAGAAAGGTGACTATTAAGGGCTCGTTCTTTCTTTGTTAGACACAATATTAATGACAACTAACAGACAATAATGTCGAGGAAAGTATTAGGGGTGTTATTTGCAGTAATTAGAATATAAATGTGAAGAAAGTAAAGTGGACGAAAAGATAATCTGCCGCCGGCAGGGACCTTCGAATAACGCGTCCGATGCTCTACCACTGAGCTCCGGCGGCGGTCATCCCTTCATCCACTTTTTGAAGTATATATGTGAATTTAAACCTGGGAGTGTTAGTCAGCGCCGATCGCAGCCATGACGGCGAGTGTGGAACACTCTTTTCCTGCCTGTTGGCATCACGTCACACATGATGTTTTTACGAGCTGGCAGCTGACCAATAATCCCTCGCATACTACCTGAAGGCACCAAGTCTGCCAGAACGAGATCCTCGCTATGAGACCCTATACTTTCCTTGGCATTATTGTCTGTTGTCATTAACATATCTCAAGGGTGATTCCACGAGAGCTCGAACGTGCATGTACAGGAGATATTTTTATTTTGTCTGTTTCTTTTTGCGCTGTGTGGGCACATTCAAAGCGCATGGGACCGAAAATTTTATTTCCAAAAAACGCTCCCAGCATGGCAAAAAAATATTTGAAGGTGACGGCACAGGTGTCCCTTTTTGCTTACCACAATATTTTCAGATTTCACAGCCGAATTTCGTGAGTTATAAACGTGTAAAAATTTTTTGCTGCTGGTTTCAATACGTGTCACTCTGAATTACATCCATGCTTTCCTTATGCTGTCTTCAACAGAGAAAAAATGTGAAAAAATGGCAAACACGGCCCAAGTAAAAAAAGTTTGCAAACTTTGATGTGCCTTGATGCGTTTGCTATTTCACAGAGAAACGCCAAAAAAGTGTCAAATATAAAACAAAGCCTTTGCAACATTTTTGCAAAAGACCTGTTTTCTACAGGCCATGCAAAAGAAGAAAAAAGTAGTTGAAGAAGCAAGATTTTATTAAAAAAAAAGCTCATTTCGGAAAAAGAAAACTCTGGTCTCAATTTTTACAATTTTTTTTATCTAAGAGCACTTAAGTCAGTCAAAACACGGTTTCAATATCGTATGTCCTCATTTGCTTTGTTCGCAAGTTGGAAAATATTGCGGTAAGTATTGCATGCCGCCACATTTTTTTTGCCCCGCTGGGAGAGTTTAGAAATTTCAGTTGCATGGACACTGAATGTACCCACGCAAGACATAAAAAAACCTGACAAAACAAAAATATCGATCGGACATGCATGTACGATCTCTCATGGAATCACCCTCAAGGAATTACAGATACAGGCGTGACTTCCAGTTTCTGTCATTACGCTAGAGTTCACCTCGACTACTTCGTACTTAGTCGTTGCTGTGTGCTCTGACAGTGCTTTTAATGTCACTTTTTTCTTATCTGCATCGTTCTTATGTTGGCGCAACTGCGGTTAAAGTTGGCTATCTCTTCAAGGTAGACACGGTCTCCTACCTAGTCCGCTCAGGAGATGTACAAAATGCCAGAGAAGTATTTTGGCAGCTAGTCCTTTTCTTTTACGAGTGCGTGCCACAGTTTGCACAAGGGAATTTCAGCAACCCCAATGTTATATTTACACAGCACCTGTGATAACTTGCACTCGAGGAAAGGGAGCGCAACTCCCATGTCAAAAACGGTGAGGCTGGAAATGGGCAAACGGTGTCCCAGACCATTCATGAACTCGGGAGGGTAACCTTCATCAAAAGGTCCTGCCTGCATGTTGGAAGTCTAGTCTTCAGATTTCGTGCAAATATGAGTAGTCCAATGGAAAGGCAAGTACTTTTCTTTGACGAGTGTCAGGATGTAGGGACGTGAAGTCCAGACAGTCAGTATGCGTACTCTTTTTGTAAACGTTGAAAGAATGTGCCAAGTCCCTTTCTAGAAACACATCCAAAAAGCTGGCATGTGGTCTGCCCTATCACCCCCGTGAACTGAATGGAATCTGCTTGGTTGTTTTGATGCATGGTGAAAGCTCCTAAGCAAAACACTTAATCACGCAAAAAAAAAATCCTCCATGTAGCACACAAAAACTCTTGGCATTGGACCAAAGGTGAGAGTTATTTTGGAGCCTCTGCATTGTCAGATACGCAGCAGGAACCAAGAGAGAGAGGCAACTATTGAAGAGCAGTGGACTTGCTTGTCAACAACCATGTCAATGGGAATGGAAGTGTACAGTTGTGTTCACTTACATTCGGACTAATACGACCACTGGGGTGCATGCTGCTGCTCTTGGCACTCGTTGGCCCAACAAGAAAGGTCTGCAACTGATGCCCCCGACTTGAGGAGGCACCTCAGTTTTTTGCCTGGGTAACACCTACTTAAGTTTTGAAAAAGCCCACTACAGGCAAGTACGCGACACACCAATGGGTGCCTGTCTCAGTGACCACTGTGAATCTGATGATGCAGCGGCTGGAAAAGCCCGCTTGCCCTCGCTTTTCAGCACAACACCAAGTATTATGGTGTATTATGTAGACTATTTTTTCTGAGTGATTAAGCTTGGCTGCTTTAGAAGCTTCATCACACAACTAAACTATAAAGATCTAATTGAGGTCGCAGGATAGGTGGAGGCTGACTAGAAACTGCCTTTTTGGGATGTGTTGGCAAAAAGGAACAATGGAGCACTTTCCTTCTACGTCTACAGAAAGAGTACATACATTGGCTGGTACTTCAACATTTGGCAAGCATCATTCTGACGCTTGCCAAATGTTCAAGTACCAGCCAATGTACCAGCCAAGACGACAACTACTGACCTTGGCAAGCGTCATTCTGACGCTTGCCAAGGTCAGTAGTTGTCGTCTTGGATCGTTATGTTGTATTTGCACGAAACCTGAAGACCTGACTTCCTATATGTAGAAAAGCGAAAGGGACTTTCCGACAAACAGTTACACTCCTGCGTTCCTAAAAGATGTGGTAAACAGTTTGTCCAAAACCTCCCAGCCTGCCAGTGCCCCACAGAAGAAACGTGCTTCCATACCTCACATGTACAGTGAGACCTCATGATGCGTGCTGTGTAACAATGACGCTGAGGTTGCTGACATTTCTGTGAACCAACTGAGGCATGCACTCATAAGTGGAAAGGACAAGCTGCCGAAAGAAGACTTTCCTGATGTTGCTTACAAGAACCCGTGCGCAGACTGGGAGAGCATCTACACAGGGGTGATGGGCCACATTAAACAGCTACTGTGGCAACATCGGAATGATGCGGATAAAAAACAAGTGGTGTCAAATGCTCTGGCAGTGCACGAAGCAATGACTGAGCACACTAGCACATCTACTGAGGTCTCGGACAAGGCCACGGTAATCTGCAACGGCAGCTGTGGCTATCTGCAACGCTAAACAGCGGCACCTCTCACGGCCACTAACGGCACTGGTGCAAAATGCGACACTGCCCGGCAAAAAAATCTCCACACTTGTCACCCTTACTCATTCTAGACATCCTGGCTGAATCTCAGTGTTTTCTGCCTGTAACAGAACAAAAATATGATTCAGAGACTCACGCTTCAGTGCATGAAGCTTCTCCGAGGATGATGACCTTCCTCTTTGATGAAAGAGCAGCATGGTGAACCAGGGATGCTCTAGCTGTGCAGGTTTTCGATGCGCCACAGTGCCTTTGCTCTTTCTCTCTAAGAAAGCAAGGGAGCCCTCGGTTTCTTCTGGAAGCCACTGCCACTTCTGGTTTTCCATTAAAATTCCTCGGCCAAGGTCAATCTGCACAAGGCCGCACATAAGGTCTTTAAAACTGCAAAATCTTACATTGGAATTTCTGTAGAAGCAAAAAAAACCGATTTTCAATAGGCCAACCCAGGCATCCTTTTTTAAAGGTAGGGTACTCATTTTGGCTGGTTGGTTCATATTTACAAGTGGAAAACAGTGCTAAAAAGAAGGGACAAGAAAGGACACAGACCCCCCCAATGGCACTGGCCAACAACCAAATGTGTTTTATTCTTCCAGTCAGCACATATATACTGCACCAGTAACGCAGTGAAACAGAAAAAAAAAACAGAGACTCAGCCTGCGCAGAGGAAATAAAGTGATCAATGGGACGGCAATTCCATGTCCTTCAGGAGCCGGCAAATCGAAGGGAGGCTTACACATGCCTTGCCGCTATTCTTGATACGATAAGATGAGTGCGTCTCATTTCAGAAACTTATATCCACAATAGTGGCAAGGCATGTGTAAGCCTACCCTTGATTTCCCTGCTTCCGAAGGAAATAGAATTGCTGTCCTATTGATTGATGCCTCTGCACAGGCTGTGCCTTCACTTATTGTTTTTTTGTTTCCTTGCGTTAGTGGTGCAGTATATAAATGCAGACTGGAAGAATCAACACATCTGGTTGTTAATCAAAGCTGTGATCTCCTTTCTTGCTCCATCTTATAAGCGCTGCTTTCCACTCATAAAATGTCTTAATAGGTAAGGCTCTGCAATTACAACCTTTATTTTATTTTTTCTGAACTACCCCGATCCGCCCAATGTTGCACATGACCTTGACGATGCATGATTACTCTCTACCGTATATGAGAAAAGTGCTAAGGTCATTTCAGCACAGCCACAACTCTAACTGCACAGGGAAGCAACATTAACTGTATGCCCTGGAAGGCTTCCTCAATGAAAAAGCTTAACACGAACTGCAACTGCGCAACTAAATTGAAAGATATGTCGAAATTACCTCTGTAATACACAAGATGCACAACAACAATAGAAGGGAGATGAGCCAACAATGAGACAAGTCTCATCTCCTTCTATGGTAGTTATGAATTTTGTGTATTCAAGAAAGCATGTAGCAGTTATTCCAGCAACAAGTATTCATAAAAAATTATCTTATTAAAAAAGTACTGACACAAAAATTTTACATCTCGCTTTTTCCTGTTGAAATAATCAGCTAATGACACGCTAATCACGACTGGAAATCTTGTTTGCTAGAGCACACAACAATGAATCATTTGGACACATATTTATAGCACCTAGTCGCAATTTCGGTTTCAGAGAGTGCTGAGAGAGGTGGGGTCTAGCGTGGTTTGTAAACACAGCTGGCCACATGAACGCACAAAACAGCAACGCACTCACAATGCATGCCGCAGATTGTGACTGCACGTCAGCACCGCGTTGACAACTGCTGGTTAGAGCGCACATAAGGGTCATGGCAGCCTGCACAAACTCGTGATGTAGATGGCTGTTGGTTTACATACACACCAAAGTGATTTCACAAAGCTCCATTTTGCGCCCAGTTGCATGGCACACACTTTAAAATTTATTCTAAATATGTTCTAGGCTATATTAATTATCGATATTTTGTAATGATGTGCGTGTGTGTCAACACAAATCTATCATACAAGTTATATCAGCTTCAAAATTTTGTGTCAGTGCTCTTTTAATACATAACCCTTTGTCCCATCTTTTTATATTAAAGTCAGTATACCACTCAACACAATCAGGTGTATATGAGCTGTGCCACTGTAAAATCCAGAATGTGCCACATCATAGAGCTCAAGCCAAATGTATAGAGTGACCTTAGTTTCATGCTGAACAGCCATTTGGTTTTGTTTTTGTGCTTCTACTTGCCACCGAGGCATGTGCACTCTGGCCTATGTAATACTTTCTGTATGAAAGTATCATTTCACAGATAACTCAGTCTGAAGTTAACAAAATGTATTAAGTGCCACTTGCTACAACCACCCCTCCGTGTAACAGCAGAATGACCGATTCTCCAATACACAACTTGTCCCACAAGAAGAGGCAACACTGACAGTGGCACATTCTGCTGGTTTTTTCAGAATGTGAAATGTGTCTTCTAACAATCAAAAGCTAATCTTCAAGTCACATTGTGTGACAGAAGCGTGCGTCTCCCTCTCCCCCCCTCACAGAAAAACAGCATATTAAAAAGGAACTGAGCCACACAGCTTAAGATGAACGGGATGCAGGGCTTAAGCGAGGTGAGTCGGCTGACAATGAAACGTCCAATTATGCCGTGACAACATAACTTCCCACATAGCGAGCACTGCCAGAACGCTCACTAGGAGTGAAACAAAAGCTTGTCCAGAAACTTTTACCATGCTCTCAAAGCCACACACATTTGAAGTTGTGTAAATGTGCATATGCAGTCTCCGAGGTCATACTATTATTTTTGTCACATTACGCATTACTCGAGCACATCGATAGCATTTAACAGTATCACGGTATATTGTTAAAACACACCAGCTGTATTATGAATAAAACTTTTAGAGCTTTCATTATTTTATTTGAAATGAACATTCATCTGTTGAAAAGGTTAATCAGTCACTCAAAAGTAAGAGGCTTGTACCGATTCCTGCACTGCACCTATTTTAAGCTATCTTTATCAATAGGTGACAAAGTGACAATAAACAGTTGCTTTGTTTGAAAACACATCTCATGACAACACGTAGAGAAAGCACCTTCCCACACGATTATACACTGTGCGTAATGTCGTAGCCACTAGACAATGTCTACCCACCTCTCGGAAGCATGAAATCTCTTTCACATTAAAGTGGCAACAGCTCCTCCTGCTGATCTTTTCTGTGAATTTTTCCCAAATATCACACCTTCTTTAGGAGATGAAAAATCCTTCAGGGTGTTGCTGGAGCCAATGTTTCAACACGTGGTCTTGTCGTCTTCATGATAGCAACTACCTTGAAGAAGACGAGACCACTTCTTGAAACGTTGGCTCCAGTGACACCCCGCGTTCAAGCATTTTCCACCTCCTCAAGCTTCCATCTCCCCATGAACTACTTTCTTGAGGACTGATTCATCCTGAATGGATTTCGTTGTTGTAATATAAGCAGTTCAATTATTTTTCCTCGTTTTTCACTATCGACAACTATACTTCATCTCACAAGCTCGTTGCAGCAATGTGGAAGCTATGAGGTGTAAGCAAGCCACATGCTTATGAAACAAAACATAGCTCTACATACAACTGCCTTAGAATTGGCAAGGTCGAGACGTTCGCATTTGTTTGGCACATGCTACGTCAGAGCGATATGTGACACACTAATCCCGCTTTGCACGTACGTCCTAGGACTAATTATTAAAGAGGTAACTGCTGGTGATTGTGATTATAAAGCGACGTGGCCGCATCCATCAGATGTGACCACCTGCTTTGATCCGATCTCATGATTGCTACTTGCCCACTATCTTGACATCAAAAAATAAACTATGCAATCAGCTATCACTTTGTGTCATCTCATGCTGAGGACAAAGCATAAGGTATGTTTTGTCTTTATTATTGAGATCAGGTGCTTGTTCGCTCACACCTGCTAAGAATTTGAGAGTGTATCTTTGAAACAATGCAAAATATTCGCAAACACATTGCTGTTGAAGTGCCAGGACACAAATATAAATCAAATAAAAAGCATCACTTTAGACATTATGGGCAACAGTGCACAATGACGAGTTGAAAAATTTGACTCAGAAGGCACCCGCTTCAAGCGATGCCGCAATGCTTTGTTTTTTCCTGTGCTGCCATATGCTGGCTTTACTTGCCAAACAAGTGCCTTTAGACAAAATGGAGATGCAAAGCAGCCAGCACAGCACGGATGAATACATTATGAGAGATTTTAACTTTTCCTATTGGCTAAGCAGTCTCCACAGCAGTGCGACCAACTTGTGAGATGGGAGTATAGTTTACCTGATATTTCTGAGTTATATATATACCTTTAAAAAAACAAAGAGAATTTAAGGGATCATTTTCTTCGTAGACACAACATAGAGACAACCAACAGACAATCATGCCAAGGAAGATATAGGAGACATCATTTGTAGTAATTATGATATAAATGTCAAGAAATTAAGATCATGTGCCATGTGATGCCAGCAAGAAAAAAAGAAAAGGATGTTCCACATTCGCCGCCATGGCTACGAGCGGCATTGGCTAACACTCTCAGGTTTAAATACACAGATATACCCAATAAAGTGTACGGGAGGACGACCATTGTCGTACCTTATTTGGTAAAGGATCAGACACATTACTTCCACATTGCAGGTTCATTCAGTCCCTGATGGTGGCAAGTTGTCCATTCATCCACTTTAATTTCTTCACATTTATATCATAATTACTACAAATAACATCCCCAATGCTTTCCTTGCCTTGGTTGTCTGTTGGTAGTCATTAATGTTATGATATACATGTAATACTGGTGTCACACGAGAAATTTTGACTGCGATCAGGGGCGATACGAATTAGGCTCGATCAGGATCAGGCGCTGCTACACGGTCATGTCTAATCGCGATCAGGCCCGATCAAGATCAAGACCATCATGATCTGCGCATCGAGATCTGGCTCAGATCGCGATTGGAATTGTCTGTACCAAACTCAATCCAGATTAGTTTGGTCCGTGTAGCAGCGATGATTTTTGATCGCGATCAAGAAATCTGATCTGGATCGACCTTGATCACGATCAAAAGTGCACGTGTGACATCGATATTAGACACAGAAGCATCCTATACGCAGCTTGATATTTTTTCAAAAAAGAACTCAAACCATGGTGACGTTGCCCTCAATGAGACGTGTCAGTGTGGTGAGGAATGGGAATATGTTTAAAAAATGCTCAAGCAAGTGGCAACTGAGCATGCAGCGGGCTTTTGTTAAAGGGGTGGTGCCATAAAATTTGCGGCTTGCACATTCCTTGTGGCAAACGTTTCTTAGTGCTCCATGAAACACGGTGCATGCTCCAAAATCAATATATTCCTGATAAATAATGTAATGCCGCCTTATTTATGCGAATGACTGGGTTTCTGGGTGCCGAGTTAAACACTGATGTCACTGTGTAGGAAGTTTGAACACCTGGGCCCACAAAGCTGTAACACACGCAAGCAACTGTCCGGACGCCTTCAACACTTGCTAAAATTTTCTCATAGAGAACATTAGTGTACGGCATTCCAGAATATGCAGAGGTGTTTGTGGAATACCAGGTTACTGGACAATGGTATCGACATCTTGTGACTTTTTGTGCAACCACAATTATAGGCGCGTTTCTTTGTCTTCGCTGAGTGACCACGGTGAAAAATTTTTTCAAAAGGCAACGCATTCAGTACTACACCGTTGCCGAGAATTTACTCCGGCAGAGAAGTAGAACACACTAGGTTTTTGCAACAACAAGCCGCCTCTCTCGCGATGCCACGGTGCGTGCACCCTTCCCCCAGCGGAATAGTTACGAAACGTCTCTTCATCTCGGAGGCTTTTCTTCTGGCGATACCGGTTGTCCCGGCCCCTACCAAACGGCTGAGGGCAGCACAGGAAAATTGAAAAGGCAGATTCGGTGCTTGCCTGGTTTATCTTCCTGCTGCCATGTGGCTCTACTTATTTAGCCTCGCACGTTTACGGCTACGGTAACCCGGTATGCTAATGCAAAGCGTGCGAACCAACTAACATTCTGTATTGTCACTGGTTCGCGTGATGATGTGAAGCACTTTGCAAAATACCAGCAAGCTTGGCTAGTTCGGCAACACGCTGAGAAAAATGAGTGAGTGTAGGTTCGTAGCCGGCACTCTCTTGGCTTTGTCGGTGCAGCAGTGCTGTGGGTCACCGCTAATTAAACGTCACTAAATCTTTCGTTACACTTCCTACACAGTGACGTCTGCGTCAGATGCACTAGCATTGGGCCTCGATTTCAAGAACTTGGGCACACTTTGGAAGCATATTAAAATATATTATAAACATTTGCTGTGTCCAACACTTCGTGCAGGGTGTCCTTGCATACAGAGGAAGCCTACAGCAGCAGGCTTTTTATAGCCTGAAAATTTGGTGGCACCACCCCTTTAAGTGTTCAGTGTAGCAGTTTGTTCTGTCGAAGAGCATGTTTTATATTCACCATCTATTTTGATTAGTACTGTAGCATTACATACGCAAGAATAGCATAACACAAAAGCCAGCTGCTATAGCTATACAAACACAGATGCTGTAGTCCAAATAAGATACGGAGAGAAGGGAGACTTGTAACAGCGCTGGTCCTGTCATTACATGTCCTATTTCTTTTCATGTCCCGTTTGCGCTAAAACACACGCCTGATGAGCTAACTAGCCTTATCAGAGAATCTTCTGCCTCGTCAGTATACATCCTTTCATCAGCAAGCACACAGGACTATGCTAATTATACCACTGGCAGCTTAATGTATACAATTGCATGCTGACAGTACATTCATGTGTAAACAGCAACACTGGCAGAATATGAAGTCTGCATGCCAGTTTTCATGACTGTCCGATGTGAAACGTGGATGCTCATTGGTACAATATTACTAACAAGCAAAGGTGATGCACACGCATACACAGAGACAGCACGAACGCCTCTACACTCGAGGCACGGGTCCAGGTTACTGTTTCATCAAAAACTACGTTTAACTAACTCAAGCCACAGTTAAATTGCATAATAAACATTTCATGAATTTCTGCTTATTACCACCACTTCGACGCTAGGCAAGCAGAAATAAGCCAAGTTGCAGTTATATCGCACACGAACGTGAACACGATGTTGACAAACTGTAAATCGCGTTGCAGATTTTAACAACGATGCAACGCAAGTGCCGCTCACTACAATACACATAACAAAAATCGATCATCATACACATGCATATACATAGTTTTCATGTGACGTCACACCGTCGTCTGCTGGCGGTGTCCGCCATGTTGGAGAACAGCGACAAACGCGCGCGAGCATGCCCAAGCGTGCGCACGAGTGTTCATCGCTGTCTTCCTGCAGTCTGTCGGCGTGGTAGTCATTGATTTTGCTACTTGCGAGCTATGGAGTGTTTGAATGATGGCGCCTGTCAGGCGGAAGGAATTCTGCCCGTCATATTTTGCCGAGCTGGTGGGTCCGACGCGTGCACGTTATGAAGCGAAGATCAGCATGTGCGATGGAGTTGACCCCTACACGTTGTGCGCCGGTACCGACACGACGACGGACGTGGAGCTACTACCGGTTACGACGCATGCTGACATCGTGAACTATTTGGTGCTGTAAACGAACCACGTATCGCTCACCGAAATGAAAGCTTACAAGTCACTTGAGGCTCACAACTACTTCACCAGTGGCCGTGTGAGCGGCGTGACAGCAAAGCGGCTACCCTCCAAGCGCGTCATCGTGTTGAGCGAGGTAAAGTTATTCAGCAGGTGTCTCTTGACTGAAGTGATCGTCTGCATCGACCATTTCAGGCGAAGGATGGTCAACCTCTGCCGGCCGAATGTTAGCTGCGTTCGCTGCTGTGGGCACCTTTTTTTTTTTTTTGCCAGCCGATTTTTGGCGCGCTTGTACCGAGAAGTAGAGTTAACGCCCGGTGCTGTGCGGTTGCTGTATCCCAAGTGTTGGCCCGGCACCCAATCTGGGTTTGTGTTGTCCATTAGACTCGCTGGCTGTCCTGCAAATTACAAAACATCAATAGTTAAAACCTCGCGCGCTGTTGCATGTGAAATTGCGACTTTAGCGCGAAAACGATCTCATTACAAGCTGTTACGAACAGCGCAAAATTACAGAAGGCACTCGCGATCAGTAGCCCGATGTGAACGACATTTTCAATGCACGGTACAAACAACACGCATCGAGCACGTTAAACTCAGCAGTTTGGTGCAGACAGTGACATTTTAACCCGATTGCAGTACGCGCGGATCGCAGTCGAAGGTGCCCGTTAAGCAGCAGAAGATCCGGAACGTGCTCGAACGCGACCCGGAGAGCTCCTGCGAGGTTTAAACCGCCGCACACACAGCGACGGCTGTGTTGCAGGCAATTGTAAGCGGTGGCGTTAATTTTTTGAAGTTTTCGCTTCATCCTGTTTGCTTACCTGAGATGAAACGCCGACCGCATACACGGAGGTAATCCAGGTTCTTGAGGCCCTTTCTGTTGATGCGAGCGAGCCAGAGACGCCGACGCTGCTCCGACAACACTTTCGTGCGGTCGCATTGCTGATCTTTCGGCAATCGGTAGAGCCTTGTCCTTGGCTCCAGGTCCGTTTTCTGTGCGGCAGACGTGCTTCTCGCACTGCAGCCAGTCATCGCACACATCGCCATTGCGACGCCGCGCTGTTACTGAACCCGCGCAACGCGAAAATATCGGACCTGCACACGCACCCAATGATAACACCGCGCCAGCAGTTCACCATCATGGCGGCCACCTATCCCACAAGCCCCAGTTGTGACGTCCGTGAAAACTATGTATTCTCTCGGTTGTTACATATTTGCTTCCGTACGACCGTGCCAATGCGCCATGGCTCTGCTCAAACGAGTGTCGTCAAGGCGAATCGGTAACGCGCACAATGTCGGTCACCCATAGAGGTGCGTAAGGCTGAGTCTTTACAACGTTTCGTCCGTATGCGGTAACACAGCCTTGCACTAAGTTGCATACTTTGCAAAATATCCTGTGCCACTTACCTTTAGCTTCTTTCATGCAGCGGTGCAGTAGGCAGCCACGGGAGTCGGCCATCACATGCGGAGTCTTCCGCCGATTCCTTGAACAGCTCGTACTTGACCGAAGCTCCAAGAACCACGAGAATTGCGCGCAAGCTTTACACATTGCACAAACGATGGACGGCGCTTTCGCACACGACATTAATGCTTTTGCCTTGAAGTTCCAGTGGACGTAACGAGACGCCGAGCGTGACAACACAAAGAAAGATAGCATTTGGCTTTGGCTGTGGATGGATTCGACTTACATTCTTCTTTTCTTTAAAAAAAGAGAGAAAACAAAACCATCGAAGAGTTCAATTAAACAGTGAATGCATATTATTAGGCAGAATAGTATAAAAATAAAACTACCAACTTATTTTAAAGAACATTTTGCTACGGCGCAAGTATCTGTATTTTTTGTTGTTGTTATAGCAGACGACAGGCTTCTGCCAGCACGCACGTAGTTGTGCGTATAGTGTACTATAGTTGTGCGGCTTTACGTTTCTGTCGGCGATGTTTTCCTCCGAAGCAAAGCTCTACATTCTCAATGAACCGTAGGGCTACTATAAAGTAGTAAAGCTTCTACACAAGACAGGTATTTTGTTACGTCGAAGGAAAATGTAGCAAGCTTTCGTGATCAGCTGGTGTCGCCGCTCGTTCGCTTAGGCAATTGATCGAAATCCCGTGCTGAATTTGGGATCGAGTGAGATATCGACTAGCACGTCTCGAATCAGTGCGGCACATAGCTAGATGCAAGGGGGTTGGCGGCGTACGTCGTACTGATTTCGCGCGATGACCGACTAAATGGCAAAAGAGCTTTGGGGATCAAGCTTCAGCTGCTCAAGCTTGTGACTGGGCGACCCAACAGCTTCACCAAAAGCCAGTATCTGCAGTGATGACACATAAAACTTCATGATGTCACGCGCGAGCGAATGACAACCAACAGCGAAGAGAGACGACAAAAGCGAGCGACGCCAGGCGAGATACGATCGCGTAATATCTGCTTAAATAATAAATACGATCGCACATCGTACCCAGGCACTCGCACATATTCTGCTCCAACTTTTCTCCTAGAAATTAAGCAAGCGAACCGGTGTGTACTGTGTGGTGTAGGTTGCTTACGCCGCAGGTTGGTGGCAGAGTGTTGTTGTCAGGTGTGGGTTCGATCCTTAAACAGAGCGACGTTTTTTCTTTTTCTTTTTTTTTCTGTGAAGCCTTTTATACACTGCTGTCTCCTTTTACGTGTTATCTGGTAACACACCAGCACAAAACAAGGAAATGAAGCACCAACTATAGCCATTATGGCATTGTTGTGGTACTCTGTTTTTTTGTTTTTTTTTTTGTCATGATACAGTTGAAGATGCTACAACATAAGGATTGAAGCAAGTGATCGAACTAAACGAAAAAAAATAAGGGGCACAATGTCAAGAGACAGATCTTGGGCAATGCTGAATGTCTGTAAAATGACTGCAGCTAAATATCTACATGATTGAGCTCGCTAAAGGAATGTCAGGTTGGTAAACTGATAATTTAAAACAAGTCTCACGACCTATTGAATAGGGATGTGACATACTAAAGACATCACTTGAGAGTAGTGCATGGTCTGTCCTGTTTGTAATGCAAAGGGTAACGCAAAGGGTGCCATAGTGAATGCAGATAAATAACGCAGAGAGTAAGCAGATCAGAAAATTTGCACTACATAAAACGCAATCATATGACATAGGATGGGGAACTTCAAATTGCATTTAGAGGTATTCATAGTGCAGTGGATATGAAAGTGGCTGACAGCTTTAGCATCATATTATGAGGTAAACAGCCTTTCGCACACTCAGTGTTACACATGTGTGTCCATGTAGCCGATGATCTACATCATAAAGCACTTGTTGCTAAAAAAGAGGTCCTTTTGTCATGTAACGTGCAAAAGTGTGCATCTCAAGCATTATCTGTGCTGTGGTCTGAAAGAGCACTATTGAAAATTTTCAAAACAACCCAGTTTTATGACAGTCCGTCAATCTGTGATGAACGCTTTTATGTATATATGCGCATCACTTATTCTTGCATTCACAATTTCCTTATTATTTTTCTACCCACTTTCTCCTCTCACAGTGCGGGACAACAAATCAGTGCAATCTGGTTAATTTCCCAGCTTTGTCTTTTTTAACTCCGGCCCTCTCGGTCTTTCTCTGTACCTCTGTAGTTTATTATGCATTCACGTGCATTCGTGAACTTGAGTAAAGTTAAGTGGTAAATTTCAATCATACTTCCATGTTTCAAAATTGGCTCCTTGATATCATGCATGAAAACTGATAACTTGGCATGAGGCGTTCACATATTATTTCCAATGGTGAAAGCCACCAAATTTTTACAAGTTAGGCTTCTTCAAGAGTGAGCTTCCAAACGATGACACAAGTCGAAGTGCATTGATGAACAGCATGAGCAGTTATTAGCACACGCTTACCACAATGAAGGAAGAAATGAGGCACTTTGAACAGCTATATAACCTGAAGATAGAGGTATTTACAGTTGCGACATCATAAGGCTTACATGAACTATTCAGTCTTTGTGGTGGCAGCAGTGAGCTTGCTCTTGTACAGATGCAAGTTCATGATTTCGCACTCTGTGGCTGGCATACGTAAACACATAAGTGCACAGGAGCACTTTTTGTGCAAGTAAATCAGAGAGAGAGAAGCTCTTTAACAAAACTGAAGACATCTCCTGAGGCTTACGTACATATGAAACCGTGCACAAGCATGGCACAACATGCAAGAAATGTATATCTTGTCAAGACAAGTGCGTCAGAAAAGTCAAGATGCTATCGTATACAGAACATAAGGTTGCACTACTTAATGATCCACGTACATAATGTCACGACTAAAAGCTGGCAGGTTGACAGAGGACAACGAAGTAAGGAGCACGAGCAGCAACCACTGTTTCTTTCTCAGGAAGATGACGTTGAAGCATCTGATTTTTTGATCTGTCAATACAGACCTTGTTTTTCCTTGTCGCACCGTGGTCCTGTGTCCTGTTCTTTCTGTGTTGTGACAATATTGTGTCTACAAAAAGGTGTGACCTCTGAGATACATTTAATGTGGTCGTTGAGGAAGCACATTAGTGAGCTAGTGCAAGTGACATTCCCATGCCTCTGAGTATACTGTGATGATTACATATAACAGTGGCAACACTCTCTAATACTGCCTAAGGGAGACTGCTTGTTCTAAGTGCATCTGTCAAATTTGCAAAGCTTACAGGATTGGGTCTTCTTTTATTGATATGATTGTTGGTTTAATACCAGGATAGTTCAAAACCACATAGCTATGACAAAACGAAAGCAATTTTTAGTCTTCTTACGGCAAAGAGAACGGTCTTCAGTGCCAGTGCCAAAAACATGTGGCTACTTGGATTTAACTGGTAATTTCATGCTGTATACTTAACTGCAGCTAAACAACTTTACTCCCTAACTCCAGGACATGTAACCGTACAGCCTACCTCATAAGGTTTATGGGTAGCCAATCCTTGAAGATAGGAAAATATTTTTTATTCATGCAAAAGTCACGTACTTTTGTTGCACCAAGTAATCTACACTCTTGGTTTCAGTAATAGAGGATCTCACCTATAACAAATGTGAAAACCTACCACAGAATTACCACGCATTGCAAGTAAAATCTGTCATAACCTTTGAACACAGTCCAACCACATCAGCAGAGCTCTTGCTACATGTATATTCAGCTAAAATGAGCTACCTCAAACTGTGAACGCCTGTGTCACTGTTTAAATTTTTGTTGGCTCATGGCTGTTGCCTTTTTGTCTACATGCAAAGCATATAGCATCGCCGTCTTGTAGTGGTACCCCAAAGCTGTTTATTCTCTGACAACCAAAGTAGTGTTATTTTCAGGAACCTTCATCCCAGCTTTTCCTCCATGTATTCAAATCAACTAACATAACTAGCCCAAGCAGGTTTGCCTCCTTTAGAGTCCATATTGTGGGAGATGTACAAGAATCGGTTAATGTGTAAGCTTGTCGAGCTATTTCCCAAGCATATTTGTCTATCTGTAAGATGGCGCCTTTTGATAGGAATACATGGGCTTCAGAGAAAATACATGTGAAACACTTAGTGGCATATAGTACGCAACAGCTCAAGCCCATGACTTATCAAATGTGCCAGGGATTGAACCCCCATCCTTCTGAGCATATGTGCAGTACTGAACCCTTGACCTACAATGTTTGCAGAACTCAAACCTCGAACTGTTCACGTAGAATATGGAACCCTCAATTTTTAAAATATGTATATTGCAACTTGAACCCTGAAGTATTATGGTGCATAGGGTATTGAACCCTCAACCTTTTAAGTAAAACCTGTGACTTATGGTAAATGTGTTTACATGGACTTGAACGCAAAATCTTTCAAGCATTTAGGGAGTCAAAACTTTGACCGGCAAGGTAAAAAAAAACTTCAAGCCGAAACCTTCCATGTGTGCAGTGTATCGAATCCTCGACATCCGACGTGTATGTAGGAACGCGAACACCGAACCTTCAGAGCATGTAGGGTATCGATTCCCTCGAGCTGAACAAATCGAACCCTTGGCATCTGAAGTATACAGGAACCTGAACACTGAACCTTCCAGGTGTGTAGGGTATCAGTCACTTGACCTCTGAATTGTAGAGACTCGAACCTCTGAACCTTACAAACATGTTTGTGTATTGAACCCTCGACCATGTCTACATGTATCGTACCCTTGACTTCTAATTAAAGTATGAAGGAACTCTAACACTGATCTTTACAGAGTGTATTGTATCAAACGTTCAACTTAGAACCTTTCAAGCATGCAGGTCAAGGGTATCAAACCGATGACCTCCGAAGCATAACCCATAACTGATTATACCAGGTGTTTTAGAACTCGAACTGTCTACTTCTGAGCATGAAGTCGATTGAACTATTGACAGCTGCATATTCAGGCACTCCAACTCCGAACATTCCAAGTGTGTAGTGTATCGAAATGTTGAGACAAGGGACCTAATTGAACCCAACGTCCAGCAGAGGCTATATGAAGCTCTAGCTAACATGTGCTTCCTACATTGAAAATTTCCTGAGATTTTGTGCAACATTTTTGTACAGAGTGAGCATGGGACAAGACCAACCACGTTATATACCATTATATCATGCATCACAGTTCCAAAGAAACCATTTTTTCTGTGCATTGACCATTATACACCTCTAATTAATACCGTTGTCACACGGGCACTTTTGATTGCGATCAGCGCCAATCAAGATCGGATCCATTGACCGCAATCAAGAATGGTCGCTGCTGTACGGTCCAAACTAATCCGTATCGCACTTGGCTCAGACGTCAGTCAAATCGCGATCAGGGAGCAATATCGCGATGCGCTGATCGCGATCATCTTGACTTCGATCAGGCGTGATCGCGATTAAAAGTGACTGTGTAGCAGCACCTCATCCGGATCGAGGCTGGGAACTTACGCAGTGTGTTTTGAATATGTTTGCTCGTGGGGGAGGGCGGGGGGGGGAGAGGGGGAGGGGCAGGTGGTAATCTGCTGGTGCCGTCCCTGAACTAAGGGTTTGCAATTGATGTCCTGGCTTTGTACTAGCTGTTATTGCCATGCGTTAACTGCTATTTCACTACAGGTATATATTTTGTTTACTGGTGTGTTTAGGTATTCCTTTCATTGTAATTCACCTGACATATTATTACGTACGTATACTGATATATATTCTTGCACGACGTCGCTGTATTTAGCGAAAACTAGGAAGTGCAAAAATTAGTCCTCCCTCCTTGCATGCCAGTACGCTTGACATTCAATGTGTGGGAAGGACACCTGAATATGTAGGTCAGTCCTTGCATGCGAGCTCCTTGCATGCCTGTACGCTTGACATTCAAATTGCGGGACACCTCACTGTAGATCAGTCCTGGCATACTCATTGCATGCCTATAGTACGCTTGACATTCAGATTGAGGGACACCTGAATGTAGGTCAGTTTGTAAATAAATAATTCCAAATACAATGCTATATACACGTGTCATGGATATAAGTGTGATCCAAATATGCACTTTTCATGACAGGCACGTAGCCAGCTAGGATTTTTTTTTGTGGGGGGGGGCAAGGCCTAATTGTTTGAAAGAAAGCTTTCCATGGCAAGAATAAAGAAAGAATTGCCCGGGAATATAGAAGGCTGCGCGAATTTCGGGGGGGGGGGGCGAGACCCCCCCCCTTTGCCTACGTGCCTGGCTGACGACATTGTTGCTACCTTACATGTCCTACAGATGTGCTTGTGTGATCAAGAAATGTTCATGTGTGGGGTATGAATGTTTTCCGTACATCCGTATCATACATACGGATTCCGTTCGTTGTGTAAGGAAGATAAGGAGACTGACATTTGGTGCATAAGGAATGCCGTATGGGCTTGCGGATGTTAGTCTTAAGGAGCGAACGGAATCCGTATGTGCGATACGGATATGCGGACAGATCGGTCCGCATACGTCATGCTTTCCACATATTCCTTATAGCCGTATGGCTCTTTCCATACAAGAGATACGGACTCCGTTCGTTCCTTAAGACTAAAATCCGCAAGCCCATACGGCATTCCTTATGCACCATATGTCAGTCTCCTTATCTTCCTTACAATTTCCGTAAGCGTCCGTATACATCCGTAAGAAATCCATATATTCCTTATGGCAAATATACGGAATCCGTATGTTTTCCGTAAGATCACATATGGAATTTTTCAATAGGGTTGCTTGCATTGAATACGTAAACTTCGTTAGGAGGCCTGTGTAGCAAACCGCTCGCAGGCACGGTGGCTTGAGCCGTTTGCCTCAGCAGCTACGGTAATTGAATAATTTATTTTCGTCCTTGTCGTTTTCAGAAAATGCTGCGCACGGTGTACGTGTGAACACAGTCTGGTAAGAAAAGTTGTTTTTTGCTGCGCCTCCAATGAACCGTATCGGTGATTCATGATGTGTGGAAACTACTACGCGCACTTTCTTGCACAATAAAAGCACGAAATCAGGCTCATTCTTTTAGTATACCTGAATTCCTGACCAAAATTCATCTGCGCTGGGGTGCAGTTCTTCGGTGAGGCATTCAAAACTGACGTCGATTCAGTTAATTAAACATCGTTTGCTTTTTTTAATTCACCTTGTTCACAATTTCCATGCACAATTCGCGCCAGTTCCCACAAACGACTTTAAAGATTACACAAGCGCAACAATATCGTGTACATAGGTACGCCGCACTCATACTCATTACGTGCAGTAAGGCCTCCAGTGGACTATAAGGCCTGCGAAATATGCTAACGTGAGGCAATGTACCTCGGCTCTTTGTGCTCACGTCAGCAGATGTTCACATTTCGCAACACCACAAGCCGATAAATGCGGCATGAAAGCCTCCGTTGGCCACACTTTCCAAAATGACACGTCCATAGCACATCACGCCGCATCAAAAGCTTAGAGCTTATTCAGCATGCGCTAATTTTGTGCAAAGATAATCAATCAGGGAGACTCGTGATAGGTGTCTGTCTTTTGTAGACTGTGGGCTTCAGAGTGGATGGAAGTGCGAACTGCGCAGCAGCTGAAATAAGCAAAACTTTTTTAACATCGCTGGGAGTGAGGAACGAAGAGACGACAGAATAATAATAATTTTTCGGATTTAACGTCC
This sequence comes from Rhipicephalus sanguineus, assembly GCF_013339695.2. Taxonomy (NCBI): domain Eukaryota; kingdom Metazoa; phylum Arthropoda; class Arachnida; order Ixodida; family Ixodidae; genus Rhipicephalus; species Rhipicephalus sanguineus. The sequence goes on along the minus strand of NC_051179.1, from coordinate 147,411,578 downwards.
CAAAACCATTATATGGTTATGAGGGACGCCATATTTGAGGGCTCCGGAAATTTCGACCACCTGGAGTTCTTTAACGTGCACTTAAATCTAAGTACACGGGATTTATGCATTCCTGATTCTACCGAATTTTGCGGCCGCCGCGGCCGGGATGAGACGACAAAACCAGACTCGCTACAAGCGTACAGAAAATTATTTACCCTAGAAATAGAGGCTACGTAACCAAAATAAATTGTGAACCTATAAAAACAGTTTCAAGCTGCTGGACTGTAACAGATGAATTAACACCGATTCCATCACGCATGCTTAGGTGGCCACATTTCGCTGCCCCGTAATTCATATTTATGGAAAATAAAACTGTCATAGCAGACTAATAATAATAATAATAATAATAATAATAATAATAATAATAATAATAATAATAATAGCAATAATAAGCAGCGCTTGCAAACAGTCTAGCATATTGGCAAAATTTGTAAACAGCGAACAGCTTATTATAACTGTTATTTGGTGTCTAGTTATTTGCTGTATAGGTGGGTCAAACAATTTCATCGTTTGTTCTACGTATTGCTGGTGATTTGGTGAAGACAGCATTTTAGTTCACGCCTCGCTGTGCTCGCATTCGCGATTGTGATACAAGAATGATAAGTATATCGATACATTTTCCTTCATAGACATTCCGTATCTTACCTTGCAGCCCGGGCTACGTGAAGACGACGTTGTTGATGGGACCTGGTGTCAGCTTAGAGGAACACATGGAGGTATGTGCCGTAAACGAAAACTCACAGGGTCCCTTAAGCATGCACTTAAGACGATATGAAGGCGAAGGTCATCTTCTTTTTTACATGCGAAGTATTTCTTAGCGAACCTCAGGCACACTGGCCGTTTCTATCTGCGCATCTATCTATCTATCTATCTATCTATCTATCTATCTATCTATCCGCCTACGTCGGCCGCTCTCCTGGTCGTCTCCATAAACCTTAACATACCAAAATTGGCAATAACATACCAAAATTGGTGTAGGACGAACACGATTCATTGGTCATGACATGAATAACGCAAAATAACTGTCGCGTACGTCATGAAACCCTTTCTCTCAGTCACGTGTGGCACATATCCGCATAGCAGAGTTCATATTTGCGGGTATGTGCCACAGGTGATACAGAATCAACCAACACAGTAACCGCGAACACATACATTGACACGCAAGAAAAGTGATAGTAATAATAATTGTTCTGGTTTCGTGTCCCAAAACCACGATATGGTTATGAGAGACGCCGTAGCGAAGGGCTCCGGAAATTTTGACCATCGAGTATGCTTTGTGTACCGAGATCGCACAGTACACGGGCATCAATCATTTTACCTCCATCGAAATGCGACCGCCGTGGTCGGGATCGAACACGCGACCTTCGGGTCAGCAGCCGAGCACCGTAGCCGCTACACCACCGCGCCGGACGCAAGTAAAGTGTGGAGGCTGAAGACAGAACACCCCTGGAAGACGCTCGACTATCAGCCAATCGTCAACGTGGTCCGCAACGTGGATTGCGCAAAAACCGGGGTCAATACTTCCTACAATAAATATACTGAGAGAACGAGGCGTCTCATCATTACCGGTGACTACAAGATTGATTTATCAAGACCCAACAACGCCTGGTCCTTATATTGTGTGAAAGACGGCTTGGATATGGACAGGGCATCTAAAGACCTCGCTGCCACGTCCACAACAGGAGGAATCATAGATCATTTTATCGTAAGAGGCATCCAGGATTTCCCCTAACTGCACTATACCTCGCACTTCACTACCCTTAGACTCCTCACAGCCGCGATCACGAACGAATCCGATTAACTAGTCTGGTGCCCACCGATCACGGTGATGATGACCTTGTGCAAGAACTGTCGAGAACTCTTTCTACACATACACATGGGTTCGTGAATTGTTGCGTGCGCTCTCCGTCATAATGGACAAGTATGTGCATAACAACTGTAACTGTGGCTGTCCCGTACGTGCAGTGCGCCTGCGCGTGCCCCTCGGCTGTGTAAAACTGCTAATGGCTGAGACGGGTCGTCTTTTATACATCAAGCATCGAAATTTCCAGTCTTATCACTGGCGGTCGCGCAAGCTCTGGAATAATCTAGACTATTCGCGGTCAGCATCGAGCGTTGCTAAGCGTCCTTGCGGGTCAAAACCGAATACATCAAAATAAAACGAGATGCGGGCGTGGATATATCTGGGGAAACTTTCATGAATGAAGCTTAGTTGCGAGTAACGCCTGTCCTGTGCATCTGTGTTCCTTCTTTGTCCTGTTCGAATTCGCGCTATTCAGTATTGAAAAATATAAGCCCTACTTATCAGCTTACCGCGTCTGGTGTTGGGAACACCAATGTTGCTGTTGGCATCGTTACGCAAATGTAAAAAATCTGGTTATAATATGCATATGCGACTCTTCGACATATGAGTGGGCGTATACCACTTCCACATTTCTCTAGCGTCGTTCCGCAACGTTTCGCTCAATGTGAAAAATTACGCCATAGTCACCGTCCCGCGCATGCTTCGAGTAAGATCGATTTCCACGGTACATTGGGATCTGCCGAATTTTTTTTCCAACACAGGTGTCTCGCGAGTGGCAGGGAATGGTTTAAAGATGCAAAACAAGTATACTCGAGATTGGCAGGCTTTGTGTCCTTGTCGTTGCTTGAGTTGTCTCGGGATTGGCAGTGAAAGGGTTAAACATTCAACGCCAGACGTGGTGGCAAAGTAGCCAATCTGGCGCCAAGTAGCACCAATGGCAATCCTGGCTAAGAGAGAGCATGGTCTGTGCCTAAAATGTGTAAAATCGATGCAGATAGAGGTCTAGGAATTTGGCAAATAAGTTCAGCGTTATCGAAAGCATATGTATGCGACCAGGAGTTACAAAAAGCGAGGTGAACTGAAACGGCCACTCGACGGTTACGACGAATATAAATATCAGGAGACTGATTCACAGTTACGAAAAAAAAATGATTGAAGCACGTCTCTGCTCGCACGATTGGCCAGCGAAACTGTCGAGAATGACTTCTTGATGCACATGACGGATTCTCGAAACGAACGACTGTGTTAACCATAATTACATTCAGGGACCTTGATACGTATTTATAATCTATAGAACACTCACGAGCATGTCCGTGGCGACCATTTGATCATTATTGTTGGAAAATGTTGGGTATATGCGTCGGGAACGTACTGCAGCTTACTGTGTATCACACTACATACAGGTGACGCAGAATTTCATAAAAGGTGCAGACATTTTATTGACGCGATAGCGTTAAGAGCTCAATTTGCAGAAATTTCGATGTCGACGTCGTTGGTAGTGAGCGAAACATCAGCGTCATTTTGTTCGTGACAGAAAAATCGAGAAATATGCAAATAAAATAAATTTCAAATGGCATCAAAATTAATGAAAGCAAAACAAAGGCTGTTATTTTCAGAACAAAGAACAAACAATTACCCCCACCATGCAGATATAGTTTTAAAACGCTCGCAGCATTGAAATTACAGATAATTTTAAGAGTTTAGGAGTTTTATTTTCTGCAAATATGTCCTGGGATAACCATGTAAATGTAGTGATCCAAAGTGTGCTCGCATAACAGGAATAGTTGGTCGCCTCAACACCTTCTCTCCACACAGGTGAAATTACTTATTTATAATACCTTGTTTTGCTCTTATTTAAATTACTGTGCGCTAGTTTCGGGTACAACGACATTTTATAACCTGAAAAAATACATAAAATGCAGAAATAGTTCATTGGTTTACTTATACTGTGCCTTATGGGTCTCCAACTTTTGACCTCGTTTAGCTACTCTCACATTGTAGTAATTCATCATCTGTAGCCGCTATAGACTGAGTGGTACGATTTAAATTTGAAATTAAGGAAAATTTAATTTAAAGTCCTTGAAACAGATTGCCTGTCTAAAAGAGAGAAAGAGAGTTATGAGATACGAGGAGGTGAGACATGGATGGTACCGGCCGCGCGTTTAGACTCTTCAATGGAACGCTTGTGCCATATCTTGCCTTGCCTTCTCAACCATTATATGTCAATTAATTTTGATCTGTTTTCTTGTACATCAAGCAAATTACGCTTGAAATTTGTGAACGCGAACGACTAAGTTAGTGATATGTATATATTATATTTGTTGTTCGTGTTGTTTTGTTTTTGTTGTTGCGTGTTGCTCTTCTATCACTTATGTTTCGAAGTGATGTAGCTTTGAAATGGTGGTATGTTTTTTCAATTATTGTGTTAAACACAACTGTCTCTGTACTGCCGTGAAACCTTGTAATGGGGGTGGCGGGCTCGTCAAGCTGCCGAAGACAGCTTTTATTCGCCGCTCTTGTGACTATTTTGAAATGGGCAAAAATAAATTGATTGGTTTGAGTGATTGATTGTTTGATTGATTGATTGATTGATTTATAAAAATATTAAGTTCGAGTAAGAATCGAACTCACGTCGTCTGCGTGGCAAGCAGGTGTTCTAACCACCAGAGCGACGCTATTGCTTGAAACTATTACGGGAAAACAAAAAACTGGCCGCGTATCTTCTTGCTTCGCTGCAAATGTCGTCAAAAGACGATAGTCTTGTGCCATTTATGTATTGCCTTGCCTCAGACAGCGCCTCCTCTATGTTGATTAGGCGGCACCTGGCTGACATTGATAAAATAGAGAAGGCGCTGCATGAGATATGGACGCCATCTGGCAACCGCGTCGGAAAAATGTGCTGAACCAGGGCCACTGCCAGGTGGCAGCACCATGTCGTCGGCAGCATAGTTTCCTAAAACTAATTAGAGGGGACCCTGGCGCTGCGATAGTTCAGCAACCATGGGATGATGGGTAGTAGACGGATTTGCCTAGTCTTCGTGCTTGCGGGCTTCGAACGCACTTGTCGCTTTGTTTACTGCTGTGTTTTGGGTTTCTTTCGGATAAAGAATGAATCGTTGTGAACTTCCTGACCAGACTTAAATTGGTGAGCCTAAAAAGGATAAAGTGGTGAAATGGAACTGCTTACCTTTGCTGATCTTCGTCTTGCTACAATCCGAATTCAAACGACGCGTAGCCAAACGGAAGCCGAAAGAACGAAGATTAGACAAATCCGAGTACTACCCATCATTCCCTTGCTGGCTGAAGAGCCATGCGTTGCAGCTCCCATAGACACTAGCGCCAGAGTTCCCTCTAGTAAGTATTGTAGGAAACTCTTTGGTCGGCAGAGGGCTTTTTCGTGCACATCGTCGCATATTCAGCGCAGCGTGAGGAAAAACTAGGGTCTTTAGAATTACGTATTTACGTATTTTCTAGTAAAGCATCACACCACTTAATTCTTACGTATTGATGTTGCGCCTTAGATATGCGTAATATTGCTTTTTGATCGACAATGTTCACAAGTATGAACGCAGCTGCCAGTTCAAGATGGCTGGGCGTTCAGCAAGTGCTTAAACTTTCGCCGAGTGGCTGAATCGTGTGACAGACAGGGAGACAAACAGAAAGACACACAGACCAAAATTTTCTGCGTTCAAGTATCCCCAAAAAGACTATAGTCTTTAAAAACATTGCATGGATGGCATGTAGTGAAAGGGGTCTCCTTAACGCATCTAATAGCGCGTGGCAGAAGCGTAGAATTGCGCCTGGCGTCAATACTTGTGAATTGCGCAACGAGTGGCTGTTTTAAAGCACCACCTATTACAAAGCGCTCAGCCATATTCAATCATCATTAGCTGCAAAAGCATCAACAATGTGGGCAGCTGCGTCGGTTCACGTGTTGCCTTGCGGACGCGTATTGGGCCCTTCGCTGATTCGTAAAATGAAGAACTATGGCGCAGTGGGCACTTAAGAACTGTACCTTGCAATATTCATTCCACGATAGTTTGAAACGGCCAATGTTACGCGCACAGTCATTCGTTTCCTTACGGCAATGTGAGGCATGCACCCAGAACCGAAGCTAGGCTAGCAATTGAGAAGACGATGAGCACGGGGCCCGATTACGTTATCGCGTTCTACTCTCGAAGGCGAAGCTCAAGCGTTCCCAAGTTTTCGTCTTGAGCGGTGGCGGCAGTCATCGATAAGCAGAGGGCGCGCACACACAAACACACACACACACCACAAATACACGTGCACACACAAGTATATCCTTGAACGGGGCTCATTACTTCTGTTGATCGGCGCGTTGCTCCACGGGAGTACACACTACACGCGTGCACGCACAAATATATGCTTGATCGGTGCTCATTACTACTCTCATCGGCGCGTTGCTCCACGGGAGTACGCACTACTAGCGTGCACGCACAACTATAACCTTGTACGGTGCTCATTACTTCTCTTAATCGGCGCGTTGCTCCACCGGACTACGCACTACACTCGTGCACACACAATTATGTATCCTTGATCGGTGCTCATTACTTCTCTTGATCAGTGCGTTGCTCCACGGGAGTACACACTACACGCGTGCACGCCCAAATATATCCTTGATCGGTGCTCATTACTTCTCTTTATGAGCGCGTTGATCCACGGGAGTACGCACTACACGCGTGCGCACACAAATATATCCTTCATCGGTGCTCATTGCTTGTCTTGATCGGCGCGTTATTCCACGGGAGTACGCACTACACGCAGCCTCACATTATGGAAAAAAGCAAAATTCAATATGGAGAATGACAGTTTGCGTTTCCGTTGAACAACCACACAAAAAAAGTGTTTTCGTCCACTTTTATTTCTTGCATTTATGTTACAGCTGCTATACTACAGCTAAAAACTGCGAATGACGTCCCCTATGCCTGCTTTCGCTTCATTGTCTATCATATTCGTTAGCTTGTGTCTAACAAGGAGAGCCCTTGATTCGTTCCCTTTCTTTCGTTCATATGCCAATATGTATCATAGTATAGACTACAGGACTGATGAGAAAGATTGGAAGTGTTGAATAATTATTTCATGAGATACCCTTCTCTAAGATGGTTGGATTTCGAGGCTCCATTGGCAACGCTATTTACATTTACGTCCGCACTACATAAAAAAATGTTCTAGGGTTCAGCTAGTTTCCAGAACAAAATCCTTAGTAATTAGTCACTTCACATACATACCTGATGTAACGGGAACATTTCGTTTACGCAGATACTCGAGAGAACCGCCGGCCCTGCTCACGCGATGGGACGAGTTGTCGCACCGGAAGAGGTGGCCCGTTGCATCGCCTTCCTGGCGTCTGAAGACGCCGCCTTCATCACGGGGGCCACAGTTCCTGTCGACGGAGGCCTGCTCCTTTTGTCCAGCATCTCGAGTCCAGCCCAAATGTGCTAGAGTCGCAAGCCTACGCGTGAAGCCAACAATGCAACGACGCCCGTCAATACCTGTGATGACGGTGTACACTATATCAACTCAAGAAAGACATCCAACTCTATTTAATGTGGAAACTGCTTGTTTCAAAATTCGCTGCATTTCTAATGACACCGACTCTACACTGACGTAGTTCTGCTCTGCTTAAAGCCAATAGACAAAACAGGCTGCGGTGTGTCACTCCATAATGAAGTTAAATATTTCACTACCAGCTCGCACCACAAAAGCTTATCGTCAGGAAGCCTTAATTCGTGATAAAGAAGCTAATTATCCTGCTTATTCCTTTCCCTTTTCTTGGTGACCACGTTACGAGTTATAGAGTGCAATAATCTAATGATGATGACGATTGTTAAGGCTTAACGTCCCCAAACCACGATATGATTATGCCCTAGTGGAGGGCTCTGGAAATTCACCACTTCGGTTCTCTAAGGTGCACCTAAATCTAAGCACACGGGCCTCAGGCATTTTCGCCTCCATCGAGGATGCGGTCGCCGCGGCAGGGATTCGATCCCGTAAGTTTCGGGTCAGCAGTCGAGCACCATAACCAATACACCACCGTGGCGGGTCGACAGCAATAGTACAGTTGGCGGTGGTGTCTTCGGCTTAGTAATACAAACTCCTGTTTTAATATCCTTCAGTTTCACGAGTGGGTATATAGTCCATTATCTGTGTTTATAAATAAGTGTGTTTGATATGCTATTGCACGCAAGTTGCTGCATGCCGTTCACCTAATATTGTAATGGCTTCTATACTTCTGGTTGTAGTTCATGTTTAACTATGATGCTAGGATTCTTGTCAGGCATGTTCCTTCGCATTTGTTCGAGCACTAAGGCAATCATGCAAATTCATTTACCTTGTTTGCAAGATTTCCTTGATCGCAGGTGCTTCAAAAGATCTCGCCCCAAAAAGTACAACTTTCACTTTTTAGTACCTCAGAAGCTGTACTGATTTTAACAAAAACACCTAATGAGCAGCGCTTCCCAGATATCGTGCCGCCTGTCACGCCACACGAGAGCTTCTTTTTTTGTAATTTCATGTAACCCGTCCGTCACACGTAACCACTGCTTTGAGGAAACCGCGCCCAAATGTCTCGGAACCTTCCAGGTTATTTTAGAATCTTCTGATAAGCTTCATGGCGCAACGCGAACAGTACAGTTTATTCTGGGACTAACGCGGTCACCATCGATAGGAAGGCGTCTTCAATGCCACAGGAATAAAATGCCGAGGGGCTTTACTGCAGATTGAATTTACCGACGGCCGACGACAGTGCTTGCCGCTATCAGTGTTCAGCTCGTACTTGGACTTTTCATTTCCTGGGCACAAGATCGCCCGAATAAAGACTTTCCCTTTCGTCTCAAACACGCCGACTGCTGCCTTCTCGAACGTCACGACCATGTGACAATATCATCATCGGCTGTGCTGCAAAGGAGCTGTGTGCGGTGGGTCAATGTAACGGTTTATTGGTAGATCGTCAAGCGAATATTCATTTCTTCAGCTATGACTGCGCCTATCAGTTAGTGAATATCGCGTGGCAGCTTGTGCAGCGCTTAGTAATATATGCAGGTGAAAGAAAACTTGCAGAAAGTGAATGCTCTTGCAAGCCTCCTGAATAGGGAGAAATTAACTAGCATGATATAAAAAATCGCGGCAGTATGAGTGTACAATGATGCAAATAGTGAATAGTGCATTTTGGCAGTGGTTGCGTTTCTGAATGTCCCACAATGGTCCGAGCATATCTGCGGTTATAACTGAAGAAACCAGAAAAACCACCTTCTAGAGTGCCCTCTGTACGGCTTCTCCATTACCACCGTATGGATTTGTCATTTCTTGCTGTGTTTTGTACTCACTTCCGAGGCGTGAGACGTGGTTCTAGAAGCAGCGCCTCACAATACAAGACAGCGTCACGTGATACGTCTGTAACGCGGCGTTATGGCGGCTAGTGGGGAAAGTGTCAGCATCGGCCAGGCTGCGCCGTGCAAGCCGGCATAGGCGTACGCACAAGGGGGGGCAGGGGGGGGGGGGGGGCGCGAAAATCTGCCCCATACATTGACCCCCTATAGTCACCTACGAGGGGAGGGGCGCAAAATCTGTCTCGTCCATTGACTTTCAAGGGGGGGGGGGGCGCTGCGATGAAACCTTCCCCCCCCCCCCCCCCCCGATGGAGAACCCTGCGCACGCCTATGCAAGCCGGTGCGGCACATTTTCATACGCCGACAGGTGGCGCGCTCGTCGTCTCCGAGATGCCTAGAGCGAGGTCTGGCGAAGTGGTCTCGTGGATTCTCTCCGGCAAAGCGCGTGTTATGTGACCTGGTGCTTCGCCTGCTGGGCTTTTGTTTGCGCGTATTGGTGCCTCATGGCAAAAGGCGTTGCCGTAGCCACCGGCGCTTCGCGGGAAACCTCAATTTCCTAGTCAGTGAAAGCGTCTCTGGCACGCTGTCCACTAAAGCGAGAAACTGCATGTTGCGTTTTCGCGACCGAGAAACGTACGTATGTCGCGGTTTTTGCGACATACGCTTTGAGCAAGCATTACAAGTGAAAAACAGCGCTAAAAAACGGCGCTGTGTCCTTTCTTGTTCCGTCTTTTTAGCGCTGTTTTTCACTCGTAATCATCAGCCAACCAATCCCCAAATGCGTACCCTACTACAGAGAAAAGTATGTCACGTTTTTCGCGACCAATAAGCGTATGCCGCATTGTTCGCGAGCGAGATACGCATGTCGCCGGTGTTAAGGTCTCTCTCATCGCAATTATCCCGCCGATGATGAACGTCGCCAGGGGAACGTTTCTATTCCAGGAGCTGATAAGCCGCTGGACAAGAACTGCGTTGTCTGTGAACTTCACTTTGATGAGCGGTTTTATTTTGCAGCTACATTCACGTGATCAACGGTGGAACAGTGGAAATTCTCCGTGGTCGCCCTTCCCTAACACCGGATGCGGTTCCAGCTTTGTTCCCCAACGTCGCTGCCTACCTTTGCAAGAAGCTGCCAGCGAAACGGGGTCCAATAGCTCCCGCAAACGACCACCCACTGCATAAGCTGAGGTGCAGTGTTTTTCAATCGTTACACTCCACAGAAAGCTTCAGCAGTACGAAGCAATTACCAAAGCTCTTGTTGCGCCAGCTTCATTGATATGTTTGCCTAATCTCGAAAATTATTTAGTTATATGGTTAGTGTGCGCCGTAAGAAGTCGTGGACGGAAAACGCGCCTCGCGTCCGTACCAAACACTTCCCGTACCTCAGCCAGCGCGCGGGTGAAATCTCGGAGCCGACAGCCGCGCCCGAGGACGCGCCAATGCGGCGGCGCTGCTGTCGGCACCGAGATGCCTACCGCGCCTACGCATCGTCATGAAAAAAAAATCCGGCAGATCCCACGCACTGTGGGAATCGATGTAATGCGAAGCAGCCAGCAAAGAGCTGCATACATCGCTTTGTTTATTTTTGAGCCAAATGAAATCATTCATGCCATGACATCTAGTTCACCATATATCGCATGTGTGCCGTGCACGCGTGCATGTACAATATTGTATATACCATGCCAATGAAACGTATATTCTGGTATATAAACTGCATGACCGGTCATTTATGTTCATCACGCACTCCTGTCATGCCATACCAATTTTGGTTATATCCACTTATCTAAACGGCCGGAAGCGCACTATAACAGTGTCATGTAAATCATACCGTACATGACATACATAACATAATTCGCATGTTAGGACCTGTCATTTATGTTCATCATACATTCACATCGCACAATACCAATTTTGGTGTATATCAAACGAGCGAAATGGCCGCGAGTCGACCATGAGCGTGGCATCTAAATCATGCCATATGACATGCATGTCATGGTTTTCATGTTACCACCTGTCATTTATGTTCGTCATACATTCGCGTCACGCAAGGCCAATTTTGGTGTATATCAAGCTAGCGAAACGGCTGCGATCGGACCAATGAGCGAGGCATGTAATCATGCCGTAAATGATATGCATATCGTAATTTTCAAGTTACCACCTGTCATATATGTTTGTCATACAGTCACGTTGCGCAATACCAGTTTTGGTGTAAATCAAGCGAGCGAGACGGCTGCGAGCGCATCATGAGCGTGGCATGTAATTCATGTCGCACATGACTTAACCTGTCACGATTTTCGTGTTACCACCTCTCATTTACGTTCGTCCTACAGGCACGTCGCGCAATACCAATTTTGGCGTATATCAAGCTAGTGAAACGTCCGCGAATGCACCATGAGCGTGGCATGTAATCATGACATGCATGTCATGGTTTTCATGTTACCACCTGTTATTCATGTTCTTGATACAGTCACATCGCGCAATACCAATTTTGGTGCATATCAATCTAGCGAAACGGCCGCGAGTGCGTTGAGGGTGGCATGTAAATTATGTCGTGCATGACACGCGTGTCATGATTTTCATGTTACCACCTCTAATTTACGTTCGTCATACAGTCGCGTCGCGCAATACAAATTTTGGTGTATATAAAGCCAGCGAAACGGCCGCGAATGCGCCATGAGCGTGGCATGTAAAGCATGAAATACATGACATGCATATCATTGTTTTCATGTTACCACCTGTTATTCATGTTCTTCATACAGTCACATCGCGCAACACCAATTTTGATGTATATCAACCTAGCGAAATGGCCGCGAGTGCGTCATGAGCGTGGCATGTAAATCATGACGTGCATGACACGCGTGTCATGATTTTCATGTTACCACGTGTCAGTTATGTTCCTCATGTCGAAATGTCTCGTCATACCAGTTTTCGTATATATCCATTCATTAAACGGCCGCGAGCGCCCCGAGACCATGTCATGTAAATCATGACGCACATGACATGCGTGTCATGATTTGCACGGTAGGACCTGCCATTATGTTCGCCATGAACTCTTGTCACGTCATACTAGTTTTGGTATATATGAAATTAACGGAATGGCCGCAAGAGCCCCAAGGCTGTGGAATGTAAACCATGCTGTTCATGACATGCATGTCATGATTTTCAAGTTATGACGTGTCATTTAAGTTCGTAATACGGTCATGTTATTCCTTACCAATTTTGGTATACATCCGATTAACGAAACGGCCAGGAGAGCCCAAAGTCGTAGGCGGCTAGATAGATAGATAGATCGATACGCGCAAACTCGCAGAAGTTCGCTAAGAAATGCTTCGCATTTAAAATGCTGCGTCTCCGGCGCGCCGTTTGCTGACACCTCCCCCTCTAGCCACCATAGCGGCGTGTTTCATGTCGTTGTCAGCACACGACACACGTACCGAATGTCATTGCGACCTGGATTTCCCAGTCTACGCGCTATGAAAATATAGCATTCGCAAGTGATCAGCATGGTGCTTAAACGACAAAACGTTTCGGTGCTCTTCGGTGCTGTTGACCATGGAGAGACGATGAGCGTATGTGCTGAGCATAAATGTTCATTTTGCCTCCATAATGGATAAAATTTGCGTGGTCGAATATCCGACCACGTCACCTTCGCTTAGCCGAGAGATGAAAGGGTTTATGACCATGGCCGATCGAAGCCTTCGGTGGCAGATAAGAAGAGTGAATAGCGTAAATTTCTTCATATATGGTTGTGTATGTTTAATAATGATAATTATATCTTCTGGGCGTTCCACGAACCACATGATCAAAGCATGATTGTTTGCCAGCCCGTAGTCAGGACTGTTTTTTCGGGGGGAGGGGGGGGCACTTGCTGAAGGCCTTGACTTCTTGAGGAAAACATCTATTATCATTATTTTTTTCTGGTAAAACACCACCCCTCGACAAAATTTCGGTTGCGGCAGAGGAGCCTGGGCCCCTGGGGCTCCCCCTGGCTACGAGGCTGTGGTACGCCGTAGTAAGGGACTCAAGATTAATTTTACCACGTAGTGCACCTAAATTTAAAGCACAAATGTGTTTTGTATTTTGCTGCGCGGAATTGCGGCCGCCAAGGCTGGGAGTCGAACCGGTGTCCTCAGACTTGGTTGCGCACCTTAGCAGCTAATCCGCCACGGCGGTTGGACTGCGTCTAAAAATGATAAAAATGTAAAGAACACGAAGTAATGAGGACGTTCACTTTGGTTACTTTTGCTCTTTCACATCAATTTTATAAATGTCTACCAAACTCGTGTCACTGTGATTACAGTAGCCTCGTGCATACGAGTTCAAAAGCGTTCAACGGGCGAATGTCAATTTCTTTGAATCGCATTTGCTATGCTCATTTATCAGTAAAAAAAGAGGCACAGAGAGACTGCGTTATCAGAACATGGCATTCTCTGAGAATAACATTATGTGCCGGTGAAAGGTGCACGCAGGAATACACGTTGGAATGCTCAGGGCTGCATAAACGTCGAGCTCCATAAAGAATACAATGCTTTAAAACTACTTATTGGTCACGATAAATGTGTTGTCTAGGAATGAGGGGGGGGGGGGGGATGACTCTGCCGTTGCCTTAGCTTTCGGGTAGATCGCGTTCTTTTTCTTTTTTTTTCTTTTTTCTGCATGGAACGGGAGGCGGTGGCCTTGTACAGTCTCTAAGGCTCAGGCACTCGCATGAATGCAAGAAAACCGTCCATTTAGGCGGTAGATATGAAGTTGCATACATTACGTACATATCTATATGTCTGGAATTACCAACGAGAAAGAATATGGCACAGCTTCTACTCCGTCACACAGAAACGAGAACACAGCACAGGCTTCCTTTTTTGCGGAGAAAGAAGCTAGTTGTAATCGCCACGCGCAACTCGCCCACCGCATTCCTATGCTTGAATAATGAATGGGCACAGGATAACGCCAAGTATGAATCAATCATTACTAGGCAAACACACATAGTCGTGAGGCCATGGCGTGCATGGCCATAGAGTGCACATAGCAGCGCCAGAACAGCAAGGTATTAACGTAGTCAGCAGAACAAAAGGACGTTTATTGAATAGTGTAGCCCGTATTTATAGGCAGCCTAGTGGCAGAAAGATAACGAGAACACGTACTACTAGCGATAGTCTGATAGGGTGCAGGCAGTCCAGATGAGGCGATAAAATGTGCCCACACAAAGAACACGTAAATATGCAGCATTCTCCTTGAATAATGAATGGACATTGGATATCGCCAAGCATGAATCAACCTTAACTAGGCAGACACACATAGTCGTGGGATAGGATCTACAGGCACGTCGAAGAATTCCTCTGGAATAGAAAAGCTTATACACCAAGCCACAAAACCATTGCGCTGAGTGGGTGTGGTCGTAGGCATGCCTACGGTTTGCCATTAGGCGGAAGAAGGTTTCACCGTAGAGCCGCCCCTCCTCCACCTTGCTTCTTTGGTCGAGTCGGAAAGAAAAATACGCTTCATAACGGGTGCAAAAATGGATATGAAGCAATGAAGTGATTCTCACAAAGGCTTGCCATTGGTTTTTAGTATTCGGACGGTGAAGGCGGGAAATAGACAAAATGCAATGTGGAGAACTCGGCCGTTCTTATCGTCAAATACCTGCATGGGATATTCCTGCACTTTGAACGATTACGCGAATGGTCCGACAGAGTGAAAGTATGGCGCAGACCTTCGCGCTCCGCTGGCCCCTCCGTGCGCGCGCCTATGCGTGCGGCACTCTACGGGCGCATCGTTATCCCTTCGTGTTCAGTATTGAAATAAGAGGCTTGGATCCGCTCCTCGATGATATCTCGAGGATTTCGCACGGACATTATGCGGACGAAATTACGACCTGGTCGCCCACAGGGAGCATAGGGGTGTGGAGAGCCGTGGGCCAAAGCAGCAGTCAGTGAGACTGTGTTACGCCTTGGCTTCTATCATCCATGAAGTAAGAGCTACGCCTGGTCTCACCGTGAAATAAGGTACACCCGACACATCCACTAACAAGATGCAGCAGAAAGACAGACTACAGTCTCGGTTCAAAGCGTGAAGGTGTTGGGAATGTGTTTGCACCACATGAAAGCATAACCCATTTCACCCATACCATCCGGTGATCAGCTAAAAGGAAAAAATAAGCATGTGGGAGGCAGGTACACTTCTGCGTCTCCAAGCCTTCATTGTGTCTCAAATAACTTACTGTAGGACCCTTTTTGTGGAGCCTTCGAGATGCGACAGTAGCGCGAAAACACATATCCTAGCGAGTAGCACATCAGGCCCGGCAGTGCATTTTTGAGGGTGAGACATATTTACAACATCCCAGAGGGGGATTATAGCCGTATGCCTGGTTCCTTCGTTGATAATCTGCACAGAACGAGGGCACTTTAAGTGCTCCGATTCGTTCGGCGAACATCTCGTTTTTTCGGTATCCCTGGCGGCCAGAATTCGACCCGCTGAATTCACCACAGAATTCAACCCGCCGCGGTAGCTTAGAAAGCGGAGGCGTTGCTGGCTATGGCCTACGTCACGGGTTCAATTACCCAGAACGACGGCCGCATTGCGATGAGGGCGAAACGCAATAGCGCACGTGTACCTGGATGTAGGTGCACGTTAAATGACCTAGATTTATTTCTCAGTGCTGCATTACGGCGTCGTTCATAATGATGTGGTGGTGTTGCATTTGAAAACCCAGAAATTATCCCATTATTGAATTTAAGAGAATTGACACCAATGATCGTCGGGACATGCAGCAGGTGATCGGTTTTCCTATAAGCACGTCTGCAGAAAACCCACGACGGCTAAGCTTGCAGAAGGTGGCGGAGGAAGGCACATCTTTCCAGCTAGGGAATAAAGTTTGTGGTCAAGCACACACAGAGGTCGCTCATCTGACTTCCGGGACTCTCTGATCTGCTCTGCTCAACCACCCAACGCCTCAAAGTGTAACATTACCCCGCGCGATCCTGACCAACAGCGTCAGTGTGCCTGATGGCAGCGCAACATACATTCAAAGCCCCTGTAGATGGGAAGCCACAAGCCATACTGGAGTCAACCATCCGAAGCATACATGAACGTGCCATCTTAACCTTGACGAGCAGGCAAAATACTCCCGTAATTGTCAACAAGGAACACAGGAGCAGCATAAGAATCCTCTTCAAGGCGGAATAAAGTAGCCATATACTTCAGTCTCTCCTAAATTGAGACTGAAGTCGTCATAACCGTCGTTTCGCAGTTTCAATGACAGCAGTATCCATACGAATGGGCTTGAAATCGTTAACCAAAGCCACGAACAATACCATTTGTGGTCATCTGGGTGCCAGTTCACCACTGCATAAAATCGCCATACTCACGGCTCCAGATATGAGCTACTGAGCCGACACCGAGGAAGCAGTGCTTAAGCCCGTGCGCCCTCCAGTATCATGCTTAGTCATCACACAGATTTAGAAGCTGACAGCCAGAGCATACCCTCCCGCACACAAGGCACTAAAAGAAAGACGTAGTATTACCCGAGCTCTACAGGTCAGTGCATTGCACTAATAGTCAGAAATCACTTTAAAGCCTCTATGAAGTGCCGGTCTGAATGTCCCTTCTGCGGAGAACGCAGATCCCTTCGACATGTTTACCCGTGGTCCCCTTTCTCCCTTTACTGAGAACGGGTTTCGCTGGGTGAAACTCTCAAACGTGTTGTCACTAGACGAAGGCCAAGCCTCAATTCACTGGAACCTTGAGCGCTTTCCAAAGTTTTGATCATATTGTGCACACTACGCGTGTGATTGAGTTCGTTCTTGAATTTACGCCAGCTTCAGCGACAACGGTAGAATGTACGGTGACGCGTTCAACCCACGGGGAAAGTGGTCGTCGGCCGTCGACAGTGCTCGCCGCCATTACTGCATTGAGAGCTTTTAGTGTTGCTGGGCGCAGCACGACCGAAAAAGAAAAAAAGAACCCTCTTGAGTCCTTACTGGTTTGTGTGCTGCATTTTTCACAGCCACTTCCACGGGACGAAAGAAGGATGGACCGGAGCACGAATAGGTGAAACAGTAACCACACCGAAAGCGTTATGCGAAAACACCTCCCTCCGCTTGGGCCTTCCGCGTGACGAAAGACGGAGCGCTCTCTCTCTTATAGAAGAGTTCGTCGGCTGTGCTCGCACGTTTTCACTCGCACATAGATCACACGAAGCGCGCTGCGACGTTATAGATTTAGACTTGATACGGAACCTCACGGCGGCCCCGATGGCAAAGACGCGCCGGGAGTGTCCATATATTTACTAGTGCAAAAAAAACGAGCTAACAAAGGTAACTGACTATGTGACGGAGAAACTGAGCCCATTGCGTGATAACGCATGTCATCTGTGGCACTGTGATGTGCGGAACAGGTCACCAGTTCCGCTCGAACATGGCGCCATTTTCCCTGCCAGACGCAAAAATCTGTGCAAAAAAATCTGCATACAATGTACCATGCCTCCATATTAAATAAACTATATCAGAACGTAACGCCTGGGCCTGCACAAACCGACAGTCACCCCTGTGCTCGTATGCTTCAGCGTCCCCGTCGCTTATTTCATAAGCCCTTGCAGTACTTGGTTATTGTGCGGTGTGTGTACCTCGTATTACTACTACTGGTGGCATCTTCAATGTCTGCTCTTGTATCCAAAAGTTGTATGTATACATTATGATGGCCCGAGCCATTATGAGTGGGCGGCGTCTCTACGGCAACACCGTGCGGCGTAGCTTACAGTGGTAAAAGTTTACCGATACGTCTTCGCCTGGGCATCAGAGAGCCAGGTGTGCTAGACGGCGCTTCATATAAAGGCCTCTAATTGTGTGTACGTGTGCGTGTGTGTGTTCGCTGTACTAAAGGCGCAATACGTTCACTTTTCTAGTTTTGCTGTTCCTGTTGTATCCATTTGTGCGTACACGTTTTGGAGCATCGCTTATGTATCATCTCACGTCATCATCATTCAAAAGGAAAGAAAAGAGAGAGGACGATATCATTAAGGAATTGGATAGAACATTAGAGCAAGCGAAATGTGACTCTCTGTTTTATGATCAGCTAGCATTTACCCCTTTGCAGCTACACATGCGCGCCATAGGTCATAACAAACCTTTCAGTTGAATTCCAATGGGTATTTGCGCGCAGTTTAGCAGAACCGAAAGTCGCGGACAGCGAGCGATTTCAATTCAGTCATCGCAACTGTGTGGCGACCGTTCGTGCGGACCTGCACAGCACACAGCTATTTTCGCGGCAGTCACTGTGATCACTCGTGTCCGCCTATGTTAGGAGCATTCCTTTTTCCACATCCATCTTTTTTCATTCTTATTTGTGCGCCGGCGTATACAGTGCGGCCCATGACCTCTGTGTGCGCGTAGTATAGACATAAACCAACGCCGGGTGCTGCACCACTGAATATACAAGAGCATTGCCCTAAGCAGATGGTGGCTTGTAGTGAAAGCAACTATTTTAGTGCCGTCATACTTTCGTAGCATTGTTTCCTTGACACCCACCACAAGACCCCGTCGAAACGTATAGGCCGCTGTGCTACCACTTGCAGCAAATCTTCTAAATGCTTTGATACATTTATTTTGCCCTGTTCACGCTTCTTATGAGACTGTAAATTGCACTATTAGGCCAAGTGCAAAGAAAAAGTACGCAGCAACTCAGGGAAAGGAAAGCATGAGATATGCAGTATGTGATGTACAGATTAGGTTCATGCCCTTTGAGGTTCGGCGAGGTTGTCGAATGTGAAAATACTTCTCTGCAAAACGGTGCTCAAAGCGAACTTCCAAAACGGTATCAAGATGAAATAAAATTGAGGCGACCCCAATCCCTTACCTAGGTGTCTCGTAGGGGCAGTCGCACCTCGAATTTGGTGTGCCCTGGTGCAATCCTTAGGTGAAGATTGCTTTTCGTCGCGCCACCGAAGCGCATCGCGGAGGCAACACGCGTGGGTGAGATTTACTCCGCCAGGTTCGATCGGAGCTGCTCTCAAGAAAACTGTCCGCTTTTTCAACGAACTTATTCAATTAATTTTCATTACTATCCTGAAACTGAACAGGCCCTTACTTTAAGCGCACTTATGCTCTCATATCATATATATGCAATATAATTTAAAGTAAACCACCGCCATCGACTTGGACACTTTTTATCCAACTGTCGGGCTTCTCAAACACAACTTAGAACAATCTCCGATGTACATTAAATGCGTAGCGTAACACCACGCTATAATAACTGTTGGGGTTTCACGTCCCAAAACCACGATATGATTATGAGGGATGCCGTAGAGTAGGACTCCGGAAATTTCGACCACCTGGGGTTCTTTAACGTGCACCTAAATCTAAGTAGGCGGGTCTCAAACATTCTCGCCTCCATCAAAAGTGCGGCCGCGAGTCGGTCCCGTGACCTTCGAATCAGCAGTCGGGCACCATAACCACTACACCACATTGGAGGGTCCGCGTACGCCACACTAATAGGTGCGAAACTAAAAGACACGTCTGCAATTTGTGATCCTGAAGAAACAGATATCACGAGTAACATCGAAGCTTTGCCAAGCCCTGCTGCGCGATTCATTATTTAAGACTATTTAGGTCACACGAGGGTCACCTCGTTAAAAAATGACGTCGGGTTAGGCAACTTCGCAAATCTCAATAAAATTTAGCACCTTTCGCTTTCGATAAGCTTTATCACAATCCTTTGCTTCAAAAAAAATTCTGTCAGTCACCACCTTTCCAAGTCGTCATCATCCATAAAACACCAAACACGCAGGCAGTCGGTCTGTTCATTACGCACATTCGTTTTCACGGCACAATATCTAGCTGATCGCTATGGGTTACCATCAGACATCGCCACTGAACGAAGTAGTATAAACACCTTTTGATCAACCCTCGAACATGACGGATATTACCGTAGTAACTGCTGGGGCATAACGTGCCGAAACGACGACATAAATATGAGGCCCATTGTAGTGGAGGGCTCCGGAAATTTTGACCACTTGAGGTTCCTAAAGGTACAGTGATATTAAATAGTACACGGGTACGTCTCTAGCATTTTCTTCTTAATCAAAACACCCGACCGCCGTGACTGGGATCGCACTCGCCTCTTTTCAGTCAGCAGCCGATCACCGCAACCATTGTAACACCGCGGCGGCTATGAGCGATATGAATGTACAGTGTCAATTTTTATGAAAGGGAACACGGGAGCGCATGGCCTGCGCGCTCCGGCGGCTGCCGTAAGCTCCGTCAACCGACAGCAAACGAAAGCTTGTCCGCTTTTGGCGTCATCTATTGGCTAACAAAATAAGGAATCGTGGCTGGTTGAGAAGCGCCTTTAGATAACGCTGCCTCTCGGCTCGCGTTAAGGGCAATTCCTGCAGCTCGCGCAGTGCTGGCGCGCCACGCTCGATTTGTTGACAGGCAGACGACGCCCTGCCTGCATCGCCCGTTGCGCGAGCCGAGATGCAGCGTTATCTAAAAGCGCTTCGCAAGCGGCCATGACTTGTTATTTCGTTTGCCAATAGATGACGCCATAGCGGGCGAGCTTTCGTTAGCTGTCGGTTGACGGAGCTGAAGGCAGCCGTCGCAGAGCGCAGGCCACGCGTTCGCGTGTTCCCTTTCATAAAAATTGACACTGTACATTTGAAGTGTTTGTAGAACGAACACTACTACAGTTTGTGCATGATGCACACAGTTAGGATATTGTGTCACATTCACTTAATGCATCTATCTATCCGGATCCGTCAATATTTCGCCTGTGTACCACGTCATTCGCTTGTAGCATTCAACTTTTGATCATCGCATGACTACCGGAGCCGCGTTGCCAATATCAGAACATTTTCCGGTGTATACAAGAAAAATGAATATTATTTTTCTGCAATAATGTTGCCAGCACACGATGCCACACACCGCGCAAAAACATTTTTGAAATATTCTTGAAAATAACAAGAATGAGATCATCTTGCCGCATCGACGAACGAACGGACGCGTCCACAATAACACCAACGCGCACCTATAAAATCTGTGCATGGTTGCGGTGCCTTTTTTGAATCCCCTGCAATTGCAGAATGATTGTACTCTCAGCACGGCATTAGTTGAAACGCATGTGGTGACGAACGACAAGCGAAATGAGTTAGGAGGCACAATGAACTCATAGAGCGCAGCTGCAATGGTTTTTACGCATTGGGAAAGAGGGAAAGCGAGGAACATATTCCGCGGTTAGCGGGACTCACTACGTATGCTTCAGTCGGCGTGAAGAAGCCCCGCCGTATTCGCAGTTCGTAACGTTGCGCGCAATATGCCGGACTTAAAGACAAAAGTTGCCCTCATAACAGGTAGGTTTCCATATGAATCCATGTAGTGCCTTCTCCTTAAATTCTCCTTTGTTTTTTTTTTTAAATACGAGCCTTCAACTAACCCGGCACGCCATCTTGTTGGGTTTTAGAGATTTGTACATGATTTCTGCCTGACTGCAGTGCCTTGCGGCTTAAATTTGCGAACATGAAATATGTGCTTCCACATGCATTAGCTACGCTTAATCAGTTGCAGAATCATTCAAGTGTTTCGCATCAGAAGGGCAGGCATATCTACATGCAACTCCTGCGAAACCGGAGAGACGATTCAGCACTTCCTCCGCAGCTGCGCTCGCTTTGACATGAAGCGATGCCCTATGCAGGTGCTTCTGACCCAACTGGAATCAAGCCTATTTTCTGTAGCCAAAGTTCTAGCCCAACGAACATTTGCCTCGAAGGCGCAGATGGCAACCAAAACATTGGTGACGTGCTGAAGGTCAACAGGTCTATGCAACTGCCTTTAAATTTAATATGCTCCGCCATGTGCACGATTGATTCTGCCAATCTCTATCTTTTCTTTTGCCTCTCCTTTCGCCCGTTTATTCCTTCCGACAGTGCAGGGTAGAAAACCGGGCATGCGTAATGATAACCTGCCTGCCTTTCCTACTTATGTTTCTCTCTCTATATATATCTCTCTCTTTCATACAAGTGCTGTATTAATTTATTAAATTATGATATTACGAGTTTCGTTTCACCTTGGCCATTCAGTGGCAGCAGCGACGTTGCCGAAGAGGTGGATGAAATTGAGTAATCTGTTAATTACAACTTTGCATCACCTGCTCGGCAGCAGCTTAATCCTTTCAGACGCCACCTATGAAAAACTTTCTGTCGATACGTCAGATTGATGCGACGTTATTTCAGGGCACTCGATATTCTATTCCAACAAAAATAATGTCATAATACGCTAATTTATGCCTGTTTAGTATTTAATTCTAATCCAACTGCATTTAAATATCTATTTATTCTGAAGTCAGTCACGCTCTGTTTTTGCATAAATGTAATACAGTCTAAGGCTAGAAATGTGGTGCAAATTCGTTTTCGGTTATGTCCTTTCTGAGCAAAGAAAAATTATACTTTTGACGTGGCGTGCGCGGAGCGAAACGCCGAGTGATTCGTCTAACACTGTAGTGCCTTCAGCCAAGTGACCATATGCAACAGTACACTGTAAAATGACGTTAATTGAAGACAAATTTATTATGCAGGAGGTAAAATTCATCTCAAGCTCAATGTATCTTCCTCTTTCATAGCCCCTAGCCGACACAACTAGCAAAACAAATGATGTACACAATTGTGTGCATGGGGTTTCAAAGGTTTAAAAATACCAGTCAGTGAAGTCAGTGTAAGTCCTTGAGAAAAGGCCTTGCGCATTTAAAAAAAGATGAATGATCCCTCCTTTCATAGGAATCGATATAGCACGAAAGTGAACCGCGACGTCACAGAAGTAGTTGATTGTTCATAGTGCATCGGTATATGAGAGCTGGTACAATGTCTACTGTTGTTTAGCACATATAGCACCGCTTGATGGTGGACGCACTGACTTTGACGCCTAGTGGCACATCTCCGTACCGACGACTAGCGCCCATGATCATGATTGAACCCTTGCGGTAGCTGAAGTTTGTGGACACCGCAAATGGCGAATCCCGCGCAAATATGGCATGAACAAGCAGATAATCAACACTGATACTCGATATTCACTCTTTCAAAGCGTCGTGAAACGCGAACAGAACGCTACGCGCATCGTGTCTTCCCTCTAGCCTGGCCGCTAAAGGGGCCCTCCAACACTTTTTTCGAAGCGCCTACATCGCTGCCGAACGCATCAACGCGTAGTGGCGCTCGCCAGAACTATTGCGGGCGGATTTGACGAAGATGAGCGCTGGTCCATGATTGCATAAATGTAACGTTAGAAATAATAACGGCGTTGCAACCCCACAGGGGTTATTATTGGGTATAGGTTTTCTTTAGCATGCTTTTTTCACTGAACACCAACTATATGAATGATCTTAGACCTTTTCAGCTTTAAAACTGCAGCGTCCGGCAAAGAATGCGCCGAACGCCCCGGCTCTCGGGGAAACGCGCTGGGGACGCTCCAGGCGCCGTTAAAATGTAAGTTCGGTGATATAGACGCCGTCGCAACAAGAAAGATGACTAAAACTACAAAACATAATAGAGGCGTTCGCGATCTGCCTCGTTTCGCACGTGCAATTCACTCTTAATGCACCACATTGTTTGTTACTATCGCAACGGCGTCATCATTACGTTGAAAAGAACGGGCAACATTGCATGCAAGCTTCCTGTACGCAGAATATTTCAGTTCATTTCATTGGGGCGCCATCAAACGTCACAGGGCGAGTGAAACGTGGTAAGGTGACCCCGCGAAAATCGAGTTGAGGGTAGGCCTCCATTTTATTGTATTGTGAGTGCTCTAGGCTGAATAACTTCGGACTGCGTGTCCCTATCGCTACCGTTCTTGCTGCATTAACCCGAAAGTAAAACGTGTGAAACAATGAGGTCTGGAAAAGTGTTAGTGGGTCCCTTTATTCTCACAGGGCGAACGGGGAACGCGGTGCGACATCCAGGCGAGCGTCGGAGAGCTATTTCTCGATACGGTTAAATGCTATGAGCGAGGCGTGGGCTAACGCCACCGCTTCGCGGTCTGTTGAAGCGTTGATGAAATTACACTTCTGTTCGAAACGTGCCGAATGGGACGGTCGTAGCAACGGCGCGTTTTTTTTTTCGAGCCTGGTGGTGCACATGTCACCACCCCGTTATAAAGCGGACACTCGTAACGTCCATCCATCCATGCAAGAACACTGTGAGTGTGGTGGACTTCAAGGTCCGCCGGCTACCAGACTGTCGTTAAGAAAAATAGACGGCACGTCCGAACGAACATTTTTAATGGAACATGAATGAAAAAAAAAAGATGGCTTCGTGCCCTCGAGCGAGCGCAGCTTGTGCGGAGAAATCCCGATGATGATAAAACGTCGTCTGCTGGGTTGGGGAAGATGAAGTTATAACATCTTCCCGCGCCCAACAGATGGCGTCACTCGGCTTCCAGTGGGTGGAGCATTTGAACAGGGCATTTGACTATGGCTCCGTCCGACAGACGAATAGAACATGAGCAGGCCTTTTACACAAACTAGTCTGTCCTTGTCGAGATGAACTTAACCTGGGTCATCATATGAAAAGGCCTTCTTTCGTGAAGGCACGGTCAGGTTGTCGACGAGGTGCCCTTAGTCTGAGATGTGTCGGGTAGCATTCAGTCTCTTGAAGTTCAGTCAAAAAGCCCATGTGGTGAAGTCGGCTCTCCTGTCAGATTTCTCTTGGATCTCATTAAGCAGGATGGTGAATCGTAGAACATTCATACGAGAACTGAACCACTGCGTGTCATTATTTGTTTTAATGGTGGTTTCATGCTGACAGCAGAAAAATGTCGTGGTGGCGCATTCTGGTTTTCCTACTCGTACGTCTTCACCAACGTCTTCTGGCCCACCTTGAAGAATCCCTCATCCATTTTGGTTCATGCCACCACAGTCTTCTCTGCTGTAGCTTCTCTGCTGATATGTCTCTTGCCTGTAAGTCTCGGATTTTCTTTACCTATGTGGAAGGCTTGTGGATTTTTGCCACCCGGTTCCCAACGAAGATTTTTCTTGTTCAATGCTCGATGTGTCCTGTAGTTGTGGAATCTGTAAGCTGGTCCTTGATCCAGGTACATACGAATGATTTTGTCTTCGTTTCCAAGTGACAGCGGTGCTTGTAAAACCTTCGAATCAAATTTCTAAGGCCTCGAAAATTATAGGGGCCGTCCTCTTCGTCTGATTTCTAGTGAACTGTTGTAGCCTCATTTCGTTGTCAACACAGGTTTCTCATCATCTCCACCGAGTAAACTTACCGGATCTCAAATATCTGTGAGAGCGTCAGAAGCACAGTCCTCTTCTATACATGTCTGAAGTATAATGACTGTGGAACAGTGAGTGCTGTTGCTTGGGAAAGGAACTGGCCCTTGCACAGACCATCCTAGTTTAGTCTGCACAGCGTTTAGGTTCTTCCATTTGTTGCGCACGGTTTTTCACGTCGCCAGTCACAAATTCCAGTAGTAGTCGGATCCCACGAGCAAAGAAATTCAGTTTTCGTTTTCAACCTTTTAGACAAAGGGCTCGCGTGTTTAATCCAGTTTCCTCCAGCTTCTTTGTGACTTCTTCGCCTGAAATTGAATGTGCTCGCTACACATGTCTTCTGCTTCTAAAGCATCGATTACAATCGGTTCCTTCATGGCTTCTTCAAAAATGCTGGCACGGACTCTTCTCATCGTTTTCTGCGTCTTGTGACCTCCGATAACTCCAACTGTCATCGTTTCTTCTCGAAACAGCTGGCAGCCAAGTTGCAGAGATGATTCGAGGTGATGAAGCTCCGCTGACTCCCTCCGTCGAAGAGTACGCTGTAGTACCTTGAAGCATCGTACTGCTATCTTGCTGTAAGGACTGTAATAATATAATAGGGCTCGCTTGTCCGAGGAGGATGTTGCCTGCTGTCGCAGAAGCGTCGTTTGCCTTCTTCCGGAAGTCCGGATCACACTAGGATGTTACGTGTCGTCGAGAGCATATGCCGCATTTTTGTCTTCCCCTGCAGTCTTGTGCCAGGTGACCTTGCTTGAGACAACGAAAGCATCGCCCGGCATTGGCGAAAATCTGCTTCTTGACTGCCAAATTCGGTCGTCGTCGCAGACTTCGGCACGATGCTTCGTCGACTTAAAAAATAGACATGGATCAGGCTTCCCCAGCACACTTTGCAGAGGACGCTGCTGATGACATGGTACAGTGCCCAACTCGTCGCGGCATTCCTCCAGTTGGCTTACGGATTTCATGTCTTCTTGGGGACGCACACGCCACCAGAGTTTCTCTGCAATGAAGCTAATGTTCGATGAAGTCCAGAAGATCTTGCAGCTCTTCTTGATTTCGGTCGTCCGGTCCTGTGGGTCCCTTTGCGCAAGAGAATCTCCTGTAGCATGGAGCAGTATGTGTTGGGGCTTGCTCCAAGCGCTTTGAGACTCCTCACATATACTTGTACTTCGTCGTAGAAGTCTGAACTTCTACGACGACAAGAAGAAGAAGACGACAAGACTGGCCTGAGATCTAGAGGCTTCGAAGATGTTCCTGAACAATAATCTTCTCGTCCCCGAAGCGTTTCTTGAGGATATCTATTGCGTCTTCATAGCACCTCCCATTGCCTGGAGTCGGGAAATGGCTGCAGCGGCAGTTTCAGTGACAAGCGTGCTCAAGTAGTTGAATTTTCTTGGCAGCGCTGAGGTCGTCGTGTTGTGCACTGCCGTCGAGAACTGCATCCAAAATCGATGCCATTTTTGTTGGTTGCCGTGGAATTTCTGCAGTTCTAGTTGCGGCAGTCTCGACCTGAAACCGACGGAAGCTTGGCTCGTCGTCGGGCTCGAGGCTTGAGACGCCTGGTTGTCCAGAATCGCAAAGCGAAGCTTTGCTGTCAATGTTACAATCTTGTCCCCATAATTGCTCGCGTCTATCATTCTCTGCCTCGATCAGCTCGTCAGGCGTCCTCGTCTATAGGCTTTCATCTATCGTCGTTATCTGTGTGTAGATCGCGTTGATTCGGCCAATTGGAACGCTGACCCGTGACAAATGACAGCTCTTGTGGCTCGTAGGAGTCCTTCCGCTTCTTAGACGATGCCATTCATTCGCTGAGCGCAGGCACTTGCGTCGTCGGAGTAGCCGTTCCATGGGTCGTTCGGCAGCCCGGAACTCTTCGCCAAAGGCTCAGGGGTCGCAACGCGACACCTTGAATTCTATGACGCGTCGTTCAGAAGATCCCGCTTGGTTTCAGCACCATGTGGTGGACCTCAAGGTCCGCCGGCTACCAGACTGTCATTTAGAAAAATAGACGGCACGTCCGAACGAACCCTTTTATGGAAACATGAATGAAAAAGAAAGATGTCCTTCGTGCCTTCGAGCGAGCGGCAGCTCGTGAGGAGAAATCACGATGATGATAAAACGTTAATCTACTAGGTTGGTGAAGACGAAGTTACAACAGTGAGAGGAAAGTGTGAAAGATAAAAGGCGCGTTCCTGTAGCCCTCCGTTATGTGTTTGGCGGCAGCTTAGTAGGCTAGGCGCCTGCCAGCCATTGGTCGCGAACCTAGAAGGCATGGGTTCCAATCATGCCCTCTCATGACGTATTTCCGTGACGGAAATACGTAATGAAGACTTGGTGGACCCCGGCATAAAACACTTTCGTGTCAAAAGGGAGCGACTAGCACATCATCAAAAAAATAAAGAAAGACAGGAGGGCGGGAGCGGGGGGGGGGGGGGCGATTTACTCAAGCTGCAAAACATGGCCACACTAACTTTATGCCGCATCAACGTAATGCGAGTAACTAAGATTGACCACGACGATGTGTGATGTTCGCATAGCGCCGCATGTGCTCATAAGCTGTGACAAAGAGCGGTCCACTGGTATATAATATATATGCAAGGCGTCCCAGCTACCGCGCAGAACGATTTTAAAAAATATGAAGGTCGTGCGAAGCATGCCACACCTTGTGAATATTGTTCCTAGTATACTGTAGCAGCCACTAGTAACGTTTTCGTTAATCAGGTTTAGCTAATGAGTCCTAATTATGTTTCTAACTCGACAAGTACTCACCAAGCCATTAAAACGTCAATGAGGCATATGTAGGCATGCTCAAATGACATCTAACTACGCTATTCTTAACAACTTACTAATTGCGTGCTGATTTTTGCGGCTGATAAAGCCAAGGAAAATATGAAAAATAACACCCCCCCCCCCCCATATATATAATATATCGGGTGTTCA
This sequence comes from Rhipicephalus sanguineus, assembly GCF_013339695.2. NCBI lineage: Eukaryota > Metazoa > Arthropoda > Arachnida > Ixodida > Ixodidae > Rhipicephalus > Rhipicephalus sanguineus. The sequence goes on along the minus strand of NC_051179.1, from coordinate 147,383,189 downwards.
GTTGCTGAGCTTTATGGTTTGCTTTTGCGGATGCTTTATTCAGCACTGGGACGACGTGAAACCACATTGCGGATAAGGTATGTATCAAGGGGGACGCAAAATGAGGCAATAATATTGCTGTCAGCCGCCCAATTAACTAAGTTGAATAATTAACTTTTTAGTGACGGCAGCAAGCGGGCGTCGTTTTGTATTGGAAGGTTGGTGGCAGGGCGCGTTTCCAAGAAATACCACTTGGAAGATTTCTTCTGGCTAGTTGTGTCCCGAGATATCTCGCAGCAAACCTTAATTGAGGTTTGCATGATTAAGCATGCACGACAGTGACCAGTGGCGCGAAGCTCCTCCCCGATGTGCCGCTGCAGTTGCGTGTGGCGTTTATTCTGACAACGGGTCGAAGGTATAGGCAATGATGATAGCGGTTACTCTTTTGCTACCGGCTGACCGACAGCAAGCAATGACTGCTCGTCACATCAGGGCGGAACATTGCGCCGTTATCACCGTCTTTCATTCGTAATCATGCAAGCCGCAATTAAGCTTTGCAGCGGGATGTCTCTGGGCACAAACATGCTAGCAGAATTCTTCCAAATGGAACTGTGTAGAAACGCGATGGCCTCCAACTTTCAATACAAAGATGCCCGCTTTCTGCCGTCACTAAAAAACTCATTATACAATCTTAATTGTTTGGGTGGCTTACAGCGATGAATATTTCTCACTTTGTGTCTCCCTCGATATATAACTCAGCTGCAAAGGTAGTTTTCGCGTATCTACCAGTGCTGAATTTTTGAACACCCCATATGTGTGAGTGTGTGTGCTTGTGTCATTATACCGTACGTGCCGTTGTGGAGTTATCTTGTGGTGTGTCACATTAGTGGATTCAAAAAGAGACTGTCGCCATCGTAGTTGTTGAACACTTCTGTTCGCCACACGTTTTTTACGTCAGAAAGTGTCGCTTCCCATTCTGGGTGGCGGATTTACTAAAAAAACCACCTTTCGTCTTCTGCATTGACGCTCGCAACGAACGCGCAATACGTACATGCCTCCCACAGCCAGTTATCTCTTGTCCTGGGTGAGTCGGTGCGAAATTATGCCTGCATCACAAAATTCGCGTCCCTCACATTATCAAACAAATATGGCGCTATATTGTCGCACTAATGTCCAGAGCATCTGTTATCTCGCATTAAGACTGCAATGATGTAGTACGATTGCGGTACAATATTTCAGATAGTTCTGTGTTTGTTTCAATTATATGCTTTTGGCCTTGTGTGACCTACGAAAGACGTTCCCGGAGACACTAACAATTCTGGCTGTAATCTGTGGTCTCTGGCTATAATCTTTTAAGGCTGAATCTTTTACACCTGCAGGCTACATTACGAAGCTGTACGCTGGCCTTCGTATTCTATATTGCCGACGGTGACGCCAAGTTCTCCGCAGTAACTCACAGTCGAATAAGGCACTCACTGCAACAGATTATTCTAGGATTGCATCGGTGCCTTACACGCTTAAAATGCTTTCCGATTAAATAGAAGTCTGCGCCCGCTGGCACTTTTCCATGTGATAAAGCTATTTACTGTGCGATATTTTACATCGTTGAAAAAATGTGGTGAAAGCAGTGCAAGTGCTTGGACTGAAGATTTCATCCGTGATATTGGCATAGCTTTTATTCTTTAGGTGATATCGAGCTACCCAATACAGTGCCACTCGAGCTGATACGATGCCCTGACATTGCCACGCGAACAATGTTTGTTTCAGTATATAAATTTCGTTACCACTCAGCATTTCCGCATGCCTTACAAGCTCATTCAATTATAATCTCTGATTTCGTTTGCACAAATATTATTTTCTACAAATTGTACAAAAGTGAAACCGGGTAACATCCGCGCCCACATATGCATTCGTCCCGTTGTGCTTGGCCTCTGCGGAGGTAATACCTCGAAGTTACAAAAGCCAAGGAAGCCGCCCAAGACCAAGGGCTCGCAGCCGATGCTTAGGCCGTGGCTGAGGCCCACCCCGAAGCAACTTCGCTGAACTTTGTAAATAAAGTTCCTTTCATCATCATCAGCTATCTGGATATTTTGTGGGACTTTAGTAGTTGCTTCTGAGCACATGTGCCCCGTAATTACAAGAAGTATTTGAGGATAGTAGTGAAAAGCCGGCCACAGGTGTCCTTTTTCGTTGGGATGCTGGAAAGGCAGCTTGCACTGAACAGCTTGAAGAATACAAGGAGCTATTTAAAAAGACACCATCTCCCGCTAAAGGGGACCATGAGCCGATGCGAAGCCGGAGCACTTGCACGATCGCGTTCCGTTGGCGTTCGTTGGGAATGCTACGAACTCGCGTCGTGGAACGCGAAGAGGGACGCTACGCGCGTCGTATCTTCCATCTAGCCTGGCCGTTAGTTTTCACAGGGCGAGCGGGGAACGCGGTCGACAGGCGGGCGAGAGGGGGCAGGGTAGGAGAGGAGAAAGAAGGGGAGGGGATGCGCATGCGCATGAGCTCATCGCGGCGTTGCGCAGGAGAGAATTTCGGCATGTCTAGCTCGCGTTTCAGAGGAAGAGTGGAAAGGGGGAGGGAAGAGGGGAATGGGAGAGGGGCAGGGGAGAGGGGAATGGGCGAGGGGAAGGGAAGAGGGTGAGTGGAGAGAGGAAAGGAGAGAGGGGGAATGGTGAGGGGAGTGGAGAGGAGGTGTGTGGGGAGGGTATGCGCATGCGCAGTAAGGGTGGTCACGCCGCACACCACCACCACCACCACCACTGGATTGAGCTCCGCCTTAAGATACTTCGTATCTAAAAAAAGGAGCTGATGCACAGAACAATATGTACATTACTTCGTTGGTACAGCGCCTATTCATCTAATATTAGCTAGTCCCACATAATCAGTCTGATTTTTTCATTGCGATCGGCAGGTGCCTCGGGGCATCGGCGAAAGCACGGCGAAGCATTTTGCCTCCCTGGGCTGCTGGCTTTCTCTGACTGGACGGAACACGGAGAATCTGGCAAGAGTGGCCGAGGCTTGCTACGAAAGAGGGCTACCTCAAGACAAGGCTAGTAGCCGGTGTGGTCTAGCTCAAAGCTCACATACTAACGTTTCGAAAGCGGCACTCAGGCACCAGTTCACTAAGAGAATAACTTCACTGTTTGTTTACCCTATTGCAAGCACCTGAAATGTGGCAGTAGGCCTCAAGTGCACAAAAATAGCCACTGTATGTTGAATATGCGGCGAATGATGTTCGCTATTATAATCACAATTCATTCACAATCGCACAACGCCTACAGAAAATCTGAGTAGGGAAACCGGAGAAAGCGGCTTGTTGAACAAGCGCGTCAGAAATATTACTATATTCCTAATGTTTATTCATTTGTGGACTGCAATATGCATTCAAACCGCTAGGTTTCACAAAGATTGTTCATATGAGCAGGATTTGGCAACACAGCGCTTAATGGCAGTATATTTTATTTTGAAACATAACGCATATCAATAAACGAACTATAGCGGCAAGCTCGGCCTAGCCGAAGATGAACGCCAAGTTCTCCGCAGTAACTGACAGTCGAATAAGGAACTAATTGCGACAGATTATTCTAGGATGCATCGGTGTCTTACACGCTTAAAATGCTTAGCAATTCAAATTTACTTCACTTTTGTAGTTTTCTGTGCTTCCAATGCACAGAAAACTAGATAATATTCAGTAATATTGTTACGAAGTGTCACTGCCAGGGGGAAACGAGAGAAGCAGGAGAAGAGGAAGAGGACGACGACGCTGCTCCTGCGATCACTACGGTCTGTTGTGGCTTGGTGCTCATTAAATACCCCTTAGACATCTCCTGTACACGTAACAGATTAGTGGAGGTGCGGGGTACGACGAACCTCACGACGGAAGCACTACTACCTGGACTTCGCCGCAGCCGCCGTCTTGCCGGACTCCCACCATCGCCGATCGAAATGTCTCACGACCAGAGCGCTGGTGCTTCGAGGGCGACAGCGATAGGTTCCTTGCCTTACTATCGAGTTCCGCCGAACTTTGGCGGGACCTCTGGAGAAGACGTGGACGAGTGGCTGAAGAAATACAAGAGGGTGAGCAGAAGCAACGGCTGGGATTCTTCAGAGCAGCTCAGTCATGTTGTATTTTCACTGATTAACACAGCTGTCATGTGGTATGAAAACCACGAAGACATGTTCACATCTTGGGATCGTTTTGTTGAGGAAGTACAGAAATGCTTCGGTGATTCCAACGCGAAGAAGAAGCGGGCGGAGCAGACATTGGCCCAGAGGGCACAGCTTCCATGTGAGACGTGTACCACATACATTGAAGAAATTTTGAAGCTGTGTGACATAGTGGATGCCAGGATGACTGAATAAGATAAGGGTGGACACGTTCTGAAGGGGATAGCGGAAGATGTGTACAATTTCCTGATCGGAAAAGAGAGCCTGACCTCCGTGTCCGACGTGATGCAGCATTGTCGCACATTTGAAACGCTAAAGATGCGACGGATAGCGCCAAAATTTGGCCGTCTCTCTAACGTCCCGACGGTGGCTAGTGTCGACACAATGACACCCAATGACCTGGTATCTACAATACGGCAGATTGTGACAGAAAAACTGTTTCGGTGTCAGCGAATCTCTCATGACTCCAGCGACTGCCAGGACAGCTATGCAAGAGACGCAGAACGCGCACGAACCCCGGCTACTCTGGCTCCATGCCAACCATCAGTTAATTCGGCAGATTCCGACGAATACAGAGGCAAACGGCGATCTGGCTTCTCGTATCGGCCACCCTCGAATGACGAACGACGTTTGCGCTCACCTCGTTTCCCTCAGCGAATTTCGGCTGGCTACGGTGCCCGCGAAGAGCGATATTCGCATCCTACGCCTTCTCATAGGGCTGGCTACTCTGAGCAGCCGCGTGTGTCCCGACATCTTCCGGTGTGCTACCGATGTGGTGTTCCGGGTCACATCTCACGTTTCTGCAACTACCGCCCTTCATACCAGCGAGAGCCCTTGCCCATGGACACCCAACCTTTTGACCACACGTTCTCTACACCACAGCCACCACGCACACCTGCTAGTTTACACTACCCGTCGCCGGGCTCTGATCGAAGCTTGACTCCACCGCCAGCTCCACGTGCTCCACGATCCCCATCGCCGCGGCGTCGTACGCAATCACCGCCGCCGGAAAACTAGCAGGTGCGGCCAATGGGGGTGAGGCCGCAGGATACCAGGCACTATCGACAGACATAGCTCCGTCATTGTTTATGCTCAAGAACAAAGTTCACGTACTTGTTGATGGTGTCCCTACCATGGCACTTGTGGATACGGGTGCGACTATTTGTGTAATGAGTGTTAATTTCAAGAACCTTCTTGGGCCTAAGGTGATGTTTTGTTTGAGTCGTGGTGTGACATTACGTGGTGTGAGTGGTGACGCGTTGTGTCCTGTGGGAGTTTGTACTGTGGATGTGTCCTTGTGCGGCAAAGTGTTTCCCGCAGAATTTGCTGTTATTACGCGATCCACGCATGACGTTATTTTGGGAATCGATTTCTTGCGGGAGTGTGGGGCAACCGTTGACTGCAGAAGTGGGCACCTTTCCGTGCACGGTAGTTTTCCAGCTGCGCTCTTGGAGAATTCACCGCGTGATGATTGCAGCTTTTTTGTCTCCGAGGACACGGTCGTTCCTGCATTCTCTGTCATGCGTGTTCCAGTGACTTGTTCTAGTAACGACCTCGCCACGTTCGACACCACACTCGAACCGATTCTTTGGGCCTGTGTGAAAAAGAACATTTTAGTCCCCCATTGCGTGGTGTCTGTAGTTAACGGACGCACAAGTGTGTGGGCAATCAACAATTCAATGGAGCCTACAGTATTGCCTGGTGGCATGAAACTTGCTGCATTCAACCCCGAATCATCTACGACGCTGGTGGCTCTTCTCGATGCTGCAGGCGAGAACGGACATGCAGCTTCTCAACGGTCAGATGATTTAAAACTGCTACAAATTATCAGCAAGTCACTTAGCCAAAGCGAACGTCACACCCTCCTTAACGTTCTCTCCAAGCACTCTAAAGTGTTCGACTTCTCAAAACGCAGCCAAATGCCCTCAATTCCATCGTCTCGAATACGTCATCGAATCAACACCGCGTCCGCGCATCCCATACGGCAGAAACTTTACAGAGTGGCACGATCAGAGCGCGAGATTATCAACGAGCAAGTGCAAGAGATGCTAACGAAGGGAGTAATTCAAGAATCAGCGAGTCCCTGGGCCGCACCAGTCATTCTTGTGAAGAAGAAAGATGGTACGTGGAGATTCTGCGTAGACTATCGCCGACTGAATTCCGTTACCAAAAAGATGTCTATCCGCTGCCGCGTATTGATGACGCCATAGACTGTTTACATTCTGCTTCCTATTTTTCATCTGTTGATTTAAGGTCCGGTTATTCCAATGCACGCAGCTGACAAGGAAATAACGACATTCGTTACCCCAGACGGGCTGTACGAATTCAACGTGATGCCGTTCGGATTGTGTAGTGCGCCGGCGACATTCGAAAGATTCATGGACACTGTTCTGCGGGGTTTGAAATGGCAGATTTGTATTTGCTACCTGATGACGTAGTAATTTTTAAACGGACATTTCAGGAGCTAATACTCGTCTGGATATTGTGCTCGACTGTATTGAAAAGGCTGGGCTTGTGTTGAATTCAAAGAAGTGCCATTTGCTGAGCGTCAAACTTTAGTGTTAGTATATCTCGTCGATAAAGATGGCATTAGACCTGACCCACAGAAGACAGAAGCCGTTGCATCATTCGAACATCCTAAATCTCTGAAACAGCTTCGTAGCTTCATCGGGCTCTGCTCATATTTTCGGCGGTTCATACCCGGCTTCTCGGATATCTGTCACCCCTTCACGAATCTTCTACGCAAGAACACTCCGTTTCAGTGGAGCCCTGACTGTGATACCGCTTTTCGCCAGCTGAAGTTTCTGTTAACTTCACAACCAATCCTTCGGCACTTCGACCCTTCGTCTCCGACAGAGATTCACACAGACGCAAGTGGCATCGGCATCGGCGCTGTTCTTTTTCAGCGCTCTGGCAACAAAGAACATGTCGTAGCGTGTGCAAGCCGTTCTTTAAGCAAGCCTGAACGCAACTACACTGTAACTGAGCAGGAATGCCTTGCAGTAGTATTTGCCGTGCAGCGGTTTCGCTCGTACATCTACGGACGTCCGTTTACCATCGTAACAGATCACTATTCTCTATGCTGGCTGGTCAACCTTCGCGACCCATCCGGACGCCTCGCTCGATGGGCCCTTCGTCTACAAGAATACGAATTCACTATTTCGTACAAAAGTGGCCGTCGACACGCTGATGCGGATTGCCTTTCTAGGATGCCACTACCGACGACAGATTGTGAAGCCGACAACTTTGACCATCTTATCGCTTCTCTGTCAGCTGACTTTCCCGATGCTTCGACTTTCGCCGCTGAGCAGCGCAAAGACCCCAGCTTGAAAGCTCTTTTTCCTCCAGCGCAAGGCTCCATAAGCGAAGGCCGATTTCGCACCCGAGATGGTCTTCTTTACAAGAGGAACTTATCAACGACGGGCGCTCGCTTTCTACTGGTGGTTCCCGCGTCTCTTCAGACATCTGTTCTGCGTATTACGCACGATGACCCGACGTCTGGTCACTTGGGGACCACGCGAACACTAAGCCGCACCAAAGACCAATTCTACTGGCCTCAAATGCGCAAAACAGTTGACACCTAGGTGGCTAGTTGTACCCAAAGTAAGAGCCACAAGCGACCTAACTCAGCTCCAGTCGGTTACCTCCAGCCAGTAAATCCACCGAGCACTCCGTTCGAAAAGGTCGGCATTGACTTGATTGGACCGTTTCCACGTTCTTCCAGAGGCAACAGGTGGATAATAGTGTGTGCTGACTACATGACACGGTACTGCGAGACGGCAGCCTTATCCTCCGCCACGGCAGCCCAGGTTTCTGAGTTTATACTCCACTCCATCATACTTCGACACGGGTCTCCTCGAGTGATAATAAGTGACCGTGGTCGCCAGTTTACTGCCGATGTTGTGGAAGAATTACTCCGTTCGTGTGCCTCCAAGTTCCGTCACTCAACAGCTTATCATCCGCAAACTAATGGCCTCACCGAGCGCACAAACCGAACATTGATCAACATGTTATCAATGTACGTCGCTTCGGACCACAAAAACTGGGATGAAGTATTACCGTTCGTGACATACGCTTTCAACACTGCGAAGCACGAAACCACAGGCTATAGCTCTTTCTTCCTCCTGTACGCACGTTCACCGCGTCATTCGCTGGACACTGTCTTTCCTTTTGTTATCCATGACGATTTGTCTATCGCCGAGACATTGTGTCGTGCTGAAGAGGCTCGTCGACTTTCACGCCTACGTACATTGGCCGCGCGAGACAGCTCTAAAACACGCTATGACAGCCAGCACTGACATGTCACCTATGTTCCCGGTGAACGTGTTTGGCTGTGGACTCCCATACGCCGACGCGGCTTGAGCCAAAAACTTCTCGCAGACTACACCGGCCCGTTCGTTATTCTCGATCGTCTAAGCGAGGTCAATTACGATAGCGCGTCTTACTTCAAGTGGCCGCTGTTCACGCAAGACTGAGGTGACGCATGTTGCCCGCCTGAAGCCGTTCACGGAAAGAAAGCAGGAATGACTCGCCCGGAGGGCTTTGTCTGAGAGAGGAAGAATGTTACGAAGTGTCACTGCCAGGGGAAACGAGAGAAGCAGGGGAAGAGGAAGAGGACGACGACGCTGCTCCTGCGAACACTACGGTCGTTTGTGCCTCGGTGCTCATTAAATACCCCTTAAACATCTCCTGTGCACGTAACAATATAAGAACACAAAATTTCGATTTGGAACAGTGAGTGATGCAGTAAATTATACTTATCTACTAATATACTTAAGTGCCACCATTCGCTACGTTAGGTGGCGCAACTATGAAACAATCGTAAAATAACTATGAAAAGTGCAGCGACCTGAAAACAATCGGCCTAGATGCTCCCAATGTGAAACACAATTTTACATACGAGCTTCTCTAATTATTCAAGTAATTGTTAACCTTCGTGACAATTTTTACTAATGAATCAGTGCAACCACTAAAATTTCACGTTAGAGCAATGCGATGGCGAAGAAAACTCGGTTGTTCCCATAGTCGCATTCCTTCGCCTCCTTGCTCCTCATTTTCCATGGCCTATGTTAGCTGAGGAAAATTGTAGAAAATGCGCACCATCTGAAGAACTTTCCCACCACAGCATGCTGCGTAGGAATGCACTTAGTTCCCGCGGAAAACAAACTCGCACTAGTTTCTTATCTAGGCTAGGGAGTCGTGGGATATTCTCCTCGCCCAGCCTAGGGTGGAGACTGAAAGTGCCCTCTTAGAACAGGCGAGTGGGCAGCTAGGTTCACTAATGTTGTGGCATAGGAATCAACCCACCCACATGCTGCTCTAATTCACCCCAACCCTTACATTATTAGTTTCTTGTACACATCTTGTACACAATGTCATTGACCCAACTGCCTTGTAAAGGTTTCACTGGCCTCGTCAAGCTCTCCATAAACAGCTTTTAGCCAGTGAACCTCTCCAGATTCTGTTTCTTTCTGGGAAATCAAATTTGACTTGATTTGATTTTTTCCTTGCTAAATCAATAGCTTTTCCGCGGCCGACCTACTACAGACCACACACCTCTGAGACCGCAGTGCAAATTATTTGAGTTTCAGCGGCGCTGTATATAACTATTGTAATTTGCTTCCCCATATTTTGCAGGTTCTCGTCGTGCCCGGCGACGTGTCCGTGGTTGCGGACGTCGCAAATGTTGTGCAGAAGACAGTCAAGCATTTCGGAAAAATTGATATCCTGGTGAGTCAATGCTGCATGAACGGCACTTATATCCCGGAGCACGCCTTGTGCTCAAAGTTAGTATATCATGCAGAAAGACCAAGAAATTAGACTTGCCGTGGTTGCTTAGCATAGGCAGTGTACCGCGCTGCTAAACTCGAAAGCGCGAGTTCGATTTCGGGTATTTCCTTGAGAACGAAATTCAGGAACACCCGTTTACCCGGATTTAGGTGCAGGATAAAGAATCCTGGGTGCTCGAAATTTGTCCGGTGTCTTCAGTTACATTGTGCCTCATAATGGTATCGTGATTTTGGCGCATAAATGCTATAGGCCTGACTGGCTGCCCAGGCGGCGCTGCGAAAACGGTGCTAAAAAGCGCCCCCTACGATAAGTTATTTGGTTTCGAGTAGTCAGACTGGCGGCCGCATGCAGCACTAAGCTCAGATGCGCAATGGAGCCGCCGCTGGCGGTTGTGCTGCGCTTTGGATCTCGGCCTATTTCTGGCGTGGCTGAGTTCTTCAGGCCAAGCAATCTGCGTAAACGCAAGAAGCTCGTCAACGTCAAGTATGTTTACGACGTGCAGGAGATTGAAGGAACCATTTCGGCGCGCTGCAACTCGCAAGTGCAGCGAATCTCATACGACGATGAACTCGAGTTTAAGTTTTACGAGGCATGCTCGCGCGATTAACGACAGCGCATTAACGAAAAGATTGCTGTTAAGAAAGCCGAAATGATTTGCATTACACGACGAACGGAATCAAGAAAGGTCCAGTGACGGAGCCTAGCCGTCGGCGGCCCTGAGCGCATTCGCGCCGTGTGCCGTTTTCTGCCGCATTCATTCGCAAACACACTTTTTCCCTATGCACGGTCGTAATTTTCAACATTTGCTTTTAGGGAATTTGTCAAATTCTGTCAGCGTGCGGTGGCGGTCGAGAAGCGACGGCGCGATGTTTACAGCCGGCCGATGGAAGCAGCCGGCTGTAAGCTGCCGGAAAAATCGTAGGCACATACGCAGGGTGACTCATGTCATCGTTTTTCTCGTTTCCCACGAAATGCCGGCTGCACATCCTCGTGATCGCCGTCGGCAGCCACGGCGTGCCGTCTGGACTGCACACAGGGAATATATACATATATAAACGCGTGCACGCGCGTACCAAAAAGTAATCAGCACGTTGCGTTGCCAACCACGTTTTGCTCGCGTACTCACTTCACGCGTCGGACGGCACGTATCCAGCGGTTCCTTCGCTCCACTTCGTACGGCTTTCAGGGGAACCAGTAAAACCGCACATCAGGATCCTTACCCCCACTTTCGAGGCAATTAACCACGCAACAATAACGGCAGCGACCGCGCTTCGGGACCGCGCGCTGCTCAGAGCCGTCGCCCGGACCACCTGCTTTCGGCACGGTTTGTTGAAGCAGGGATCGCTCGTCAAACATGTCAGACTCTGCAGGCATAGCGGACAAGTTCCTGCGTACGTTTTAAGCTCTTTTTGAGCCTGAAAACTAGGCGCAAAATTAAGTAAAACGCTCAAAGCAACTGAGAACTGCGTAACTCGCCGGTCGGCGTCCATTTTTGACTACCCAAGCAACTTCGGCGCACGCCACCAGGCTCCGCCACAGTACTCAAAACTCCAGCGCGTCAGCCCTATAAGCTGTAATTAGCCCAACAAGCAAAATATCATAATATTGCAGCAACATTAACGTTACTTATCATAGTATTATTGAAATTGAGGTTTAGTGAACAGCCTTCACGTAAACGATGATCTCGAAATGCTGATGTTTAACTGCCACATAAATATAACGGCACGCGTTTGCTTTGGTAAAACTCATCCTTGATAGGAGCATAAGGTGTCTCATTGCAGTGAATTGGTAACGTAGTTGTGAGAACGGCAGTAACTAAATCTTTTGTCTAGTACTAACTCTTTTGCGACAGTAATGTACTCACATTTGTGTTTTTGTTCTGTTCTGTGCTCTTCACAACTAACGGTTTTGTTTGTTACGAGGTACGTATATCACTTTTTAACATTTGGATCTATCTTTCATTACCTGAACGGCAACCGAGGACCTGGCTGCTCTTACCGACGTCTTACAGCTCCCATACAACCAAACTACTTTGTGCGCGATCAAATGTTTTCTTACACTCTCAGAATTGGTTAACTGGTTGAAAGAAGTGACCAATAAGTATGCCTAAAATAATCACTTAGGTGGTAGGAAGTAAACATAGAAAGCACTTTAAGGTGAAGATAATCCCGTACGCTTAAGCCTTTCACAATGCAATATTTATACTCTTGCGGTACAAGTATAGCGTTGTTCCGGTTACTTGACAATCACAACGCTGTTTTCCTGTTGAAGCACAAAACAAAAGTCGAAACACCGCTTTATTTCGCAGCAGTTAAGGAATACATATGAAAATGTTGCGTGGCGAGGAGACTCGCTCCACGGATGCACTCTGTGATCGTTGCCTGCGCCGAGAAGTAACTGTTAACACTGATTTACCACAATTTTCTACGTTAGCAAAATAACGTGTTTTTTTTTATTGTTCAAGAAATATCTGCGTTACGAGTGATACTCCTCAAGGGCAGTGATCCTACTATGTGCCACAAAAACATTCCTTAAAACAATTCATATTGGTGAACGTCTCACGTAAACGAGGGAACCGAATAAAATTTTGACGAAGTGGTCTTACCTCTGGAATCCACAATCACAAGGTTTGCGCAGCCACGGATAAAGAGGCAGATGTACTTACCTACGTGGATTATAACTGAATATACATCGTGTGCGCATAATCTGCGACGGCAAAGAAGTGAAACATCATTGCTTACTTGCTGCAGCCTGGCGTTCTTTTTGTTGCAGGTAAACAATGCTGGTATTGCCGTCCAAGGATCCGTTCAAAGGTCCTCAGTCGAGGACTTTACCGAAGCTTGGGAGACGAATTTGTGCGGTCCGCTCTGCATGATGAAAAACGCGCTTCCATTCTTGCGTCAAACTAAAGGCACGCCTTCATGCATATCTCTTCAGCACTTCGAGCTATGCTAGCTAACCTGTTCGGCCACTCTGCGTAAGGTCATGTCTCAGGTGACGACACTTTCGAAATTCTGAGTGCTAATCGTTTAACTCCGCAAATTCAGTATATTTACACGTGGCTTTCTTCCGCGCAATATTGAAGAACGTGTCGCGAACCCTCTGCAAGTGTAAATAATGCATTTATATGCGAACCACAAACGCTATGAGTGGACCTTTGATGCCCCAGACCGAAATCTTGCCTCGAGCAGTGGGCGGACCTTAACATTTACAATCAACGATCCACGGTACTCACGACTTTTGTTCCGTATGTAGGTAATTATATGGTCAATGATCCAGTTTTTTCTGATACTCGATATTTCAGGTAGCATCGTCAACATTTCCGCCGCCTCGGGGCAGACTCCGGTGAGTAAAGTATAAAAAACTGTCGCCTTTCTTTCATTCTCTATAAACTTTGTCAGTCCATAGAGTGTCTTACGTAAGACACATGACCAATGCCATCTTGCACAGGTAATGGAAAGTTTCCTTATTTTTGCTTATCGCGACGTCAGTTATTAAGGGGAAGCTGAACCACGTCTTAAAAATGACTTTTGAATTGTAAGCGCAGTTTTTCCCTGCTGAAATCTGAAATCGATGTGAGAGGTCTCAAAAGTAAACGCAACTAGTATTTTTCTTTCCTTTGAAAAGATACAGCGGCTGCGGCCGCAGGGCTTCTTGAGACGCTGAGCGAACGCGATGACGTCATATTCGGTATGCCATGTCATCTGCAACAGCCCAGCCCTACTGTTGAAGCGTAGCCTACGCGATTAGTTCTTGCAACGGCGCGCAGCCGGAACTAGTCATGGAGGCCACAGTTGAAGATACGAGAAGAGACGGTTGTTCGCATTGCACTCGGCTGTTTGTCGTCATTTAGATATCGTCATCTTTTTGCAGAGCTTTCAGCGTCTCTATGCTTACTTTATCCTCGGGTACATAGACAGCGATCTCGCAGTTCGGATAGGTGACAGGCGGAAACCTTCCGTTGGAGTGCAGCGCGGCTCCGCAAAAGGAACCGAAGGCGACGTAGTTACGTTGTTCGTTTGCACGCTGTTCGTTGTTCGATTGCACGCGTTGTGGCTGCTCTCCGGTCTTCGTGGATGCGGAACTCCTTTCAAGGCAGAGTAGCCAAATAACCCGTGAAGTTATCGAGGCTTTTCACATTTAAAGAATGGGAGACGCATGCGTGAGCCATCCGTCGATTTTCTTGACAGACAAGGAGTTTACGTATCTGCTTGGCTCATGCATTATCAGGTGACATGTTTGAATTTGTTCTTAAAGATGTGCACGTGTTGTTGTTCAATAAGTAGCTTTACTGTCTTACTTATGCGCATGTCTGCTATGCCCTGCTTTGTATTTCCCGTTTTGCTTTTTTCGAAATAAATTTTTCAGTCGCGAGACAGCGCCCGTCCTGTGCACTCTGTGTTCCTTTAGTCTTAGTCTTCGTCTTTAGCGCTGCATCAATCATGAATGCATTCCAACTAGCCCAACGTTCCATTCCACCACGCTGGCACCTTCGACGCGCTCGCATGGGCGGAGCAAGATAAACATCTCTTTCGCGTATTCTGAACGCTCGTTCACACTGAAGGCAGGGCAGCCAAAGCGGAAGAGCGGAAAAGCGGAAAGCGGGCGGTCGATGAGGCGGCGAGCCGGATCGGTCGGGGACCGATTTTTTCCGCCCGCCGAAGGTATCCGCTTTGCTGCAGCCATTCAGAAGGTCATGCGGCGGTGGCGTGGTAAAAACATCCGGTGAAGCCGGAACTGGCGCGAGATCTCCACAGGCTGCTCAGGTGGACAAGCAGTGCCACGTGATGACAGCACGTCCGCAAAACCGCGAGATTCCTCGTTTCCTCGGCCACACGGGCAGCCAGTTACAGGGGTACAGGTGAGTGCACTCGTCTGAACAGGCACGTGCACTAGCCATCTCGCCTCGGAAAAATTACGCCATGGTCGACAATGACGTCGGTCCTTGTTATTTATGAGGTTTTATGGAATTCTAAAACAACTTCAGCTTCGCTTTCAGGCCATGGAACGTCGAATGCACCAACCCAGCCGTCTTTGCGTACGCATCTACCGTCGCACTGTTTGTTTAGTTGTTAAAGATACAAAATAGCAAAGCTAACGGCCCAATATGGCCGCACCGAAACCCATCCGTAGGTCGGAAGGTCTATACGTCGAACCGCCGAACCGTGCTGTCGAAGCTTTAGCGAGAATTGCCGCACAGGGCGGAGACATCACTTATATGCATAGTAAATAAACGAGTAAACGCCTGCAATAATGACATCGATTTTCAGGTTGGAAAATATATTGGATTCCTCTTCAATCAGCTCATCAATGAGCGGAGCTTTATTGCCACAACCTATTTTGATGCAAAAATACATTAAGACCAAAAGCCTAAGCTGGCCGCTACGATACGGTATACAACTAAACTTTTCAGGCCAACTAGGAGAACAAAACACGTGCATTGTAAAAGTGAAAATAATGTAACGAGAAACAAATTTATTCCGCATCTCCGCCTCTCTGACGCTCATGATAAGTCGAAAAACAAATGGCGTGCAAAAGGGCTGTATCGTGCAATGTATAACTCTCACAGTATGCAAATGCGTTCACCATGAATTTAAAATACCTATCAATCAAATAAAAACTAACTAATTCTTCCAGTCTAACGTCCCAAAACCACTATTCCTTTATGAGGGACGCCGTAACGGAGTTCTCCAGAATGTGAGACCACCTGGGGTTCTTTAACGCGCATCTAAATCTAACTACACGGACCTCAAGCATTTTTGCCTCCGTCGAAAATGCGGCCGCCGCGGCAGGGATTCGATCCCGCGACCTTTGGCTCAGCAGTCGAGCACCACATACTACAGGACCACTGTAGCGTGTGCGACGCACAATAGAAGATTAGTAAAAGAAAGACACGGAAAACAACGCACTCTGTGTCCGTTTTGTGCGTCCTACTATTACTGCGCTTCCGTATTTTGCGCTGTTGTAATTTCTGGTACGCTTTACAAACTCGTCCGAGTATCCATTTTAGTTGCCATCAACACTGTTGCGTTTACGCAAGTTTTGCTCTCTATATGCAGAAGGTGACATGCTACGTATTAGAAAAAGAAAGGCTAACAGTAAGAGGGAAGCGTCGGTGATTAATTGCCGCAATATCTTGTACACCCGTAGCACCGTAACCGTAAAGACATCTCGTGTGAGAAAACTTTGTCTTTCATGTGGTTTGGAAAGAAAAACAAAAGTTCAAGCGAATATGGAGGCTTCAACTGATCAGATAAGGTAGCAAAGAAAATGCTACTGGAGATAACGCTTCGAGAACTCTATCCTCGTCGTCATCCCTAGGGGATGACAAGTCTTCTTGTCTAAACGTTCACCCCAGCGGCAGTGCCTGTTCGACTTTTACGCTAGTTGTGGCTTATAAATTGCAATAGGTCCCGTTGGTGATGTGGCAGAAGCTTTGGAAAAGTGGGGCACGCGTCGCACGTTGCCAGTCCGGACAGAGGCTGATTTTACATTTGCTTAATGCGAATTACATCAAGTAAATATAATGTGTGGGAAGTGCGGAGGAGACATTATTATAGCATAGTGGATATGGCTACTTTTTGCGTAAATGTTTGATGCTTGCTCATGAAAGTGCAAGTTCTCGTGAGAAAAGGGTCGGTTGCGCTAATATACAAAGAAACGACGGACCAACTTGTAAGGCAGTTTCTAAAACGTATAGGAAAGAATTCTAAGAGATGCCATTTGCTGCCTTTCTTTTTTGCAACGCGTTTTCTCTTAAACAATAACATAAATGATAAACCAACTCGATCAATAACATGTTTATATAAAATATAAGTTAAAATAATACCCAGACCGAAGTTTTTTTTTATATGCATAAGACCATACTAGGCGTCTTGCTGTCATGTATTTTCCTTAAATATTGAAATGAAAGAAAAAAACTGGGACCAATTTATGGTCCCTTTAAAGGTACGATCTGCTACTTCTAGCACGCATACTACTTTATGCGGAACGCTGCTCGGCATGAACGCAATATTACCCCTGATATTCTAATTGAAACTGTTACTTCAGCGGCTGCAACTCATATTCAGTGTCTTGACTCGGTGAAACGTACACATTTATCACCTCTCTTAACAGACTCAGCGCGCCGTGCCCTACTGCGTTACAAAGGCAGCCCTGAATCACCTGACACGATGCGCTGCACTGGGTAAGTGCACCGCAGGTGCTGTGACAAGCGCGGCACGCCCGCCACGAGTGACGAGCGAGAGGTGAAATGCAGCCAACAAGCGCTGTGCGCATGTGTTCCTGATGGCATTACTAGACTGTGTCTTGCTATCAACTTGCAGTGGAGCGAAAGCTGACGACTGCGTCAGCCAGAAGTACTAAGCAGTCACAGTCATACGGGTAGTACGTGGCGCGGAAGCCGTAATAATCCGCGCAGGGGCGTAGTGGAGTAACTCAAGTTCTGAAATTAGAGAAAATCCCGCCCTCGCATTACGAATACCATATACGCCAATGTAATCAATGTAAGTTTATTTCCTTCAAATGCGAAGCTATATGGAGGTTAATTCGTTGTATTTAGGCGGACTGTTGTGAATTTTTCAAATTCGAAAAAAAAAAAACATTTCTCTGTCTAGCATGCTCAAACGTAGACTCTAAGAAAAAAAAAGTCTTTTGACTCATTTTTGCCGCGTATATATCTGCCACTATATACCTCACTCTAAAGACAAAAGTGAGCCCTTTTTTGGAGATCGTGCCCCTGACGACTCTCGAAAGATGAAGTCACAAAACGCAGAGGAACACGTGTGTCGGTTCATACCTTGGACCAGAATTAAACTTATGGTACTGAATACAAGTGCAATTGAAAGCATAAGCCCCAGCGAGTGAGCTTTTATGTGCATCCTTTTAACAACGCCTGACAGCAGAGGACATGTCGTTTAGAAAAGACTGGCCACATAGGGATAGGCGCTACGTTCTCAAGCTCAGGACATACTTATAAATTACAAGCGCTAACGCGGCAGGGACAAGAAAGGGCATGTCTGCTGGATGCACCCCAGTCTATCAAGCATCAAAGCTTGGTAGCAATAAAACAATACAGCCTACCAAGCAATAAAGCTTGCAGCATAAAGCATAAAGCTTTCAGTTGTGAGTAAGCGCTCATGTTGCGCCCTTTCCTGTCCCTGCCGTCTTAGCGCTTGTAATTTAAATTATGAATCAGTACAAACTAGCTCGCCTTTCCGTATTGCTGCTTAGGACACACTGTAGAGCCAATACATCATGTGACTGACAATTTCTTGAAGTGTAGACGCCGTTCACGACGCCCCTTTCAGTGGCGAACCGCAGAGGTACTGACCGCAGGTCCAAACCATGAGACTGATGCAACTAGAAGAATAAAAGTGGGGTAGAGCACATTTAGCAGGTATATTCAGATCATAAATGACCGTTTACCATTATCCTCAAAGGCAAAGTATATAACAGCTGCGCGTTGCCGGTACTTACCGGTCGTGAAGAAACAGGGAGGGTTACGAAAAGGGTTCAACCTAAATTAAGGACCACACAGCGAGCCATGGAAATAAATATGCTCGTTCTAACCTGGAGAAACAAGGAGAGCGCAGAAACAAAAAGCGTTAAGGGCATCTTAGTCAAAATGAAGGAGAAATGGGCATGGGCCGGGCATGCAGCGAGAAGGCAAGGAAACCGCTGATCATTAAGAGTAACAGATTGGATTACAAGACAAGCAAGAGCCCTAGAGAGAGGCCGAATGTTAGGTGGGTAGATGAGGGTAAGATGTTTGCGGGTATAACGTGACGCAGCAAAGCACAGGGGCCGGTTAATTGGAGAAACACGGACAGCCCTTTGCCCTGTACTTGGCGAATCAGGCTGACGATGACGATGCGCTTCACGAAGTCGAGTGAGCGGTATAGAGCTTTAGGATTGTTAAACGCGAAGGCTGAACGTTGATCCGAATGACGGTGTAGGAATGACTCCATCTAAAGGATCTAAGAATGCCAACGCCTCCACATTGCGTTTGGTATTCCATATTCCAGATAACTACTGTGTCCCATTATTACAGTTTTGTTTCTTTCATTTCAGAGAATGCTCCGTATGGTGTACGTGTAAACGCTCAGGTAAGAGCACTCCGCGGCCTCATAGTGAATTTGCGGGTTCAAGCACCTCGCGTTTTGCTACACCAAGGAACTAACTCAATAACTCTAAGTGTACGCCATAGTCCATGAAATTTGTGAATCGATATTCTACGAAGCCGTAGAATATCGTAGCAAGTAGCAGGGTGTTGGGCACCGTACCATGTACAAAGCGTTTCTATAGCAACATACATGTTTTTGGCAGGCAGCCTGATGTGTGAATGAAAACCGTCGCGTAGGTGAATTAACGGCTCGTTTTTTTTTTCTTAGAGCAACATCAATGACAATCAACAGTCAATCAATAAATTGTCTGTGAGAGACAATCAATAGACAACTAATAGATCGGCAGGCCACAAAAACGGCGACATGTGACGGCAATAGCGCAAAGCCTGATTTTTTTTCGGTTCAGCCCAGAAACGATATACAGTGGTTCCACGCAGAAGACAGATTTTTGGCATGATGTAACCATTTGCACATCGCGGTATTCAGAAGCTGCAGCGAAAGGCAAGAAACATATGACCGGGTGTCGCATTATAATCCATTGTCAAGTTTTGTCAAGACGTATGTTATTCGGCTTGTCGTTGGAAAAAAACGGCGGTGACAAACACTTTCTATATGTATTTAGGTATACATAAACAAACTTCATTGAGTGCAACTTCACCTCTGTGCACAGCTAAACCTATAAGTATATGAAGTGCACTACAGGATTATCAAAGCTGAGCTTCGTAGATGCGGTAAAATTACGCGCTGAGACACTGCTCGCGATACCAACCTCTGCCCAAAACTATGCGTTCTGAGAGATACCAAGGTTAATGTTATTTGACCCCTGCAATCATCAATGTATTAACTAGCACTGTTTTCTCAAGTGTTCGTTACCTGCAGTAAGTGTGCGTGCACTGGTTTTTGAAGTTAATATCCCGAAACGCAGTAATTACAGAGCTTCCCTTTCTGAGGTGTTGCCAGTGCTATGAACAAAGAGCAAATAATGCATTGCAGCTGATAATCCCGCTGACGTACGCGAGAACCGGCGGTGCATAAGAGAAATATTTGGGCTCCAGTGCCATTGTTAGCCGATTGAATTGGAACCCTTTTGACCCAGCCTCAGCTCCCTCGGCTTGCAGATAAGGAGTGAACTTGCAAGAGGGGCTTATGACAAATGATTTGACATGTGCATTATCTGCTTTTCCTTCAGCCCTGGCGCTGTCAGGACGTTGATAGCGAAGAGACCTGACCAAAGTGCAGAGGATACCTTGAGGTAAGTGAAACAGGCAATTTAATAATAACAACAACAACAAAATAATAATAATAATAATAATAATAATAATAATAAAATAATAATAATAATAATAATAATAATATAGCAGCAGTGTAAATTACATTGCTCATTTTATTGGGGGTGTTATCTCTATTAAATGGCAATATTCGTCGTCCGCATTATGTATAGTGTAGCTACCACGTTCAATTTCACGCATGTAATGGAGCTATTTACGTTTAATCTATTTTTCATATTTGCGGTATATGAAACCTTATTTAGGAGAGTAGTGCGAAATATGGTCTATCATAAACATGAAATGCTGTGACCGAAAGACGATGTCGGCATAAGGTATCTTTTTTTTGCTGGCTCTAAGGCAGCCTACGTTCCCACCTTTTGGCAATTACATAAAATTATCCTTCCGAGCAATACTGTACTCTATTGGACAGACAAAGTCTGGAAAACATAGTAAAGAAGCTCTGATAGCTAAAGTATTATCAGAAAATGTTGTATATTGTATGCACACCAGGTGGGAGTCGGTTCCTATCTGCACACGTGCGAAGCGACAAGACACGGCAAAACTAGTCAGCCTCACCAAGGCTCATGCGACGGGGATGATCACAGTGGAGTTCACAATGCGATCAAAACAGAGAGAGAGAGAGAGAAAGAGATAAAAGTGAAGGAAAGGCAGGGAGGTTAACCAGGATGTAACCGGTTTGCTACCCTACACGGGGGAAGGGGAGAAAAAGAATCGAGAAGGGAAATAGGGAACAAGTAATATGTGCACACACATCACTCAGTGTTCACCGCACACACACAGACAGTCGCAACCGAGAAATATTTGACAACGGTTCCTCTGCGGTTGTCTAAAAGTAGGCTAAAATCCGAGATGTTAAAAAAGGCTTGCAAGGACTGGTTCCAAAGAATCCAGAACTTGCAGAGAACATTGAGCTGACGGAGTTGTCATTTCGTTGAGGAGAGTGCGCATCGTGGTCATGAGAGACCTCAACACAGCGAGGATTTGTACATTTTTGTCGTGGCAATCATCTGTGGACGATGATGCACATTAAGGGGCATTCGGCATCGGCTCTTTATGAGTGCGCAGTAGTGGCAGTCGGGGTCACGCAACATCCGCCGCCGCTTTCAAAGCCTCTGCGTCTTTTCGGCTCTTCGATTGTAATGCATTGGGCGCTGGTGGTGGCGGCAGTGGCAGCTGCCGCTTAAGAGAAGTCTGACGGTCTGTTGGAGTAGGGGATCGCGTTATGCGTCCAGATTGGGCAGCAGTAGTATTAAACCTTCTTCGCCCATGCGAGCGTAGTTGTCTATTTCTCACCACATCAGCAGCCTCTTTGTGCATTGAGCCGTCCCGTACCATCTGTTTCATGACGCTCCATTCTTTTTTCACTAATGGACAGTCCCTTGGGGAGGCTTCGTGTGATCCATGGCAGTTGGCATATTTCAGGGCAGTTGCGCGGCAGGATTCCGCATTGTGTGGCTCTGCATAGTGGGGGCAAATCGCCACGTTCCAGCAAACGCCGCTCACATGACCCATTTTTTGACATTTACGGCACTGGAGTGGTCTTGGTCTAAATGGACGGACCACCTGACGAAAGTGTCCGACCTTGACGTGGGATGGCAATATGTCGCCTTTGAAGACAATCTTTAAGCAACGCGAGTTGCCCAGACGTGAGACTTGGACGATGTTGCTATGGTCACTAACTTCCTTGATGAGCATTGGAAGATCGCCACAAGGAATGGAGATGTCGACATCGTATATTACACCTACCACCATGTCTTTGTTAAGTGGAAGGTGAGCTCGAACCTTGATACCGTCGAGTCGAAGTCCGTGACCCTGGTCAGAGCAAGCAGAGATGCCTGGTGTAACGTCGATGGCCAAGACATTCTTGCGGGGGTTACTCGAACATCCTTGATTTCGCTTGGAGCCAGAGACTCGAGTTTGCTCGAGGTTGTCTGCCGATTCAGGTGTCTCAGATTGTCCGATGGCGTAACGGCACAAAAGACGGTGTAGTCGCTGAAGCCACCTTCCGATTCACAGTAGGTGCGGTTGAAGCTGGTGAAGCGCCCATAGATCTTCGTTTTGGTTTACGACAGTAAACAGCGTGAATTCATCGTCCTAGTCATCACTGATCGCCGAAAAAGTTCGGTGGACTGAGTGTCGGCGTCGCTGAGTTCGCTGTTCCTTTACCTCGAGGAGCACGCCGACGGCGGAGGCATGCCTGGAGGGTGTGCAGGCCAGTCTACTTCCAGTGTAGCCAAATAAAATACTGATGGCTACGCGAGGAACATGAAAAATCACCAAAAAAGCTGTCACCCGGTAAACAAAGCAAAACAACACGCATAATTATGAGTAAGGTGTTAAAAATATTCAGCAGTGGATGCGACAGTGAATAGAATGCGAGGAAAGGATAGTCTGTCCTGCTCTAGCTAATGAAACATTAGTGCACAAGTTCATAAAGCATTTCTACTGAATGTTCAAGCAAAATGCCAACGAATCGAGCGGAGTTTGCCGTCGGGAGCACGTTCAGTGTCGATAGCCCTGTGTTGTCTGCTAGCCATCATGTGTAGTGCATGTATGGCGACGATTTCTTCTCGCGACAGTTCTTTGGCTGTGGCGCACTCCAAATGACTTTCCTGCCAGTTCGATCCTGATTTCAGCGTTGGAGCTTCGGCTACCGTGTCTGCGTTAAAGAGCATACACGTATACCGCGTGCTGCGCGTGTTCGGTTGCCAAGCCTGCTGCTTCGATTCAGTTCCTTTGTTCGGAGTTTAAGCGCATGAAAGCGACTGTGTGATGTCATTCACATTAATAAATGGTCTTTACTGGCAGGAGCCTTTGAATAAATCCAGGTTTTTCAGCAGCTGACGTGTAATCGCGTCGGAAGTACTTGAAGTTTAAACAAGGAATGAGAAGATTGAGGACACGTGTCATAAGGGGTGCAGACGGTGATATGAAATATTTCGTAGGTTGTGCGAGTTATTTTTTGTTTACATATTCTAATCCATGCGTTAATAAACCGACGTTTGCTGACTCGTTCCGGGTCGTTTGAAAGTATGATGAACAGAATTAGTATAATACTTACGTAGATAAATACAAAGCTTCCGCATCGAAAATCGTAGAAGATGTATTTGCAAAAATAGTGTAAAACACTCTCAACGGTCGCCTCCTGATAGGGCGTGATGCGGTCACTGTACTGAAAAGACTCGCAGGGTTCCTAATGCATCGCCTAAGATGACTCGGAAGGCGAAATCCATGTTCTTTTTGTGCACTTGAAATATGTTCCTTCCCGCCTCCTTCCAAATGCTTTTTGGACGCAACGTGGTTTTGCACTGCCTCCAGGATTGGAGACAATGCAAGCTTTCTACACATCACCTGGTTGTGCGTTGCCTCCGTGACGACCACAGATCACGGAGGCAATGTAAACCGCCGATGTCATGTGACGTGACGTTATGGCATCACGAATTTTTGCGGTTTCTGATGTCATGAGGAAGTCATGAGGTGACGTTATCGTGTGATGATTTTTGCATCACTTGTGTTACCGCCGACGAGGGACGCCGACGGTAAATTTTCGCGTTTGATCACAAATCCATAGTTTTCACCGTAAAATAATCAATCCTGCTACAGCGCGGTAAAGAATAGCAATAAGACCCCAATGGGCCAAATAATGGTGGGAAAGAGCTCTCTTTTCCTCTTCCCTGACATATTCGCCGTTTTTTCCTGCTGTTTACCAAGCAGTATTGTCGGTGACAATGAAATACGAACAGTGGAGCGCGTTCCCTAAGCGTTAGGAACTATATAATGCGCGCCGTCCTGTCATCACCATTGAGAGGGACGCACACTCGATTAGGCAGCACTGCACAATCGAAAGCATGAATCTGGCTCACGAGCGTCAAACCGCAAGAGCGCATCTATACCTAATCATAGGGTGCGAACTGTAGCACGCACACCACTCCTGGCGTGTCATTCCGAGCCTACAGTACGTGTAACAAGTCTTAATGTGCATCCAACTCGCCCAATATACGCTAGCTGTCCGCAATAACCCGCTCGTCGATGAAGTTATCAGTTTTATTTTGTCGGCAAACTTTTGTGTACATGACTACATAGGGAGTGGAGTATGAACTTTCGTTCAAGTCTGTTTACATAACGCAAACTTTTACGAATAAGCCGTAAAATTGATCGCGCTTCGCTTCTAAAGCAGCGTAGACTCTATTTACCTCGCTTGGCGGGACGTTCGCGCTTTCACGTAAGCTTTTCAACGCCATCCAGCCCAGTGAGTGACGCTACGAACACGGTGGCATGATCCTCACCGCGATAGCTCTGGTCGATTCCACGAAAGATCAAAAAAGGTGTATATTTGATGTTCCCGATTTTCCTAATAATTTTGTATGTTGTGCACATATGACTGCACAGCACGAAATCGCAGTTCGCTTTCAATAAAAATTTTTTCATAACAGGAAAATCGACAAGTGTCGCCGGTTGACGACGACCAGTTTACGAAGAGTGCGTTTTCGTAAATTCGCGATCATGCTGGCAGCTACTGAAGCTATATATTACAAATATCTTTCTTTTTGGCGGAAGTAGAAGTAAAGAGGAAATAGATCTTATGATTTCATGGAATTCTGAGCAAATTATGTATTTTTAAAAAATTCATGAAAAACGCTGCGTTTTTGAAAATCAGTCAAATTTGGGACGCTAAGGCTACTTCTGTGAACATCTTAGCTTGTTCATATTTGCAGCATGAATAGGCCTCTATGTGAATAATGAACCTCTGCATTTGTATTTCTCTATAAATTTTCAAAGTAGTAAATTTCATGCTCGAATCACCAAAAGAGAAAAGTGCTCTCGATTCAAAATCTATAATAAAAAAACCTAATCTCAATTTTGTTCAAAGTCCCCCCAAAATGTTCTCAAAGGACTGCAGAAGATATTATGAAAAAACATGTTGCATCATTTTTATTAGGGCAAAGCAGAAAATGTCAAAACATTGTGTTTCCAGAGGTGGTGGTTACTGCGTAAAGGACATCTCTAGTAACAAGAAAATACAGTAACACGTCTTTTTCTTCTCTGTGCTTCGCAAACAACAGTACATGATATATTGTCGGAAAGTGGGAACTGTTTTGTAAAGAAAAAAAGATCGTTCCAATTAAATGCATTTGCGACACCACATATATTCCTCGTCGACGGGCAGCACGGACACTTTCATTCCTCTTGATAATTTTTTTTTTAAGTAAATGCGCTTACCTATATAAAAGCAACGAAGCTAAACGCGAAATTTGTGTAGCTGAGTCGATCATGCATTGTAAGAATGTGAGAAATCGCAAATAGCGAGAGTGGTGAACGGCGAGTACCGCAGTGCAACCTAAGCACAGCAGCCACACATTGTTTGCCAGGCTTTGCTCTGCACGAGAAAATGCTGGGGTGTCGATTGCGTTGGTTAACGATACATTTTTCCACCACTCGTCGCTCTTCAGCCCGGTCTCTGGATCGGCACCGTGCGATCGTGTGGCGGATCGAGTGGCCCGCGTACAAGCACGTGTAAACGGAGAGTAGCATGCGTTAGGCGGACAGGTGCAAGGGGCGGCGCGATAGACGCCCGCCTGAGCAGACGACAGCACGAGCACGGCTGTGCCAGTCAGCCAAACACCACCTGAGATAGAAGTTAAGCATCCAAATGTGCTTCACTTGATGCGATCACTGTCCTACGCTCTGAGGTGGCTACGGGTAGGCGTTATAGCCATGACCGAGATTTTGTACGGACTGCCTCATGGTGCACAAAAAGAAAATTCCGCTGCAGCGGAATTTCCGTTATGTAGAAAGATATCGTATCGAGTCTCTTTGCGGAGGGTCATGAAGTAGGATGCGCGCTCAATTCAAGAGGAGACCAGATCTGCCAGCACTGCTTCAAGACATACAAGGAGATGCAAAACAAAGCAGATGCAATGCAAACAAAACGTGTTTTGTCCGTGGCCAAAACTGCTGCCACCAATCTTCACGTAATCGATTCTTTTTAAACTCTGCATAGATGACATAAGGTTTGACAACGTACACATTTGGGCCAACAAAAACCACACGTCTTGGCGACCGCTCTCCAGTAATTCATTTCCATTCATGAAGAGACCTTGGTTTTATACAATCTCTCAATTCTGGCGCACCACATCATCATAGAGAGCATGGAGGGATGCGTTCTTTAGCACTCAAGATATGAATTAATATCAACTGAAATAGATGAAAGAAAAGGAGGCTACAACTGAAAGTGCCTACTGTGGACTGAGGGATGTCTAACACTGGCGTCAAGTCGCAAACCACGCAAATGCATTTAATTGGAACGATCTTTTTTCTTTACAAAACAGTTCCCACTTTCCGACAATAGATCATTACTGTTGTTTAGCGAAGCAAGAGAAGAAAAAGACGTGTTACTGTATTTTCTTGTACTAGAGATGTCCTTTACGCAGTAACCACCACGCTCTGGAAACACAATGTTTGACATTTTCGCTTTGTCCTAAAAAAATGATGCAACATGTTTTTCATATATCATTCTGCAGTCCTTTGAGAACATTTTGGGGGACTTTGAAACAAAATTGAGATGGGTTTTTTTTATTTAGATTTTTGAATCGAGGAGCACTTTTCTCTTTTTGGTGTTTCGAGCATGAAAATTTACTACTTTGAAAATTATTAGAGAAATACAAATGCAGAGGTTCATATTCACATAGAGGCCTATTCATGCTGCAAATAGAACAAGCTAAGATGTTCACAGAAGTAGCCATAGGTCCCAAAATTTGACTGATTTTCAAAAACGCAGCGTTTTTCATGAATTTTAAAAATAATTAATGCTCAGAATTCATGAAATCATAACATCTATTTCCTCTTTACTCTACTTCCGCCAAAAAGAAAGATATTTGTTATATATAGCTTCAGTAGCTGCCAGCATGATTGTGAATTTACGAAAACGCACTCTTCGTAAAATGGTCGTCGTCAACCGGTGACACTGTCGAATATTCCTGTGGATGAAAAAAATTTTTATTTGAAAACGAACTGCGATTTCGTGCTGTGCAGTCATATGTGCACAACATACAAAATTATCAGGAAAATCGGAAACATCAAATATACACCGTTTTTCGACTTTCGTGGAATGACCTCTGTGTATACAGCAGATACGTAATGTAACGTTCTTAACCTCCAGAAATGCTAGCAGCCATTTAAAGAGCTATCAGTAGAAGAAATACAGCTAGGAGTCGAGGAACGCCGTGCGACGCGAGCGAGCTATAACGAAAATTGCTGTTCTAGCCAGAGCCTAGCAGACGACAAAAGCCGGATCCCGCCTTTGCGTCACCGGAGGCCGTTCGCAGCGCCGCCATCGGCGGCGCACCAGGCGAATGCTATAATACAGATGGGTAACTCCACGTAAGACCGAACAAACGATGAGGTCGACCTCTTCAATTTATTCATAT
This sequence comes from Rhipicephalus sanguineus, assembly GCF_013339695.2. NCBI lineage: Eukaryota > Metazoa > Arthropoda > Arachnida > Ixodida > Ixodidae > Rhipicephalus > Rhipicephalus sanguineus. Next base: position 147,355,403 of record NC_051179.1, on the reverse strand, counting down.
TTTATATATATTGCCTGATGAGTGGAAGAAGAGATCCGCAATTTTTTTGCCGCCAAAAATTTTTTCGATGCACAGAAAACAATAATGGAGCGCTCATCCGCTCAGCTGTTTTGGCCAACTTTCGTTATGATTTGAACAATGTATTAACGTTAGGTAGGTGAACTTTCTTTAACTAAATAATGCATGATTTTGCTCTGCTCAGATATTTTCGGTTTTTATGTGTACTGAAGATGTTTCAAAAAAACTCAAAATTGTCACAGGAAACGTTATTTCTTTAATTTGAAGGTTTATTTAAAAGAGCCTTGTAGCAGAGCGACAAAAATTCCGTACGTTGTTCGCATATCTACCAAGATGCCGAATCTTATTTATATACCTTTTCACCACAGAGACACGATGGGCTAAGTTCAAGAAAACACCGAAAAATGTAAACTTCTGACGACAATTAAAAAAAACCCAGTTTTTATATTTCTTAAACTTTGTCCACTTATTCTCCTCTACATCAGCTTTCACAATCCTGCAAACATATTGCATAATTTTGTTGCCTAATAGTTACGGCCCCTCCAATGACCTTAGGCAAGAAATGGCAATTCGATTCTTGCCCAGCAAGTGTACAAAATGAAGGCGGATTGAATTTCTTTTATTAAAAGGCCAGCACTACCGAAAAAGGTGTCGGCGGCACTGTAGACGTTAATTGTGAAATTATTTGGTCACTGTTGCGGGCCCGAGCGCGGGGCTACCAAGCAGGCGCGCGCGCACCCGAGATGCTCGTTGTAGAGACGGCGCCGAGAGAGCTCTTTTTCGTGTCCTCAGACCAATTGAGTTCGAAACACCAACACCTCTCGTGTGACTTGAAACGCACGTGCACCGGTAGTCACAGTGATCTGGTATTACGTCGATTTCTTTTTCAGGGGGCATAAGAATGTCATCGTTCAACTGTGCGTTCCGTGAAATCTTTCATTTGCAGTCTTAGGAAAAAGCACGCGTAGCACAAGTAGTCTGTTTCACTGACAGTCACAGATCTTTCGGGCGTTAAACGTTCCTTCAAAGCATGGATGTCTAGGTCGGTAACTGTAGGAAATTTTTCCCTTCTTTGAATATTAAAGGAGCACTGACACGATTTTCAGACATCGCAAAAGGACATTTTTGTTTCGTAGGTATGCTGTGTGTCAACGCTGTCCACACACTAGAGTCGAAACACGTATAAAATTTTAATTTTACTTGGAAGTATTCGTCGCTGAGCATCTGCAAGCCAGCCCCACTGCAAGGACATTATCCCGACGAGTCAAGACAGTTCCCCCGAGTTTGCGAGTTCTGAGTCCTGCATGCAGCCTAAATGTTGAAATCCATGTCAGGATTACTGGACGACAATTCACTCATCGTTGTTTATAGCACCAATGAGCAGATGACGGAT